>NC_135498.1:219726786-220026786 GCF_052857255.1 Amblyomma americanum | reverse complement strand
TGTTTCTGAAATAAATGCAGTCGATACTCTAGCGTCGTCCTGTGTTCCTGTTCTGTGTCTCCGCCTTTTGCGCTGCTTTTCTTTCTGCTAAAAGGACGAGGACCACCTGTGTTTTTCGCCGTTGCTCAGCGGTGGCGGCGAAATTAACAACACAAGGTGGCCGCAGTCCTACATTATACAGTACTTCGCCAGGCTAACGGGGATTCTACACCTTGTGGACTAGGCAAGCAGCAACAAGGACAACGATCGGCCCCTCCATATAGCAGCGCGCACAGCTCCAGCCAACATCAGAAAAAAGGACGAGGCCCACCTGTGTTCTTCGCACTTGCTCAAAGGCGGCGGCAGAAGTACCAACGCAAGGGGTGTGGCCGCAATCCTACAATCTTCCTTCGCCAGGCTTACAGCGATTCTACACCTTCAGGACCGGGCAAGTAGGAAGAAGGGCAAATATCAGCCTTTCCAGATAACGGCGCGCACAACTCCAGCCAGCATCAGGTAAAAGGACGAGGCCCACCTTTGTTCTTTTCACTTTTTCAGTGGCGACGGCGGAAGCAACAACGCAAGGGGTATGGCCGCAACATACATTTTGAAGTTCTTCACTAGGCTTACAGTGATTCTACACCTTGTGGACCAAGCAAGCATCAAGAAGGACAATAATCAGCCCTTCCTGATACAGGCGCGCATAACGCCTGTCAGCATCGAAGAAAAGGTCGAGGACCACCTGTGTTCTTCGCACTGTCTCAGCTGCGGCCGGGGAAGCAACAGCGCAAGGGGTGTGGCCGAAACCTACAATCTGCAGTACTTCGCCAGGCTTACAGCAATTCTACGCCAGTAAACCAAGCAAGCAGAAGGACAACGGACGGCCTCTCCAGATATCGGTGCGCGCAACTTCAGCCAGTATCAGATAAAAGGGCGAGGCCCACCTTTGTTTTATGCACTTGGTCAACAGCGGCGGCGGAAGCAACAACGCAAGGGTTTTTTCAGAATTTCATTCAGAATTTAGTTCAGACAACGAAGAGGTTGTCTGACATCGAAGAGGTTGCAGCCGCGAAACTACAATGTGCAGTACTTCGCCAGGCTTATAGAGATTCTACACCTTGAGGACCTGGTAAGTAGCAAGAAGGACAAATATCGGCCCCTCCAGATAAGGGCGCGCACAACTCCAGCATGAGATAAAAGGACGAGGCCCACCTTTGTTCCTTAGACTTGCTCAGCGGCGACGGCGGAAGCATCAACGCAAGAGGTGTGGCCGCAATCCTACATTCTGCTGTACTTCGCTAGGCTTACAGCGAATCTACACCTTGTGGACCAGGCAAGCAGCAAGAAGGAGCATAACCAGCCCCTCCAGATACAGGTGCGCACAACGCCAGCTAGCATCGGATAGAAGGGCGAGGAGCACCTGTGTTCTTCGCACTTGCTCAGTGGCGGCGGCGGACACAACACAAGGGGTGTGGCCGCAATCCTACATTCTGCAGTTCTTCGCCAGGCTTACAGCGATTCCACACCTAGTAGACCAGGCAAGCAGCAATAGGGACAACGATCAGACCCTCTAGATAGCGGAGCGCACAGTTCTTGCAAGCATCGAATAAAAGGATGTAATAAATAAACTAAGAGTCAACGCGAAATTCTAGAGGCATACCATGTCGTTAAACAAGCAGATCGATGCGTAAGTGACACGACAGTTAGTCTATTAGATAAAGAAAGTAGAGTTTTGAGCTCAGCCTAACGTGTCGCACAATGATTGCGATCCTGATGTTTGTCAGTGATGCTGCAATGTACATTTTCTTGTAAATCTGTCATATGTGCGCATGCGTATTTTGATACAGAAGGGTGTAGATGTGATCGCGTTTGAAATAAATGCAGTCGATAGTCTAGCGTCGTTCTGTGTTCCTGTTCTGTGTCTCCGACTTTTGCGCTGCTTTTCTTTCGGCTAAAAGGTCGAGGACCACTTGTGTTCGCACTACTTCAGCGGAGTCGGCGGCGGAAGCAACAACGCAAGGTGTGTCGCTGCAATCCTACAATCTGGAGTACTTCGCTATGCTTACGGCGATTCTACACCTTGTGGACCAGGCAAGCAGCAAGAACGACAAATATCGGCCCCTCCAGATACAGGCGCGCACTACGCAAGCCAGCTTCCAATAAAAGGGCGAGAACTTCTGAGTTCTTCGCACTGTCTCAGCGGCGGAGGCTTAAGCAACAACGCAAGGGGTGTGGCCGCCGTCCTAAAATCTGCAGTACTTCGGCATGCTTACGGCGATTCTACACCTTGTGGACCAGGCAAGCAGCAAGAAGGACAATGATCAGTCGCTCCAGATACACGCGCGCACAACGCCAGCCAGCATCGGATAAAAGGGCGAGTACCACCTGTGTTCTTCAGACTCACAGCGGCGGCCGGCGGAAGCAACAACGCAAAGGATGTGGCCGTAATCCTACAACATGCAATACTTCGCCAGGCTTACGGCAGTTCCAAACCTTGTGGACCAGGCAAGCAGCAAGGACAATGATCACCCCCTCAAGATACAGGCGCGCACGCCAGCCAGCATCGGATAACAGGGCGAGGACTACCTGTGTTCTTCGTACTGTCTCGGAAGCATCAACGCAAAGGGTGTAGCCGCAATCCTACAATCTGCAGTACTTCGCCAGGCTTACGCTAATTCTGCACCTTGTGGCCCAGGCAAGCAGCAAGGACAATGGTCAGCCCCTCCAGATACAGGCGCGCTCAACGTCAGCCGGCATCGGATAAAAGGGCCAGGACCACCTGTGTTCTTCGCACTGTCCCTGCGGCGGCGTCGGCGGAAGCAACAACGCATGGGCTGTGGCCGCAATCCTACAATCTGCAGTACTTCGCCAGGCTTACCGCAATTCTACAATTTGCGGACCATGCAAGCATCAAGAAGGACAATTATCAGTCCCTCCAGACACAGGGGCGCACAACGCCAGCCAGCATCGGATAAAGGGACGAGGCCCACCTGTGTTTTTCGCGCTTGCTCAGCGGCGGCGGTGGAAGGAACAATGCAAGGGGTGTGCCCGCAGTCTTACATTTTGCTTGTTGCCGTGGTTTCCACTCACTCAAGCTCATGTAAGCCGCCGCGGTGGCTCAGTGGTTATGGCGCTCGGCTGCTGGCCCGAGAGACGAGGGGGGTCCCTGCCATGACGGTCGAATTTCGTTGGAGGCGAAATTCTAGAGGATCGTGTACTGTGCAATGTGAGTGCACGCTTAAGAAACCCAGGTAGTCGAAATTTCCGGAGCCCTTCACTACGGCGTCCCGCATTGCCTGAGCCGCTTTGAAACGTTAAACCCCTATAAACCAAACTAAACCAAGCTTATGTAACACTTCTGCCGAATGCCGCCGCTGCTTGTGCTTTAGCCTGCACTATTGCTGCAGGTTATTTTATTGTAGTGCTTGGCATTTTTCATCGCAGTTGCTATGTGCGATTCTGATCCTGGCATATGCCTGGTTTGTAATCAGTCAATCTCAGCAGAAGTCTGGTGCCTTATCTGCTCAGAATGCGGGTACGGTTATCACGTAGGTGCCTGTTCAAATACGACCAAGAATGCCCTCAGAGCAATGACAGTGAGTGCTAAAGAAAGTTGTAGATATAAGACGTGTGTGATTTCAGGCGCTCGAAGTTCAAGAAAAGTAAGAAAATCCCGGAATGAGCAGTCGTTGACTGAAAAGATGTCAGCAGAAATAAGCAAAAAGCTTTTTGAATTTCCAAAAATCAAACAAAAGTTTGATGTCTTTTTCCAGGTCAAAGAAACGGTGTAAAATATGGAAAAGTCTGTTCAGCATCTGTCAGATCAGTACGATCAAGTGTTGGCCAAAATGTAGCTTCAATCGGCTGATATTGTTGCTTTAAAGAAAGGGTTGAAAAAAGTGAGTCAAAGAACCCTGATCAGAAAGTCGGGAAACTGGGACAACCAATAAACAGTCTGGAACAATACAGCAGACAGATTACCTTGGATGTATATATGGACTGACAGAAACCAAAAATGAAAACCTACTCCAAAAAATCAATCCTATAGCGCAGGACTTAGAACCGGCTCAGCTGACTCAACGTTATGTACTAGGCCTTCATAGACTGCCTGGAAACGTGGCAAAATCCCGGCAGTCCTGGCTTGTTTTCCTTCGCGTCTAACGAAAGACAAGTGGATGGCGATGAAGCAAAGTATGCGGGTAGCTGAACACTGGTTGCTTGCATTTGTCGACCCCCATCTTGTGAAACTGTTGAATTTATTCAGTTTATGCGCGACTTTCTTGAATATGCATGTATTGTAAATATGCCTGTTGTTCTAGTTGCCGATTTTAATATTGATCTTTTGACAAACGGTTCACCACGACGTTCTTTTTACGAGCCCATTGAGACATTTTATTGCACCAACGTTATTCAGTCACCAACAGGAATAACTAGAGAAATACTCATTAATCGATGTGTGTGTTACAAATCATGAGTTACCAAATGTCCTAATGGATGAGCTCACAGTTGATTTAAACGACCATATACCTATATTTTGTTTTTTTCCGGAAAAACAAGAAAACGGAAATAACTGCCAGCTCAGCATAGAGTGTATTGAATTTTTAACGAAGAAAATCTTTTTGAGTTAGATCGATGATAGAAAGCATTGCCTGGACTGACGTATAAAATGAGTTAAATCCTAGTATAGTGTACAATATCTCCGTTCAGTTAGTAAACAACAAATACGATACCGCATTTCCTTTGACAGTCAGAAAAACCCACAAACTTTCTCGAAAGCCGTGGGTAACAAGAGAGTTGTAAAACCGGATTCAAGCCAATGATAACCTTTTAACATATTTATCGGATTTAAAGATCCAGTTATACTGAAGGAAGACAAAAAAGAAATAAGCTAGGTTCCGATTTAAAAAAAAACACAAAAAATACTGCCAGAATAAATTTGCAACAGTTTCTAACTGCCCAAAAAAACCTGAATTTGTCTTAATGATTTTCTGGAAGAGGCTACAAGCCCCGTTCCCAGCACATTAACACTTAATGATGTTGAATACAGAGGGGCTGCTTTGGCAGACAAGCGTAATATGCATTTCCTATACTCTGGTAAGTCGTCTCAGAAACAAGACAAAGTATGAAATTGATCAATTTAGAGGGACTTACGTTTTTACTCGCCAGATTTTAAAAAAATTGCTGTGTGCAAAATACTGCCCTAATCAAAAGCAAACTTTGCTCAAGAGGAAGAATAATATTGCGGGTTAAGTGGTTTGCGATCTCATTAAAGAAAACGTCAGTAATTACCTGTATTTGTGGAATTCGCAAGAAACTGTTTTCGGCTGCTAGCACAGTTTTTGCATACGCGAGCCATTCAGTCGGTCTTACAGGCTGAGCCATCTGCCGGACGGCGAGGCAAACAACGTCGACTCGGTTTATGCGAGAAGCGCGCTCTCTTCGAAGATGAGGTTCGTCTGCCCGCCGGAATTAATCTCGCCAGGAAGGTCACTGCTTCTGCTACTAAGTACAGCAGTGAAAATGTGACTTCAACAGCACTGCACACACTAATCACTGATAAGTTGTCTCTTGTGAGTTGCATGTTCATCCGGCAGATGGCGCAGCCTATGAAACCGGCTGCTTGGCTCGCACCTGCAAAAACTGTACTCGTAGCCGAAAACAGTTTCTCGCTAACTCCACCAAATGCCAGCAAGTACCGATATTTATTTTCATCTCAAAGAACTTAGGCAATAATATTCTACGTTTTTAGCGGTGTTTGCTCTCGATTAGGCAAAACTTTTGCGCGCAGCATTTTTTTTAAAATCCGGCACATAAAAACGTAAGTCTCTGTACAGTTTTTATGGAGGAAAAACGCTAAGGCGCCCGTGTGCTGTGCGATGTCAGTGCACGTTAAAGATCCCCAGGTGGTCGAAATTATTCCGGAGCCTTCCACTACGGACCTATTTGTTCCTTTCTTCTTTCACTCCCTCCTTTATCCCTTCCCTTACGGCGCGGTTCAGGTGTCCAACGATATATGAGACAGATACTGCGCCATTTCCTTTCCACCAAAAACCAATTATTATTATTATTATTATGTACAGTCTCCCCTGTTGGAAGTTCTATATATTCTTGAACCCGTGCGGTGAACATGAAGTGCTCACTTTCCTTACAAACCTAGAAAAACCCACTATCTCAGGTGTAGACGAAATTAATGCTGAACCTATTGTAGCTATTGTTGATCTCGTCAGTTTGCCTGTGCAGCATATATGCAACGAAGCGTTAGCTCAGGGCATTTTTCCAGACGGTATTAAAATTGCAAGAGTTGCTGTTTTGAACAAAGATGCCTCATTTGACAATATAAATAACTGCAGACCTAAATCTGTATTTTGTTTTTCAAGCTGCCAGAATATTTGATCAAAATTAGACTATGCAATTTCTTTGATTACAGACATTTTTTTGCAATGAACAGTTCGGGTTTCATGAGAAACGGTCAACTGAAATGGCATGGCTTAGAATAAAAGAATAAAATATTTTCTAATATGGATGATAAACAGTACACAGTCGGAGTTTTTTTAGATTACAAAAAGGCTTTTGACTCCCCTGAACATGACATATTGTTTTAAAAGCTGCCGTTTTATGGCATTCAAGGAGTTGCCTCAAAGCTGATCCGCAGTTATCTTTCCGGTGGCGTGCAGTCCACATATCTGAATGACCAACAGTCACAACTAGGACAAATAATATATGGTCTCTCACAAGAGTCTATTCAAGGCGAATATTCTTTATCTTTTTAATATTGATATTATAGACACCCCAAGAACGCCTGCTGTAATTCTTTATGCAAACGATACTAGTGTGCTTTTTTTCCGGCATGCATCTTAATAATATCGAAGCTGAAGCTAATGCATGGTTACATGAATTATCTTTATGCCTGAAGATAAATAAACCAGACTTTATCATCACCATCATCAGCCTTACTGCACGCACTGCAGGGCAAAGGCATCTCCCATGTCTATCCCATTAACCCTGTCCTTTGCCAGCTGCATCCACCCTTTTCCTGCAAACTTCTTAATCTCATCCGCCCACCTTACCTTTTCCGCCCCTTGCTACGCTTACATTCCCTTGGAATCCACTCCGTTACCCCTAAGGACCAGCAGTTATCTCGCCTTCGCATTACATGCCCTGCCCAAGCCCATTCCTTAATTTACCTGTTAACAGACTTAACTATTAGTAAAACAAACTTTATTGTATTGAAAGCCGGCAAGAAGACTGAGGACTTTGGAATTAAGCTTCCTTTCGAAAACAGTGTAATTGAACGCGCCTCTTTCTACAAATTTTTAGGTGTCATTTTTGAAGAACACTTGAGCTGGGCCCTGCATATTAATAGGATTCATGCCAACATATCTGTATCGTATCAGACGCGCATGCTATTTTTGCATGCGCCCTGGCCAGCATGCTATCTGTAACACGTGGCTGTTATCATGCAGCCGCCGGTACACTATATATGTTGGGAAGCACTCCCGAATAAACGTTCTTCTTCTGGTTGCTTTCACGCTGCGTGTTCGTTGTTGGACGCCGGAACATGGTGTCAGAAGTGGGGTCGCCCTCGTATACGCAGTAACACGCGGGTGGAAGGGGCGTCGCTGTGCACTGGCAAGATGGATTTAGTGAAGCCACCGCAGCCGCTGGTGCTGTCCGGTAGCACCGCGAAGAACTGGAGCCTCTTCAAGCAGCGGTTCCAGCTGTTCCTGCAGGCCACGGAGCCGCCGAAAGAGCCACGGACGCAGGGAGCTAAGACCGCACTGCTGCTCACCGTGGCCGGAGAGGACGCCCTAGAGGTATTCAACAATTTTGTGTTCTCGGATAACCTAAGCAAGGAAGATTATGAAACAGTTACGAAGAAGTTTGAGGAGTACTGCAAGCAGCAGCAGAACGAAGTGTACGAAAGGTATGTCTTCCGCTCCAGAACGCAACTTGAGGGCGAACCTTTCGAACATTTTTCACGGGACTTGAAGAGACTTGCACGAAGTTGCAATTTTGGAAGCCTAACTGACTCCATGGTCAGGGACCAGATTGTCTTTGGAACAAAGAATGCAAAGTTGCGCGAAAAGATGCTGAAAGTTAAGGACCTTACGTTACTGAAGGCAGAGGACATTTGCAAAGCTGAAGAGGTATGCGCCGAGCAAAACAATGTATGGGCTAAAGCGGAGGAACAAGTAGCACAAATCAAAACGCGCCAGCAGGGCAAATGTCCAGCTTGTGAACAAACTGTGGAATGTTCGGAGCAAGACGAGGCCCATCGAGAAGAGGAAGTGCTCAGATCAAAGCACGCAGGCAGTTCAAGTGTTCTAAGTGTAACCGCTTCCACGAACGTGGCAGATGCCCAGCATTCGGCAAAACATGCTTTCGGTGCCGTGGCGTTAACCCCTTTTCGGCCTTTTGCAGAAAAAGTTCTCAAGTGAGCGCAGTACGTGACGAGCAAAAAGGATTCGAAATCCTCGACGTCAGCTTAGGCAAAAGAGCCGATTGGGTCGTCCACGCGAAAGTGTCCTCCAAACTAGTGTCTCTGAAAGTAGACACAGGCTCGCAAGCGAATTTGTTGCCTTACTCCGTTTTTCAAAGGCTCAAAGCGAAGTCTGCTTTAAGAGCAAGCCCCTCCGTCCTCACTGTGTGTGCTAATAAAATTAGAAACTTGGTTTTCAAATGGCTGAGATGGTAATTACATTACACCTTTATCCATTCGCACATTCACTATTGTTTACTGATTTGGGGTATACAACAAAAACAAAACTCATGAGGTTGATAACGTTGAAGAAAAAGCCATACGATATGTACAAAATCTTGCCAAAAATGATCACACAGGTTTGTACTTTTTAGAGCACTCCGTTCTAAAGGTGGATCAATTATTTGAGTTGAAGTTGCTTTGTCATATCTTTACCGAATAAAAGCTGTATCTATCAAAATAAGTTGAATTAGATGCAAGTAGCAATGCTCCTTACAAGGTAAGACACAGCAACTACGGAATGATCCTTGTGCGAACGAACTATGGTACCTAAATGCTTTCCTATTTAATTCCCAGTATTCTTAATAAACATACACAGACCATGAAAATTATTGAAAATATGGGTCCAAGATATCTTTTAAAATGAATGCTACATATTACGTGCTTTCTTGTTCTACCGAACAATGGGTTGTTGATATAAATATTGTTGTGATCATTCGTTGACTGTAATAATTTTCGTCGGTTGTGTAAATTTATAACTTGTAACTATTTGGTGCACAATTTTGTCATTGCAAAAGTATTCACTTTACTCCCGTTGATTATTTTATTTAAAAGGGCGTTCTCTATGTAATAAGTGCATGAAGTTCTTGTTCCTTTTGCTGCCTATTCTGAGTTGTGCGACGGTTGCTTGGGCCCCGTCAGGCAAGTAATATCTGCCATTTGCAACTGCACCCGAGACCTTGCTGTCTGAATAAAAGAATACCTGCTGTTTGTCTGTCTGTCTGTCTGTCTGTCTGTCTGTCTGTCTGTCTGTCTGTCTGTCTGTCTGTCTGTCTGTCTGTCTGTCTGTCTGTCTGTCTGTCTGTCTGTCTGTCTGTCTGTCTGTCTGTCTGTCTGTCTGTCTGTCTGTCTGTCTGTCTGTCTGTCTGTCTGTCTGTCTGTCTGTCTGTCTGTCTGTCTGTCTGTCTGTCTGTCTGTCTGTCTGTCTGTCTGTCTGTCTGTCTGTCTGTCTGTCTGTCTGTCTGTCTGTCTGTCTGTCTGTCTGTCTGTCTATCTATCTATCTATCTATCTATCTATCTATCTATCTATCTATCTATCTATCTATCTATCTATCTATCTATCTATCTATCTATCTATCTATCTATCTATCTATCTATCTATCTATCTATCTATCTATCTATCTATCTATCTATCTATCTATCTATCTATCTATCTATCTATCTATCTATCTGTCTGTCTGTCTGTCTGTCTGTCTGTCTGTCTATCTATCTATCTATCTATCTATCTATCTATCTATCTATCTATCTATCTATCTATCTATCTATCTATCTATCTATCTATCTATCTATCTATCTATCTTTCTATCTATCTATCTATCTATCTATCTATCTATCTATCTATCTATCTATCTATCTATCTATCTATCTATCTATCTATCTATCTATCTATCTATCTATCTATCTATCTATCTATCTATCTATCTATCTATCTATCTATCTATCTATCTATCTATCTATCTATCTATCTATCTATCTATCTATCTATCTATCTATCTATCTATCTATCTATCTATCTATCTATCTGTCTGTCTGTCTGTCTGTCTGTCTGTCTGTCTGTCTGTCTGTCTGTCTGTCTGTCTGTCTATCTATCTATCTATCTATCTATCTATCTATCTATCTATCTATCTATCTATCTATCTATCTATCTATCTATCTATCTATCTATCTATCTATCTATCTATCTGTCTGTCTGTCTGTCTGTCTGTCTGTCTGTCTGTCTGTCTGTCTGTCTGTCTGTCTGTCTGTCTGTCTGTCTGTCTGTCTGTCTGTCTGTCTGTCTGTCTGTCTGTCTGTCTATCTATCTATCTATCTATCTATCTATCTATCTATCTATCTATCTATCTATCTATCTATCTATCTATCTATCTATCTATCTATCTATCTATCTATCTATCTATCTATCTATCTATCTATCTATCTATCTATCTATCTATCTATCTATCTATCTATCTATCTATCTATCTATCTATCTATCTATCTATCTATCTATCTATCTATCTATCTATCTATCTATGTATCTATCTATCTATCTATCTATCTATTTATCTATCTATCTATCTATCTATCTATCTATCTGTCTGTCTGTCTGTCTGTCTGTCTGTGTCTGTCTGTCTGTCTGTCTGTCTATCTATCTATCTATCTATCTATCTATCTATCTATCTATCTATCTATCTATCTATCTATCTATCTATCTATCTATCTATCTATCTATCTATCTATCTGTCTATCTGTCTATCTGTCTGTCTGTCTGTCTGTCTGTCTGTCTGTCTGTCTGTCTGTCTGTCTGTCTGTCTGTCTGTCTGTCTGTCTGTCTGTCTGTCTGTCTGTCTATCTATCTATCTATCTATCTATCTATCTATCTATCTATCTATCTATCTATCTATCTATCTATCTATCTATCTATCTATCTATCTATCTATCTATCTATCTATCTATCTATCTATCTATCTATCTATCTATCTATCTATCTATCTATCTATCTAATCTTATCCATATTGCTAATGGCATTGCCCTCCTTGTCTCTTAACCTATACATCTAGCTTTTACCTATGCCTAGTTTCTCTTCACCGCTTTCGGGTACCTCCGTTCGTTAGAGAATGCTCGATTCTCTTCATATTGAAATTCCTTATGTCGGTTACCTTGCGCTTATTTATTAACTTCGGTAGGTCTGCAAGTTCTTTCCTTTCTGTCTCATGTTAAAGCACGCCGCTTCACAAATATTGTCCAGCAGAAATTTTTTACTATGCTTTGTTGAAGCTGAATTACCTGTAGACAAACTAATATTAATAATAATAATTAAATTTGGGGGAACGAAATGGCGCAGTATCTGTCTCATATATCGTTGGACACCTGAACCGCGCCGTAAGGGAAGGGATAAAGGAGGGGGTGAAAGAGGAAAGGAAGAAAGAGGTGCCGTAGTGGAGGGCTGCGGAATAATTTCGACCACCTGGGTATCTTTAACGAGCACTGACATCGCACACCACACGGGCGCCTTAGCATTTTGCCTCCATAAAAACGCAGCCGCCGCGGTCGGGTTCGAACTCGGGAACTCCGGGCGCCTGAGCGCCCCAACTACTGAGCCACCGCGGCGGGTCTGTAGCCAAACTTGAATTTCGGCGTCTTCGTGCCTTTCCCTCTCCTCTCGTCTCTTTTCAGCACGCTGGTAGGGCGGCGCTCCTCCGCCGGCCCCACTTCCGGCGGCGGAGCTTCCCGACCCGCCGGAGCTACGCGGCTCATTGGCCGCGGCCGTGGTTGCTGCCAGACGTCTGAAATAATCTAACCTGTAGCCACCACTCAACTTGTGTACGCAGGTACGAGCGACGGAAGAGGGTGCGAGCATGAAAAAGTCCCCGGGAAGGGCTCGTCAACTTTCGCGCGTCATTTTAGGTCCTCTGGTGGGTGTAGAATTGTATTATTTGGGTCAGGTTTTTCTGACAACACAATGCAGTGGTTAAGCGTGTTCATGTGCTCTCATTGGAAGGTCTTTCAGGGCCCCTTTAAGGGGGAATAAAATTTATACATTTTGCAATGTTTCCTTCCATTATATTTGTAATGAATTGTACGTTTTATTCATGAATATTACCGCTTGCTAACTGCCAGTTTCTACTGTGCAGTATCAAGCACAGAGATCCTTTTGCAACACGTGCTTCTGAAGTAGTATATTAAATTCCTCTATTGTGTGGTTCGAGGTACATCGGTCAAACTGGTCGATGTCTGAATGAATGATTGCTAGAGCACAGGAGGAAGGTAGCCCATTATAGAGTTGGTAATCTTTCTGAACACTGTCATGACTGCGCTGAAAAGAATAAGAAACCATGTAAACCTTTCTTCAGCGCATGCAAGATAGTGGCCAAGCATAAGTGTCAGGATGTAGAGAGATAATAGAGACAGATTTGATTAAAAAGCGGGTACATCCTGAGTCAGGGCACAATCTCTCTCACTAACAAAAAAAGTTTTAGTGTGCGGCCACTTAAGTCGGCAGCGCTGTCAGTTTGTCGTCATGTATTAAGGTGTATTTAATGTGCTTGCTTGTCAATAAACCTTCATTTGGAAGTAAGCGCTCGTGTTGTCCAGTCCTTCTTGGTCCTTGTTTTTTGCGCTTGTACACGATTCCTTTTACGAGAGCGGCCACAGGTTTCAGCTTCGACTACGCGCTCATACTTGCGCATATGCATGTGCTGGACGTGTTTAACGAGGCGTTATTTGAGCGCTATACGAGAGCCTATAGTCTTCATTGCGTTCTACGCGTCGGAAAGGCGGGTGTGGTTTAACGAAAGCACGGTTGATTGAAACAAATCTTTGATTATCAGCCTTCACGAGAACATTCTTCGAGGCATCTGTGCGGGCACTGCTGTGGCCACGCAGTTGTCACTTATTTACGGCAGCTGAGGCGAGTGCTGATTCGGTCGTCGCCGACTAGTCGTGCAGCTTGAGGCTCCGGCCCCATCAGCCAAAAATACTTAAAGTATATCCGAGAGGTACCGTACGTACGCATCTCCCCGTGCGTTTCGCTCATCAAGGAGATAAAGGATTTCCCAGCGCGGATCATCAAGCAAGCACACGCGCCGCCGTCACGCAAGGCTGGATTGCAGCGCCTTTCATTCGAGTGCCAGTCCTTTGCGTCAAAGCTGTAGCATTAAAGATACGATAACGTAGCTAAATTTGTACAGTGTACCCGCCTGCTCTAGATGAATGCTCAACCAGCTGTTATGCGCTTTCGACAAGATAATGCGTGCATTCCTTGCCGGCAGCAACAGCCGGCGACTGACAGACTACAGTTGAACGGAACGTTTCCACATTCTTTTCTGATTACAGCCCACAGGAAACTTTTTAGGAACGTAGAAATCGCGACGACCACAGCAGAGTCAATCACCATGCAGGGTAGATCGTCTGAGGTCATAACAGTCACACTTACTGCGTAGTAAACAAACACGCGATAATCCGAGAGCACGGTGTGTGGCTTAAGGATCAACGCCCGGCCAAATTTTCTCTTCGATGTGTTGTCGTCTGAAAGACGGTAGATTAACCATCGCATGCTTTTGAGGATTTCTCGAAGCTTGCACAGCACACACTCCGAAGGCACCGAAGCACAGAAGGCACACGCTTGCGTTGTCGTCGCTGAAGTATACGGACGTAAGCGTGGCCGGCCGTTGGTTGTGCAGTCTGCGGCAGCCCTTAATGACTTCAGTCCGTTGATTTCTTTCTCAATTAGCCTATTTCTACCGTGCTCCCGCGTAGTAACGAGACGCAGCAGTACGCGAAGCTACGGAGAGTATCTGCCCTCGGTGATCGGCTACTCTCTTGCCGCCGTGATTTCCTTCAGGCTGGTTCCGCTGGACAATAGCCCATGCAACCATGATGCGCTTTCATGTCAGCGGCGCACTTCCTTCCCTAGAGCGGGCTACCCGTGCGCGGTAAATCGAAGAGGCCCATTGCGTGTATGTGTGCACACTTTTTCATGGCACCGCATCGGAAACGTGTCTTAACGCGACGGCGTTAAGAAGCTCGTGTCGCAGAAAAGCCGGTGTCGTCGGCGTCGGCAGTGAGCGAAAAATACTTCCTCCTCCGCGTGAACGAAAAAGCTCTCCTCCTCTGCGAGAGCGAGAAACACCTTCTCCTCCGCGTGAGCGAAAGATACCTTCTCCTCTTTATTGAGTGAAAAATACCTTCTCCTTCACGTGAGCGAAAAATCCCTCCTCCGCGTGAGCGAGAAATACCTTCTTCTCCACGTGAGCGAAAAATTGCTCCTCCTCTGCGTGAGCGAAAAATACCTTCTCCTCCACGTGAGTGAAAAATACCTTCTCCACGTGAGCGAAAAATTCGTCCTCCTCCACATGAGCGAAAAACCCCTTCACCTACACGTGAGTGAAAAATCCCTCCTCCTCCGCGTGAGCGAAAAATACCTTCTCCTCCTCATGAGCGAAAAATACCTTCTCCTCCACATGAGCGAGAAATCCCCCCTCCTCCGCGTGAGCGAAAGACACCTCCATGTGAGCGAAAAATACCTTCTCCTCCACGTGAGCGGGAAACACCTTCTCCTCCACGTGAGCAAAAAATTGCTCCTCCTCCGCGTGAGCGAAAAATACCTTCTCCTCCACGTTCGCGAAAAATACCTTGTCCTCCACGTGAGCGAAAAATTCCTCCTCCTCCGCATGAGCGAAAAATACCTTCACCTCCAGGTGAGGGAAATATCCCCCCTCCTCCGCGTGAGCGAAAAATACCTCCTTCTCCACGTGAGAGAAAAACCCCTTCACATACACGTGAGTGAAAAATCCCTCCTCCTCCGCGTGAGCGTAAAATACCTCTCCTCCACGTGAACGAAAAATTCCTCCTCCTCCACTTGAGCGAAAAACCCCTTCATCTACACGAGAGTGAAAAATCCCTCCTCCTCCGCGTGAGCGAAAATTACTTTCTCCTCCACGTCAGCAAAAAATACCTTCTTCGCCACGTGACCAAAAAATACTTTCTCCTCCACGTGAGCGAAAAATCCCTCCTCCTCCGCGTGAGCGAGAAATACCTTCTCCTCCTCATGAGCGAAAAATCTCTCCTTCTGCACGTGAGCGAAAAACACCTCCTTAACGTGAGCCAAAAATACTTTCTCCTCCACGTGAGCGGGAAACACCTTCTCCTCCACGTGAACGAAAAATCGCTCCTCCTCCGCGTGAGCGAAAAATACCTTCTCCTCCAAAGAGCGGGAAATACCTTCTCCTCCACGTGAGCCAGAAATTCTTCCTCCTCCGCATGAGCGAAAATCATCTTCACCTCCACGTGAGCGAAAAATCCCTCCTCCGCGTGAGCAAAAAATACCTTCTCCTCCACGTGAGCGACAAATACCTCCTCCTTCTCGCGTGAGCGCGAAATACCTTCTCCTCCACGTAAGCGCAAAATCCCTCCTCCTCCGCGTGAGCAAGAAATACCTTCTCCTCCACGTGAGCGAAAAATACCTCCTCCGCGTGAGCGGAAGATACCTTCTCCTCCACATGAGCGAAAAATCCCTCCTCCTCCGTGTGAGCGAGGAATACCTTCTCCTCCACGAGAGCGAAAAATTCCTCCTCCTCCGCGTGAGCGAGAAATACCTTCTCCTCAACGTGAGCGAAAAATACCTCTGCCTCCGCGTTTGCTAGAAATACCTTCTCCTCCACGTGAGCGAAAAATTCCTCCTCTTCCGCGTAAGCGATAAATACCTCCGCGTCAGCATTTTCGCGAGAAATGCTTTTTACGCGCGAGAGAGATACCTCCTTCTCCATGTGAGCGAGAAATACCTCCGCCTCCGCGATTGCGAGAAATACCTTCTCCGCGTGAGCAAAAGATACCTTCTCCACCTTGTGAGCGAAATGCACCTCCACGTGAGCGAGAAATCTCCCCTCCTCCGCGTGAGGGAGAAATACCTCCACCTCCGCGTTTTCGAGAAATACCTTCTCCTCCAAGTGAGCGAAAAATCCCTCCTCAGCGTGAGCCAGAAATACCACCGCCTCCGCATTTGCGAGAAATACATTCTCCTCCACGTGAGCGAAAAATAACTTCTCCACGTGAGCAAAAAATACGTCCTCCACCGCATGAGCGAGAAATACCTCCTCCTCCACGTGAGCGAAAAAATCCCTCCTCCTCAGCGTGAGCGAAAAATACCATCTCCTCCACGTGAGCGAGAAATACCTTCTCCACGTGAGCGAAAAACTCTCCTCTCCTCCGCGTGAGCGAAAGATACTTCTCCTTGTGAGCGAAAAATACCTCCTCCTCCGCGTGACCGAGAAATACGTTCTCCTCAACATGAGCGAAAAATACCTCCGCCTCCGCGTTTGCTAGAAATGCATTCTCCTTCACGTGAGCGAAAAATCTCTCCTCTTCCGCGTGAGCGAGAAATACCTTCTGATCAGCGTGAACGAAAGATACCTCCTCCTCCTTGTGAGCGAAAAATACCTTCTCCGCGTAGGCGAAAGTTACCTTCTCTTCCGCTTGAGCAAAAAATTCCTCCTCCTCCGCGTGAGCGAGAAATACCTCTGCCTCTACGTTTGCGAGAAATACCTTCTCCTCCGTGTGAGCGAAAAATAACTCCTCCGCGTGAGCGAAAGATACCCTGATCCTCCTTGTGAGCGAAAAATACCTTCACCCTCACGTGAGCGAAAAATTCCTCCTTCTACTCGTCAGCGAGAAATATCTTCTCCTCCACGTGAGCGAAAAATACCTCCTCCGCGTGAGCAGAAAATACCTTCTCCTGGACGTGAGCGAAAAATCCCTCCTCCTCCGTGTGAACGAGGAATACCTTCTCCTCCGCGAGAGCAAAAAATTCCTCCTCCTCCTCGTGAGCGAGAAATACCTTCTCCTCCACGTGAGCGAAAAATACCTCCTCCGCATGAGCGGAAAATAATTTCTCCGCCACGTGAGCGAAAAATTCCTTCTTGTTCGTGTGAACGAGGAATACCTTCTCACCAACGAGAGCGAAAAATTCCTCCTCCTCCGCGTGAGCGATAAATACCTTCTCCTCCACATGAGCAAGAAATTCCTCCACCGCGTGAGCGAGAAATACCTTCTCCTCCACGTTAGCTAAAAATACCTCCTCCTCCGCGTGGGCGTGAAATACCTTCCCCTCCACGTGAGCGAAAAATCCCTTCTCCTCCGTGTGAGCGAGGAATACCTTCTCCTCCACTAGAGCGAAAAATTCCCCCTCCTCCGCGTGAGCGAGAAAAACCTTCTCCTTCACGTGAGCGAAAAATACCTCCCAATCCGCATGAGCGTGAAATACCTTCTCCTTCCTCCTCCACGTGAGTGAGAAATACCACCGCGTCCGCGTTTGCGAGATATAGCTTCTCCTCCACGTGAGCGAACAATAACTTTTCCACGTGAGCGAAAAAATCCCTCCTCCTCCGCGTGAGCGAAAAATACAGTCTCCTCCACGTGAGCGAAAAATACCTCCTCCTCCGCGTGAGCGAGAAATACCATCTCTACGTGAGCGAAAAAACTCTCCTCCTCCTCGTGAACAAGAAATACCTTCTCCGCGTCAGCGAAAGATACTTCTCCTCCTTGTGAGCGAAAAATACCTCCTCCACTGCATGAGCGAGAAATACCTTCTAATGCTAAAATGCATTCTCCTCCACGTGAACGAAAAATTCCTCCTCCTCTGCGTGAGCGAGAAATACCTCCGCCTCTGCTTTTGCGTGAAATACCTTCTCCGCGTGAGCGAAAGATACCTCCTCCACCTTGTGAGCGAAATGCACCTACTCATCCACGTGAGCGAGAAATCCCTCTTCCTCCGCGTGAGCTAGAAATACCTCCGCCTCCGCGTTTGCGGGAAATACCTTATCCTCCACATGACCGAAAAATCCCTCCGCCGTGTGAGCGAGAAATACCTCCGCCTCCGCATTTGCGAGAAATACCTTTTCCTCCGCATTAGCGAAAGATACTCTGATCCTCCTTGTGAGCGAAAAATACCTTCTCCCCCCCGTGAGCGAAAAATTCCTCCTCCGCGTGAGCCAGAAAAAGCTCCGCCTCCGCCTTTGCGAGAAATACCTTCTCCTCCACGTGAGCGAAAATACCTCCTCCTCCACGTGAGCGACAAATACCTTCTCCTCCATGTGAGCGATAAATACCTTCAACTCCACGTGAGCGAAAAATCTCTCCTCCTCCTCGTGAGCAAGAAATACCTTCTCCTCCACGTGAGCGAAAGATACTCCTCCTCTTTGTGAGCGAAAAATAGCTCCTCCTCCGCGTGAGCGAGAAATACCTTCTCATCGTGAGCGAAGAATACCTTAGCCACCGCGTTTGCTAGAAATGCCTTCTCCTCCACGTGAGCGAAAAATTCCTCCTCCTCCGAGTGAGCGACAAATACCTCCGCCTCCGCGTTTGCGAGAAATACCTTCTCCGCGTGAGCTATAGATACCTCCTCCTCCACGTGAGCGAGAAATACCTCCCCCTCAGCGTTTGCGAGAAATACCTTCTCCGCGCGAGCGAAAGATACCTCCTCCTCCTTGTGAGCGAAATAGACCTTCTCTTCCGCGTGAACAAAAAATTCCTCCTCCTCCGCATGAGCAATAGCTCCGCCTCCGCGTTTGCGAGAAATAATTTCTCCTCCATGTGAGCGAAAAATCCCTCCTCTTCCGCGTGAGCGAGAAATACCTCCGCCTCTGCGTTTGCGAGAAAAACCTTCTCCTCCACGTGTGCGAAATTACCTTCTCCTAGACGTGAGCAAAAATCCCTCCTCCGCGTGAGCGTGATATACCACCGCCTCCGCATTTGCGAGAAATACATTCTCCTCCGCCTGAGCGAAAGATATCCTGATCCTACTTGTGAGCGAAATACCTTCTCCCCCGAGAGCGAAAAATTCCTCCTCCTCGGCGTGAGCGAGAGACACTTCCGCCTCCGCGTTTGCGAGAAATATCTTCTCCTCCACGTGAGCTAAAAACACTTCCTCCTGCGCTTTAGCGAGAAATACCTTCTCCTCCACGTGAGCGAAATATCTCTCCTCCTCCTCGTGAGCAAGAAATACCTTATCCTGCGTTTGAGCGAAAGATACTCCTCCTCTTTGTGAGCGAAAAATACCTCCTCCTCCACGTGAGCGAGAAATACCTTCTCAACGTGAGCGTAGAATACCTCAGCCACCGCGTTTGCTAGGAATGCCGTCGCCTCCACGTGAGCGAAAAATGCCTCCTCTTCCGCGTGAGCGAGAAATATCTTCTCCTGCACGTGAGCGAAAGGTACCTCCTCCTCCTTGTGAGCGAAAAATAGCTTCTCCTCCACGTGAGCGAAAACACCTTCTCCTACACGTGAGCAAAACATCCCTCCTTGTTCGCGTGAGCGAGAAATACCGCCGCCTCCACGTTTGTGAGAAATACCTTCTCCTCCACGTGAGCGAAAAATTCCTTCTCCTCTTCATGAGCGAGAAATACATTCTCCTCCGCGTGAGCGAAAGATACCTCCTCCTCCTTGTGAGCGAAAAATACCTTCTCCGCGTAGGCGAAAGTTACCTTCTCTTCCGCTTGAGCAAAAAATTCCTCCTCCTCCGCGTGAGCGAGAAATACCTCTGCCTCTACGTTTGCGAGAAATACCTTCTCCTCCGTGTGAGCGAGAAATACCTCCTCCGCGTGAGCGAAAGATACCCTGATCCTCCTTGTGAGCGAAAAATACCTTCACCCCCACTTGAGCGAAAAATTCCTCCTTCTACTCGTGAGCGAGAAATATCTTCTCCTCCACGTGAGCCAAAAATACCTCCTCCGCGTGAGCAGAAAATACCTTCTCCTGGACGTGAGCGAAAAATCCCTCCTCCTCCGTGTGAACGAGGAATACCTTGTCCTCCGCGAGAGCAAAAAATTCCTCCTCCTCCTCGTGAGCGAGAAATACCTTCTCCACGTGAGCGAAAAATACCTCCTCCGCATGAGCGGAAAATAACTTCTCCGCCACGTGAGCGAAAAATTCCTTCTTGTTCGTGTGAACGAGGAATACCTTCTCACCAACGAGAGCGAAAAATTCATCCTCCTCCGCGTGAGCGATAAATACCTTCTCCTCCACATGAGCAAGAAATTCCTCCTCCGCGTGAGCGAAAAATACCTTCTCCTCCGCATGAGCGAACAATCTTTCCTCCTCCGCGTGAGCGTGAAATACCTTCTCCTCCACGTGAGCGAAAAATCCCTCCTCCTCCGTGTGAGCGAGGAATACCTTCTCCTCCACGTGAGCGAAAAATCCCTCCTCTTCCGCGTGAGCGAGAAATACCTCCGCCTCTGCGTTTGCGAGAAATACCTTCTCCTCCACGTGTGCGAAATTACCTTCTCCTAGACGTGAGCAAAAATCCCTCCTCCGCGTGAGCCTGATATACGACCGCCTCCGCGTTTGCGAGAAATACCTTCTCCTCCACGTGAGGTAAAAACGCCTCCTCCTCCTCGTGAGCGAGAAATATCTTCTCCTCCTCGTGAGCGAAAATACCTCCTCTTCCGCTTGAGCGACAAATACCTACTCCTCCACGTGAGCGAGAAATATCTTCACGCTAGCAAAAAATAGCTTCGTGTGAGTGAGAAATACCTTCTCCTCCACGTGAGCAAAACATCCCTCCTCGTCCGCGTGAGCGAGAAACACCGCCGCCTCCACGTTTGTGAGAAATACCTTCTAGTCCACGTGAGCGAAAAATCATTCCTCCTCTGCATGAGCGAGAAATACATTCTCCTCCGCGTGAGAGAAATAAACCTCCTCCTTCTTGTAAAGCGAAAAATACCTTCTCTTCCACATGAGGGAAAAATCACTCCTGCTCCGCATGAGCGAGAAATTCCTTCTCCTCCACGTGAGCGAAAAATACGTTCTCCTCCACCTGAGCGAAAAATTCCTCCGCCTCCGCGTTTGCGAGAAATACTTTCTCCGCGTGAGCTACAGATACCTCCTCCTCCACGTGAGCGAGAAATACCTCCGCCTCTGCGTTTTCGAGAAATACCATCTCCGCGCGAGCGAAAGATACCTCCTCCTCCTTGTGAGCGAAATACACCTTCTCTTCCACGTGAGCAAAAAATTCCTCCTCCGCATGAGCGAGAAATACTTCCGCCTCAGCGTTTGCGAGAAATACTTTCTCCTCCATGTGAGCGAAAAATCCCGCCTCCGCTTGAACGAAAGATACCCTGATCCTCCTTGTGAGCGAAAATTACCTTCTCCACCACGTGAGCGAAAAATCAATTCTCCTCTTCGTGAGCGAGAGACACCTCCGCCTCCGCGTTTGCGAGAAATACCTTCTCCTCCACGTGAGGTTAAACCGCCTCCTCCTCCTCGTGAGCAAAGAAATATCTTCTCCTCCTCGTGAGCGAAAACACCTTCTCCTACACGTGAGCAAACATCCCTCCTTGTTCGCGTGAGCGAGAAATACCGCCGCCTCCGCGTTTGTGAGAAATACCTTCTCCTCCACGTGAGCGAAAAATTCCTTCTCTTCATGAGCGAGAAATACATTCTCCTCCGCGTGAGCGAAAAATACCTCCTGCACGTGAGCGAACAATCCCTCCTCCTACGTGTGAGCAAAAAATACCTTTTCTTCCACGTGAGCGAAAAATTCCTCCGCCTCCGCGTTTGCGAGAAATACCTTCTCCGCGTGAGCGAAAGGTACCTCCTCCTCCGCGAAGCGAGATATACCTTCTCCTCCACATGAGCGAGAATCCCCTTGTTCTCCACGTGAGCGAAAACTCCCTCCTCTTCCGCGTGAGCGAGAAATACCTCCGCCTCTGCGTTTGCGAGAAATACCTTCTCCTCCACGTGTGCGAAATTACCTTCTCCTACACGTGAGCAAAAATCCCTCCTCCGCGTGAGCGTGATATACCACCGCCTCCGCATTTGCGAGAAATACATTCTCCTCCGCCTGAGCGAAAGATATCCTGATCCTCCTTGTGAGCGAAATACCTTCTCCCCCCGAGAGCGAAATATTCCTTCTCCTCTTCGTGAGCGAGAGGCACCTCCGCCTCCGCGTTTGCGAGAATTACCTTCTCCTCCACGTTAGGTTAAACCGCCTCCTCCTCCTCGTGAGCAAAGAAATATCTTCTCCTCCTCGTGAGCGAAAACACGTCCTCCTCCGCTTGAGCGAGAAATACCTACTCCTCCACGTGGGCGAGATATATCTTCACGTTAGCGAAAAATACCTTCGTGTGAGTGAGAAATACCTTCTCCTCCACGTGAGCAAAACATCCCTCCTTGTTCGGGTGAGCGTGTATACCTCCGCCTCCGCATTTGCGAGAAATACATTCTCCTCCGCGTGAGCGAAAGATATCCTGATCCTCCTTGTGAGCGAAAAATACCTTCTCCCCACGAGAGCGAAAAATTCCTCCTCCTCCGCGTGAGC
Organism: Amblyomma americanum; assembly: GCF_052857255.1. NCBI lineage: Eukaryota > Metazoa > Arthropoda > Arachnida > Ixodida > Ixodidae > Amblyomma > Amblyomma americanum. Next base: position 220,004,257 of record NC_135498.1, on the reverse strand, counting down.
GAGAAACACCTCCGCCTCCGTGTTTGCGAGAAATACCTTCTCCTCCACGTGAGCTAAAAACACCTCCTCCTCAGCTTAATCGAGAAATACCTTCTCCTCCACGTGAGCGAAAAATCCCTCCTCCTCCTCGCGAGCAAGAAATACTTTCTCCTGCGCGTGAGCGAAAGATACTCCTCCTCCTTGTGAGCGAAAAATACCTCCTTCTCCGCGTGAGCGAGAAATACCTTCTCAACTTGAGCGAAAAATATCTCCGCCACCGCGTTTGCTATAAATGCCTTCTCCTCCACGTGAGCGAAAAATCCCTCCTCGTCCGCGTGAACGAGAAATACATTCTCCTGCACGTGAGCGAAAAATTCCACCTCCGCGTGAGCGACAAATACCTCCGCCTCCGCGTTTGCGAGAAACACCTTCTCCGCGTGATCGAAAGTTACCTCCTCCGCGTTACCGGAAAATACCTTCTCCTCCACGTGAGCGAAAAATTCCACCTCCTCCGCGTGAGCGACAAATACCTCCGCCTCCGCGTTTGCGAGAAATACCTTCTTCGCGTGAGCGAAAATTACCTCCTCCGCGTTTACCGGAAAATACCTTCTCCTCCTCGTGAGCTAAAAATCCCTCCTCCTCCGTGTGAACGAGGAATACCTTCTCCTCCACGATAGCGAAAAATTCCTCCTCCGCGTGAGCGAGAAATACCTTCTCTTCCACTTGACAGAAAAATCCCTCCTCCTCCGTGTGAGCGAGCAATACCTTCTCCTCCACGAGAGTGAAAAATTCCTCCTCCTCCGGGTGAGCGAGAAATACCTTCTCCTTCACGAGAGCTAAAAATACCTCCTCCACGTGAGCGTGAAATACCTTCTCCTTCCTCCTCCGCGTGAGCAAGAAATACCACCGCCTCCGCGTTTGCGAGAAGTACATTCTCCTCCACGTGAGCGAAAATACTTTCAGCTCCACGTGAGCGAAAAATCTCTTTCTCCTCGTGAGCAAGAAATACCTTCTCCTCAAAGTGAGCGAAAAATCCCTTTTTCTCCTCGTGAGCAAGAAATACCTTCTCCTGCGTATGAGTGAAAGATACTCCTCCTCCTTGTGAGCGAAAAATCCCTCCTCGTCCGCGTGAGCGAGAAATACCTTCTCCTTCACGTGAGCGAAAAATACCTCCTCCTCCGCGTGAGCGAGAAATATCTTCTCCACGTTAGCGAAAAATACCTTCGTGTGAGTGAGAAATACCTTCTCCTCTACGTGAGCAAAACATCCCTCCTCCTCCGCGTGAGCGAGAAGTACCACCTCCTCTTCGTTTGTGAAAAATACCTTCTCCTCCACGTGAGCGAAAAATACCTCCTCCTCCGCGTGAGCGAGAAATACCTTCTCCTCAACATGAGAGAAAAATACCTCCTCGTCCTTGTGAGCGAAAAATACCTTCTCCGCGTGGGCGAAAGTTACATTCCCATCCGCGTGAGCAAAAAATTCCTCCTCCTCCGCGTGAGCGAGAAATACCTCTGCCTCTGCGTTGTCGAGAAATACCTTCTCATCCATGTGAGCGGAAAATACCTTCACCTCCGTGTGAGCGAAAAATCTCTGCTCCGCGTGAGCGAAAGATACCCTGATCCTCCTTGTGAGCGAAAACTTCCTTCACCCCCACGTGAGCGAAAATTCCTCCTTGTCCGCGTAAGCGAGAAATACCTTCTCCTCCACGTGAGCGAGAAATATCACCTCCGCGTGAAAGGAAAATACCTTCTCCTCCACGTGAGCGGAAAATCCCTTCTCCTCCGTGTAAACGAGGAATACCTTCTCCTCCACGTGAGCGAAAAATACCTCCTCCTCCGCGTGAGCGTGAAATACCTTCTCCTCCACATGAGCAAGAAATTCCTCCTCCACGTGAGCGAGAAATCCCTCCTCCTCCAAGTGAGCGGGGAATACCTTCTCCTCCACTAGAGCGAAAAATTCCTCCTCCTCCGCGTTAGCGAGAAAAGCCTTCTCCTTCACGTGAGCGAAATATGCCTCCTCCTCCGCGTGAGCGTGAAATACCTTCTCCTTTATCATCCGCGTGAGTGAGAAATACCACCGCGTCCGCGTTTGCGACGAATACCTTCTCCACGTGAGCGAAAAATACTTCCTCCACCGCGTGAGCGAGAAATACCTTCTCCTCCACGTGAGCAAAAAAATCCCTCCTCCTCCGCTTGAGCGAGAAATACCTTCTCCTCCACGTGAGCGAAAAAATCCCTCCTCCTCCGCGTGAGCGAAAAATACCGTCTCCTCCACGAGAGCGAAAAATACCTTCTCCTCTGCGTGAGCGAAAGATACCTCCTCCTCTTTGTGAGCGAAAATTACCTTCTCCACGTGAGCGAAAAATTCCTCCTCCGCGTGAGCGAGAAATACCTCCGCCTCCGCGTTTGCGAGAAATACTTTCTCCGCGTGAGAGAAAGATACCTCCTCATGTGACCGAGAAATACCTCCGCCTCCGCGTTTGCGTGAAATACCTCCTCCTACACGTGAGCGAAAAATCCCTCCTCCGCGTGAGCGAAAAATACCTCCGCCTCCGCATTTGCGAGAAATACCTTCTCCGCGTGAGCGAAAGATACCCTTATCCTCCTTGTGTGCGAAAAATACCTTCTCCCCCCCAAGAGCGAAAAATTCCTCCTCCTCCACGTGAGCGAGAAACACCTCCGCCTCTGCGTTTGCGAGAATTACCTTCTCCGCGGGAGCGAAAGATACCTCCTCCTCCTTGTGAGCGAAATACACCTTCTCTTCCGCGTGAGCAAAAAATTCCTCCTCCTCCGCATGAGCGAGAAATACCTCCGCCTCCGCGTTTGCGAGAAATACCTTCTCCTATATGTGAGCGAAAAATGCCGTCTCCGCTTGAGCGAGATACCCTGATCCTCATTGTGAGCGTAAAATACCTTCTCCCCCACGTGAGTGAAAAATTCCTTCTCCGCTTCGTGAGCGAGAGACGCCTCCTCCTCCGCGTTTGCGAGAAATACCTTCTCCTCCACGTGAGGTAAAAACGCCTCCTCCTCCTCGTGAGCGAGAAATATCTTCTCCTCCTCGTGAGCGAAAATACCTCCTCTTCCGCTTGAGCGACAAATACCTACACCTCCACGTGAGCGAGAAATATCTTCACGCTAGCGAAAAATAGCTTCGTGTGAGTGAGAAATACCTTCTCCTCCACGTGAGCAAAACATCCCTCCTCGTCCGCGTGAGCGAGAAACACCGCCGCCTCCACGTTTGTGAGAAATACCTTCTAGTCCACGTGAGCGAAAAATCATTCCTCCTCTGGATGAGCGAGAAATACATTCTCCTCCGCGCGAGAGAAATAAACCTCCTCCTTCTTGTAAAGCGAAAAATACCTTCTCTTCCACATGAGGGAAAAATCACTCCTGCTCCGCATGAGCGAGAAATTCCTTCTCCTCCACGTGAGAGAAAAATACCTTCTCCTCCACCTGAGCGAAAAATTCCTCTTCGGCGTGAGGAAGAAATGCCTCCGCCTCCGCGTTTGCGAGAAATACCTTCTCCTCCGCGTGAGGGAATGATACCTCCTCCTCCGCGAAGCGAGATATACCTTGTCCTCCACGTGAGCGAGAAACACCTTGTACTCCACGTGAGCGAAAACTCCCTCCTCTTCCGCGTGAGCGAAAAATACCTCCGCCTCTGCGTTTGCGAGAAATACCTCCTCCTCCACGTGTGCGAAAATACCTTCTCCTCCACGTGAGCAAAAATCCCTCCTCCGCGTGAGCGTGAAATACCTCCGCCTCCGCATTTGCGAGAAATACATTCTCCTCCGCGTGAGCGAAAGATATCCTGACCCTCCTCGAAAAATACCTTCTCCCCCCGAGAGCGAAAAATTCCTCCTCCTCCGCGTGAGCGATAAACACCTCCGCCTCCGCGTTTGCGAAAGATCTCTCCTCCGTGTGATTGAGAATACCTCCACTTCCGCGTTTTCGAGAAATACCTTCTCCTCCACGTGAGTTAAAAACACCTCCTCCTCCGCTTGAGCGAGAAATACCTTCCCCTCCACGTGAGCGAAAATACCTTCTCCTCCACGTGAGCGAAAAAGCCCTCCTCCTCGTGAGCAAAAAATACCTTCTCCTGCGCGTGAGCGAAAGATACATCTCCTCCTTGTGAGCGAAAAATACCTCCTCCTCCGCGTGAGCGAAAAATACCATCTCAACTTGAGCGAAAAATACCTCCGCCACCGCGTTTGCGAGAAATACCTTCTCCGGGTGAGCGAAACATACCTCCTCCGCGTGAACAGAAAATACCTTGTCCTCCACGTGAGCGAAGTATCCCTCCTCTTCCGCGTGAACGAGGAATACCTGTGGTGAGGAATACCTAGGCGTCCCTGTGGTGTTTTCGGCGCCACGCAAGCTAGCTGGGTTGTGCCCAAGGATCAGCGCGGAAGGCGCTCGACAAAGAGCATGCGTGATAAAGCATGCGGCACAATTTGTAAAGTGCGCCACGGGCGTTGTGTATCTCATCCCGCTCAAGTGTGGTCGCGTGTATGTGGGCCAGACAGGACGCTGCGTAAATGAATGCGCAGGGGAGCATCAGCGTTCAATTAGGAATAGAGAAGGAGCAAATTTGCCTGCTCATTGCATTGCATGCACGGGTTGTGAGCCACTGCTAAATAATATCAGAATTCTGGGCAGGAGTAAGTTTCCCGCGAACTTCTAGAGGCATACCACATCAAGGAAAGAGATGATAACTGTGTGAGTTACACCTCCGTTTCATTGTACAACGCGGAAAAGAATTTTTTGGAGCGGTTTTGATGGATTGTCGCGCAGGGGTTGATTTGCCTTCTTTTCCTCTCCTTCCCCTCACCGTAGGCACGTGTGCACACTGCCTATAAAAGCGGCACTGAATCTAATAAACACCAGTTGATAGTTTGCGCTCTTTCAGTCTGCCTCGTGCTTTTTACTCTGTGTGTCTTTTGTGCGCAATTCGTACCTAGAACAGAATACCTTCTCCTCCACGAGAGCGAAAAATTCCTCCTCCTCCGCGTGAGCGAGAAATACCTTCTCCTCCACGTGAGCGAAAAATACCTCCTTCTCCACGTGAGTGTGAAATACCTACTCCTCCACGTGAGCAAGAAATTGCTCCTCCGCGTGAGCGTGAAAATACCTTCTCCTTCCTCCTCCGCGTGAGCGTGAAATACCTTCTCCTTTACGTGAGCGAAAAATCTCTCCTCCTCCGTGTGAGCGAGGAATACCTTTTCCTCCACGAGAGTGAAAAATTCCTCCTCCTCCGGGTGAGCGAGATATACCTTCTCCTCCACCTGAGCGAAAAATTCCTCCTCGGCGTGAGGGAGAAATGCCTCCGCTTCCGCGTTTGCGAGAAATACCTTCTCCTCCGCCTGAGCGAAAGATACCTCCTCCTCCGCGAAGCGAGATATACCTTCTCCTCCACGTAAGCGAGAAACACCTTGTACTCCACGTGAGCGAAAACTCCCTAATCTTCCGCGTGTGTGAAAAATACCTCCGCCTCTGCGTTTGCGAGAAATACCTCCTCCTCCACGTGTGCGAAAATACCTTCTCTTCCACGTGAGCAAAAATCCCTCCTCCGCGTGAGCGTGAAATACCTCCGCCTCCGCATTTGCGAGAAATACATTCTCCTCCGCGTGAGCGAAAGATATCCTGACCCTCCTCGAAAAATACCTTCTCCCCCAGAGAGCGAAAAATTCCTCCTCCTCCGCGTGAGCGAGAAACACCTCCGCCTCCGCGTTTGCGAAAGATCCCTCCTCCGTGTGATTGAGAAATACCTCCGCTTCCGCGTTTTCGAGAAATACCTTCTCCTCCACGTGAGTTAAAAACACCTCCTCCTCCGCGTGAGCGAGAAATATCTTCTCCTCGTGAGCGAAAATAACTCCTCCTCCGCTTGAGTGAGAAATACCTACTCCTCCACGTGAGCGATAAATCCCTCCTCCTCCGCGTGAGCGAGAAATATCTTCTCCACGTTAGCGAAAATTACCTTCGCGCGAGTGAGAAATACCTTCTCTTCCACGTGAGCAAAACATCCCTCCTCCTCCGCGTGAGCGAGAAATACAGCCTTCTCCGCGTTTGTGAGAAATACCTTCTCCTCCACGTGAGCGAAAAATAGCTTCTCCTCCTCCTCTGCATGAGCGAGAAATACCATCTCCTCCACGTGATCGGAAAATACCTCCTCCTCCGCGTGAGCGAGAAATACCTTCTCCTCAACACGAGAGAAAAATCCCTCCTCCTCCGCGTGAGCGAGATATATCTTCTCCACGTTAGCGAAAAATACTTTCGTGTGAGTGAGAAATACCTTCTCCTCCACGTGAGCAAAACATCCCTCCTCCTACGCGTGAGCGAAAAGTACCGCCTCCTCCGCATTTGTGAGAAATTCCTTCTCCTTCACGTGAGCGAAAAATTCCTCCTCCTCTGCATGAGCGAGAAATACCATCTCCTCCACGTGAGCAAAAAATACCTCCCCCTCCGCGTGAGCGAGAAATACCTTCTCCACGTGAGCGAAAAACTCTCCTCTCCTCCGCGTGAGCGAAAGATACTTCTCTAATGGCTGCATTTGGGCGAGTTGGTTTTCCATTCTGAACGTAAAAGCGCAAAAAACACAAGGACACAGACTAAGGCAGACCTCCTTGTGAGCGAAAAATACCTCCTCCTCCGTGTGACCGAGAAATACGTTCTCCTCAACATGAGCGAAAAATACCTCCGCCTCCGCGTTTGCTAGAAATGCATTCTCCTCCACATGAGCGAAAAATCTCTCCTCGTCCGCGTGAGCGAGAAATAACTTCTCCTCTGCGTGAGCGAAAGATACCTCCTCCTCGTGGTGAGCGAAAAATACCTTCTCCGCGTGGGCGAATGTTACCTCTTCCTCCGCGTGAGCAAAAATTTCCTCCTCCTCCGCGTGAGCGAGAAATACCTCTGCCTCTGCGTTTGCGAGAAATACCTTTTCCTCCACGTGAGCGAAAAATAGCTTCTCCTCCTCCTCTGCATGAGCGAGAAATACCATCTCCTCCACGTGAGCGAAAAATACCTCCTCCTCCGCGTGAGCGAGAAATACCTTCTCCTCAACATAAGAGAAAAATCCCTCCTCCTCCACGTGAGCGAGAAATATCTTCTCCACGTTAGCGAAAAATACTTTCGTGTGAGTGAGAAATACCTTCTCCTCCACGTGAGCAAAACATCCCTCCTCCTCCGCGTGAGCGAAAAGTACCGCCTCCTCCGCATTTGTGAGAAATACCTTCTCCTCCACGTGAGCGAAAAATTCCTCCTCCTCTGCATGAGCGAGAAATACCATCTCCTCCACGTGAGCGAAAAATACCTCCTCCTCCGCGTGAGCGAGAAATACCTTCTCAACGTGAGCGAAAAACTCTCCTCTCCTCCGCGTGAGCGAAAGATACTTCTCCTTGTGAGCGAAAAATACCTCCTCCTCCGTGTGACCGAGAAATACGTTCTCCTTAACATGAGCGAAAAATTCCTCCGCCTCCGCGTTTGCTAGAAATGCATTCTCCTCCACATGAGCGAAAAATCTCTCCTCGTGCGCGTGAGCGAGAAATAACTTCTCCTCTGCGTGAGCGAAAGATACCTCCTCCTCGTGGTGAGCGAAAAATACCTTCTCCGCGTGGGCGAATATTACCTTTTCCTCCACGTGAGCAAGAATTTCCACCTCCTCCGCGTGAGCGAGAAATACCTCTGCCTCTGCGTTTGCGAGAAATACCTTCTCCTCCGTGTGAGCGAAAAATCTCTCCTCCGCGTGAGCGGAAAATACCTTCTCCTCCGTGTGAGCGAAAAATCTCTGCTCCGCCTGAGCGAAAGATACCCTGATCCTCCTTGTGAGCGAAAACTACCTTCACCCCCACGTGAGCGAAAAATTCCTCCTTTTCCGCGTGAGCGAGAAATACCTTCTCCTCCACGTGAGCGAAAAGTCCCTCCTCCTCCGTGTGAGCGAGGAATACCTTCTCCTCCACGAGAGTGAAAAATTCCTCCTCCGCGTGAGCGTGAAATACCTTCTGATTCCTCCTCCGCGTGAGCGAAAAGTACCGCCTCCTCCGCATTTGTGAGAAATAACTTCTCCTCCACGTGAGCGAAAAATTCCTCCTCCTCTGCATGAGCGAGAAATACCATCTCCTCCACGTGAGCGAAAAATACCTCCTCCTCCGCGTGAGCGAGAAATACCTTCTCATCAACATGAGAGAAAAATACCTCCGCCTCCGCGTTTGCTAGAAATGCATTCTCCTCCACATGAGGGAAAAATCTCTCCTCGTCCGCGTGAGCGGGAAATAACTTCTCTGCTTGAGCGAAAGATACCTCCTCCTCGTGGTGAGCGAAAAATACCTTCTCCGCGTAGGCGAATGTTACCTTTTCCTCCGCGTGAGCAAAAATTTCCTCCTCCTCCGCGTTAGCGAGAAAAACCTCTGCCTCTGCGTTTGCGAGAAATACCTTCTCCTCCGTGTGAGCGAAAAATCTCTGCTCCGCGTGAGCGAAAGATACCCTGATCCTCCTTGTGAGAGAAAAGTACCTTCTCCTCCACTAGAGCGAAAAATTCCTCCTCCTCCGCGTGAGCGAGAAAAACCTCCTTCACGTGAGCGAAAAATACCTCCTCCCCTGCGTGAGCGTGAAATACCTTCTTTATCCTCCGCGTGAGTGAGAAATACCACCGCGTCCACGTTTGCGAGAAATACCTTCTCCTCCACGTGAGCGAACAATAACTTTTCCACGTGAGCGAGAAATTCCTTCTCCTCCATGTGAGCGAAAAATACTTCCTCCACCGTGTGAGCGAGAAATACCTTCTCCTCCACGTGAGCGAAAAAATCTCTCCTCCTCCGCGTGAGCGAAAAAAACGTCTCCTCCACGTGAGCGAAAAATACCTCCTCCTCCGCGTGAGCGAGAAATACCATCTCCACTTGAGCAAAAAACTCTCCTCCTCCTCGTGAGCAAGAAATACTTTCTCCTCCGCGTGAGCGAAAGATACTTCTTGTGATCGAAAAATACCTTCTCTACGTGAGCGAAAAATCCCTCCTCGTCCGCATGAGCGAGAAATACCTCCGCCTCCGCGTTTGCGAAAGATCCCTCCTCCGCGTGATTGAGAAATACCTCCGCTTCCGCGTTTTCGTGAAATACCTTCTCCACGTGAGCTAAAAACACCTCCTCCTCCGCTTGAGCGAGAAATACCTTCTCCTCCTTGTGAGCGAAAATACCTTTTCCTCCACGTGAGCAAAAAAATAACTTCTCCTGCGCGTGAGCGAAAGATACATCTCCTCCTTGTGAGCGAAAAATACCTTCTCCTCCGCGTGAGCGAGAACTACCTTCTAAACTTCAGCGAAAAATACCTCCGCCACCGCGTTTGCTAGAAATGCCTTCTCCTCCACGTGAGCGAAAAATCTCTCCTCGTCTTCGTGAGCGAGAAATACCTTCTCCTGCACGTGAGCGAAAGGTACCTCCTCCTCCTGGTGAGCGAAAAATACCTTCTCCTCCACGTGAGCGAAATATTCCTCCTCCTCCGCGTGAGCGACAAATACCTCCTCCTCCGTGTGAGCGAGGAATACCTTCTCCTCAACGAGAGTGAAAATTTCTCCTCCTCCGGGTGAGCGAGAAATACCTTCTCCTTCGCGAGAGCGAAAAATACCTCCTCCGCGTGAGCGTGAAATACCTTCTGCTTCCTCCTCCGCGTGAGCGAAAATACCACCGCCTCCGCGTTTTCGAGAAATACATTCTCCTCCACGTGAGCGAAAAATACTTTCAGCTCCACGTGAGCGAAAAATCTCTCCTCCTCCTCGTGAGCAAGAAATACCTTCTCCTGCGCATGAGTGAAAGATACTCCTCCTCCTTGTGAGCGAAAAATACCTCCTCCACCGCGTGAGCTAGAAATACCTTCTTAACGTGAGCGAAGAATACCTGCGCCACCCCGTTTGCTAGAAATGCCTTCTCCTCCACGTGAGCGAAAAATCCCTCCTCGTCCGCTTGAGCGAGAAATACCTTCTCCTGCACGTGAGCGAAAGGTACCTCCTCCTCCTTGTGAGCGAAATACACCTTCTCCTCCACGTGAGCAAAAAATTCCTCCTGCTCCGCGTGAGCGAGAAATTCCTCTGCCTCCGCGTTTGCGAGAAATACATTCTCCTTCATGTGAGCGAAAAATCCCGCCTCCGAGTGAGCGAAAGATACCCTGATCCTCCTTGTGAGCGAAAAATAAATTCTCCCCCATGTGAGCGAAAAATTCCTTCTCTTCGTGAGCGAGATACACCACCGCCTCTGCTTTTGCGAGAAATACCTTCTCCTCCACGTGAGGTAAAAACGCCTCCTCCTCCGCGTGAGCGAGAAATATCTTCTCCTCGTGAGCGAAAATAACTCCTCCTCCGCTTGAGTGAGAAATACCTACTCCTCCACGTGAGCGATAAATCCCTCCTCCTCCGCGTGAGCGAGAAATATCTTCTCCACGTTAGCGAAAATTACCTTCGCGTTAGTGAGAAATACCTTCTCCTCCACGTGAGCAAAACATCCCTCCTCCTCCGCGTGAGCGAGAAATACAGCCTTCTCCGCGTTTGTGAGAAATACCTTCTCCTCCACGTGAGCGAAAAATAGCTTCTCCTCCTCTGCATGAGCGACAAATACCATCTCCTCCACGTGAGCGAAAAATACCTCCTCCTCCGCGTGAGCGAGAAATACCTTCTCCTCAACATGAGAGAAAAATCCCTCCTCCTCCGCGTGAGCGAGATATATCTTCTCCACGTTAGCGAAAAATACTTTCGTGTGAGTGAGAAATACCTTCTCCTCCACGTGAGCAAAATATCCCTCCTCCTCCGCGTGAGCGAAAAGTACCGCCTCCTCCGCATTTGTGAGAAATACCTTCTCCTTCACGTGAGCGAAAAATTCCTCCTCCTCTGCATGAGCGAGAAATACCATCTCCTCCACGTGAGCGAAAAATACCTCCCCCTCCGCGTGAGCGAGAAATACCTTCTCATCAACATGAGAGAAAAATACCTCCGCCTCCGCGTTTGCTAGAAATGCATTCTCCTCCACATGAGCGAAAAATCTCTCCTCGTCCGCGTGAGCGAGAAATAACTTCTCCTCTGCGTGAGCGAAAGATACCTCCTCCTCGTGGTGAGCGAAAAATACCTTCTCCGCGTGGGCGAATGTTACCTTTTCCTCCGCGTGAGCAAAAATTTCCTCCTCCGCTGCGTGAGCGAGAAATACCTCTGCCTCTGCGTTTGCGAGAAATACCATCTCCTCCACGTGAGCGAAAAATACCTCCTCCTCCGCGTGAGCGAGAAATACCTTCTCCTCAACATGAGAGAAAAATCCCTCCTCCTCCACGTGAGCGAGAAATATCTTCTCCACGTTAGCGAAAAATACTTTCGTGTGAGTGAGAAATACCTTCTCCTCCACGTGAGCAAAACATCCCTCCTCCTCCGCGTGAGCGAAAAGTACCGCCTCCTCCGCATTTGTGAGAAATACCTTCTCCTCCACGTGAGCGAAAAATTCCTCCTCCTCTGCATGAGCGAGAAATACCATCTCCTCCACGTGAGCGAAAAATACCTCCTCCTCCGCGTGAGCGAGAAATACCTTCTCCACGTGAGCGAAAAACTCTCCTCTCCTCCGCGTGAGCGAAAGATACTTCTCCTTGTGAGCGAAAAATACCTCCTCCTCAGTGTGACCGAGAAATACGTTCTCCTCAACATGAGCGAAAAATACCTCCCCCTCCGCGTTTGCTAGAAATGCATTCTCCTCCACATGAGCGAAAAATCTCTCCTCGTCCGCCGTGAGCGAGAAATAACTTCTCCTCTGCGTGAGCGAAAGATACCTCCTCCTCGTGGTGAGCGAAAAATACCTTCTCCGCGTGGGCGAATGTTACGTTTTCCTCCGCGTGAGCAAAAATTTCCTCCTCGTCTGCGTGAGCGAGAAATACCTCTGCCTCTGCGTTTGCGAGAAATACCTTCTCCTCCGTGTGAGCGAAAAATCTCTCCTCCGCGTGAGCGGAAAATACCTTCTCCTCCGTGTGAGCGAAAAATCTCTGCTCCGCGTGAGCGAAAGATACCCTGATCCTCCTTGTGAGCGAAAACTACCTTCACCCCCACGTGAGCGAAAAATTCCTCCTTTTCCGCGTGAGCGAGAAATACCTTCTCCTCCACGTGAGCGAAAAGTCCCTCCTCCTCTGTGTGAGCGAGGAATACCTTCTCCTCCACGAGAGTGAAAAATTCCTCCTCCTCCGGGTGAGCGAGAAATACCTTCTCCTTCACGAGAGCGAAAAATACCTCCTCCGCGTGAGCGTGAAATACCTTCTGATTCCTCCTCCTCCTGAGCGAAAAGTACCGCCTCCTCCGCATTTGTGAGAAATAGCTTCTCCTCCTCTGCATGAGCGACAAATACCATCTCCTCCACGTGAGCGAAAAATACCTCCTCCTCCGCGTGAGCGAGAAATACCTTCTCCTCAACATGAGAGAAAAATCCCTCCTCCTCCGCGTGAGCGAGATATATCTTCTCCACGTTAGCGAAAAATACTTTCGTGTGAGTGAGAAATACCTTCTCCTCCACGTGAGCAAAATATCGCTCCTCCTCCGCGTGAGCGAAAAGTACCGCCTCCTCCGCATTTGTGAGAAATACCTTCTCCTTCACGTGAGCGAAAAATTCCTCCTCCTCTGCATGAGCGAGAAATACCATCTCCTCGACGTGAGCGAAAAATACCTCCCCCTCCGCGTGAGCGAGAAATACCTTCTCATCAACATGAGAGAAAAATACCTCCGCCTCCGCGTTTGCTAGAAATGCATTCTCCTCCACATGAGCGAAAAATCTCTCCTCGTCCGCGTGAGCGAGAAATAACTTCTCCTCTGCGTGAGCGAAAGATACCTCCTCCTCGTGGTGAGCGAAAAATACCTTCTCCGCGTGGGCGAATGCTACCTTTTCCTCCGCGTGAGCAAAAATTTCCTCCTCCGCTGCGTGAGCGAGAAATACCTCTGCCTCTGCGTTTGCGAGAAATACCTTCTCCTCCACGTGAGCGAAAAATAGCTTCTCCTCCTCCTCTGCATGAGCGAGAAATACCATCTCCTCCACGTGAGCGAAAAATACCTCCTCCTCCGCGTGAGCGAGAAATACTTTCTCCTCAACATGAGAGAAAAATCCCTCCTCCTCCACGTGAGCGAGAAATATCTTCTCCACGTTAGCGAAAAATACTTTCGTGTGAGTGAGAAATACCTTCTCCTCCACGTGAGCAAAACATCCCTCCTCCTCCGCGTGAGCGAAAAGTACCGCCTCCTCCGCATTTGTGAGAAATACCTTCTCCACCACGTGAGCGAAAAATTCCTCCTCCTCTGCATGAGCGAGAAATACCATCTCCTCCAAGTGAGCGAGAAATACCTCCTCCTCCGCGTGAGCGAGAAATACCTTCTCCACGTGAGCGAAAAACTCTCCTCTCCTCCGCGTGAGCGAAAGATACTTCTCCTTGTGAGCGAAAAATATCTCCTCCTCCGTGTGACCGAGAAATACGTTCTCCTCAACATGAGCGAAAAATACCTCCTACTCCGCGTTTGCTAGAAATGCATTCTCCTCCACATGAGCGAAAAATCTCTCCTCGTGCGCGTGAGCGAGAAATAACTTCTCCTCTGCGTGAGCGAAAGATACCTCCTCCTCGTGGTGAGCGAAAAATACCTTCTCCGCGTGGGCGAATGTTACGTTTTCCTCCGCGTGAGCAAAAATTTCCTCCTCCTCCGCGTGAGCGAGAAATACCTCTGCCTCTGCGTTTGCGAGAAATACCTTCTCCTCCGTGTGAGCGAAAAATCTCTCCTCCGCGTGAGCGGAAAATACATTCTCCTCCGTGTGAGCGAAAAATCTCTGCTCCGCGTGAGCGAAAGATACCCTGATCCTCCTTGTGAGCGAAAACTACCTTCACCCCCACATGAGCGAAAAATTCCTCCTTTTCCGCGTGAGCGAGAAATACCTTCTCCTCCACGTGAGCGAAAAGTCCCTCCTCCCCTGTGTGAGCGAGGAATACCTTCTCCTCCACGAGAGTGAAAAATTCCTCCTCCTCCGGGTGAGCGAGAAATACCTTCTCCTTCACGAGAGCGAAAAATACCTCCTCCGCGTGAGCGTGAAATACCTTCTGATTCCTCCTCCTCCTGAGCGAAAAGTACCGCCTCCTCCGCATTTGTGAGAAATAGCTTCTCCTCCACGTGAGCGAAAAATTCCTCCTCCTCTGCATGAGCGAGAAATACCATCTCCTCTACGTGAGCGAAAAATACCTCCTCCTCCGCGTGAGCGAGAAATACCTTCTCATCAACATGAGAGAAAAATACCTCCGCCTCCGCGTTTGCTAGAAATGCATTGTCCTCCACATGAGGGAAAAATCTCTCCTCGTCCGCGTGAGCGAGAAATAACTTCTCTGCGTGAGCGAAAGATACCTCCTCCTCGTGGTGAGCGAAAAATACCTGCTCCGCGTAGGCGAATGTTACCTTTTCCTCCGCGTGAGCAAAAATTTCCTCCTCCTCCGCGTGAGCGAGAAATACCTCTGCCTCTGCGCTTGCGAGAAATACCTTCTCCTCCGTGTGAGCGAAAAATCTCTGCTCCGCGTGAGCGAAAGATACCCTGATCCTCCTTGTGAGAGAAAAGAACCTTCTCCTCCACTAGAGCGAAAAATTCCACCTCCTCCGCGTGAGCGAGAAAAACCTCCTTCACGTGAGCGAAAAATACCTCCTCCCCTGCGTGAGCGTGAAATACCTTTTCCTTTATCCTCCGCGTGAGTGAGAAATACCACCGCGTCCACGTTTGCGAGAAATGCCTTCTCCTCCACGTGAGCGAACAATAACTTTTCCACGTGAGCGAGAAATACCTTCTCCATGTGAGCGAAAAATACTTCCTCCACCGTGTGAGCGAGAAATACCTTCTCCTCCACGTGAGCGAAAAAATCCCTCCTCCTCCGCGTGAGCGAAAAAAACCTTCTCCTCCACGTGAGCGAAAAATACCTCCTCCTCCGCGTGAGCGAAAAATACCATCTCCACTTGAGCGAAAAAACTCTCCTCCTCCTCGTGAGCAAGAAATACTTTCTCCTCCGCGTGAGCGAAACATACTTCTCCTTGTGATCGAAAAATACCTTCTCCACGTGAGCGAAAAATCCCTCCTCATCCGCATGAGCGAGAAATACCTCCGCCTCCGCGTTTGCGAAAGATCCCTCCGCGTGATTGAGAAATACCTCCGCTTCCGCGTTTTCGTGAAATACCTTCTCCACGTGAGCTAAAAACACCTCCTCCTCCGCTTGAGCGAGAAATACCTTCTCCTCCTTGTGAGCGAAAATACCTTTTCCTCCACGTGAGAAAAAAATAACTTCTGCGCGTGAGCGAAAGATACATCTCCTCCTTGTGAGCGAAAAATACCTCCTCCTCCACGTGAGCGAGAACTACCTTCTCAACTTCAGCGAAAAATACCTCCGCAACCGCGTTTGCTAGAAATGCCTTCTCCTCCACGTGAGCGAAAAATCTCTCCTCTTCTGCGTGAGCGAGAAATACCTTCTCCTGCACGTGAGCGAAAGGTACCTCCTCCGCCTGGTGAGTGAAAAATACCTTCTCCTCCACGTGAGCGAAATATTCCTCCTCCTCCGCGTGAGCGACAAATACCTCCTCCTTCGCGTTTGCGAGAAATACCTTCTCCGGGTGAGCGAAAAATACCTCCTCCGCGTGAGCGGAAAATACCTTCTCCACGTGAGCGAAATATTCCTCCTCCTCCGCGTGAGCGACAAATACCTCCTCCTTCGCGTTTGCGAGAAATACCTTCTCCGGGTGAGCGAAAAATACCTCCTCCGCGTGAGCGGAAAATACCTTCTCCTCCACGTGAGCGAAAAATTCCTCCTCTTCCGCGTTTCGTTCCCCCGACCTACAAGCCACTCTACTTCACTCTGCTGTGCACCAACGGCTCACCCCCTGCTCTCTACGGTCTACCGAAGGTGCACAAACCTAATGTACCCATGCGCCCCATCGTAGACTACAGTCGGTCCCCTCTTCACAGTCTATCCAGCTACCTCCATCGTATCCTCTCCCCTCTTGTCGGCCTTGGCTCAACGCACGTTCGCAACTCGACTGATTTCATCAAGAAGGTAAGCGACATAGCACCGGACGATGACGAGCTTATGGTCTCGTTTGACGTCAAGTCGCTTTTCACATGCGTTCCTGTCGACCTGGCCGTACAAGTTTGCTCTGCTGCTCTCGAAGCTGACAAGTCTCTACCTAAACGAACCCCCATTGAAGTTCTGGATCTCCGTAGACTCATGCAGTTCTGCCTGGATAAAACTTATTTCGTCTTTCAAGGACGCTTTTACCGTCAACTTCAGGGCACACCAATGGGTGCCTCTATATCAGTGACCATCGCTATCCTCTGTATGGAATCCGTCGAGCGCCGTACCCTTGAAACGTTTGCATCACCTCCTAGAAATTTCCTGAGATATGTTGACGACTGCTTTTGCCTGATTCGTAATTCTGACTTAGCCGCCTTCTCGCACCATTTGAATTCTATAGAACGAGCAATAGACTTCACTACCGAAAAAGAAGCGAATGGTGCGTTGCCCTTTCTGTATGTATTGATAAGGCGGGACAGCAATAAGCTCAGTTTCAGCGTTTACAGAAAACCGACCCACACCGGAAGATACCTTAACTTTATTTCGGTTCACCCTGCTACACAGAAGAAATCAGTCGCTATGTCCTTTTTCAAACATCGCAACGGATCTGCAGCTCCCTTGAAGACCAGACCATTGATTTTCAAACTGTACGACAAGAACTTTCAAGCAACAACTACCCCACCTCATTTGTGCAATCTGTGGAAAAATAGTTAGGTCGCCCAGCAAGCGATACTCCTCTGACACCCTTGAAACGTGCTGCCGTGCCCTATGCTCCCGGACTAAGCGAGGCTTTAGCACGCATCATGCGCACCTTTGGTGTTCATATCGCCCACGTTCCGACAAGAAATCTGCGCCATGCGTTGGTAAATGTCAAAGACCCCCTTCACAAAGAAAAATATCCAGGCGTAGTGTACAAGGTTCCTTGTTCCGACTGTGACTACGCATACATTGGCGAAACCGGAAATTTCGAGAGGCGGCTAAAAGAACATAGTAACGATGTACGCAACAAAAAAGTGGATTCAAATGATATCGCCGAGCACGCAGTATCTACAGGCCATGACATCGACGGGGTCGGGCACACGTGCTTTCAACGGAAAAAAAGCTATACCCTCGCCTGCACGTGGAATCATTAATCATCAAACTACTAGTCACACCTTCAACCGCAACGATGGAAATCTTAACCCAATCTACGCACGCTCCCTGCGCCCTCTTTTCAAGCATATGTAATGCCACTGAGCTGCTTCCTTAATTTCAATGTGAACAAGGCTCCCGTACGGGAGCCGAAATGTCTGTTTTTGTTTTTTGTTTTCTTTGGTCGGCGCTCCTTCTTCTTCGTCAACAAGGGGTATGACCGCAATCCTACATTCCTACAATCCTACAGCGATTCTACACCTTTTGGACGAGGCAAGCACTAAGCAGGACAATAATCAGCCCCTACAGATACAGGCGCGCACAACGCCAGCCAGCATCGAATTAAAGGGCGAGGACCACCTGTGTTGTTCGCACTTGCTCAGCGGCGGCGGCGGAAGCAACACGGAAAGGGTGTGGCCGCAATTCGACAATCTGCAGTACTTCGCCAGGCTTACCGCAATTCTACACCTTGTATCAAACATAACATCACCAGCGAAAGAACGGGACACCAGGAGAAGACGAACACAGGACAACGCTGTCCAGCGTATGATACACACCAACTAGCCCACATGGTTACCTTGTTACAATCTACACCTTGTGGACCAGGCAAGCAGCAAGAAGGACAATGATGAGCCCCTCCAGATACAGGCGCGCACAACGCCAGCCAGCATCGGATTTAAGGACGAGGCACACCTTTGTTCTTTTCACTTGCTCAGCGGCGGCGGCGGCGTAAAAAACAACGCAAGGGGTGTGGCCGCAATCCTACAATCTGCAGTTCTTCGCAAGGCTTACAGCGATTCTACACCTAGTAGACCAGGCAAGCAGCAAAAGGGACATTGATCAGGGCCTCCAGATAGAGGCGCGCACAATTCTTGCCAGCATCGGATAACAGGACGGAATTAACAAACTTAGTCAAAGCGAAATTCTAGAGGCATACCATGTCGTTAAACAAGGAGATCTATGTGTAAGTGACACGACGGTTAGTCTATTAGATCAAAGAATCAGATTTTTGAACTCCTTAGCGTAACGTTTCGAACAATGATTGCGGTCCTGATTTTTGTCATAATGGCTGCAATCTACCTTTTCGTATAAATCTGTCATGTGTGCGCAAGCGTGGTTTGATACTGAAGGGTGTAGATGTGATCGTTTCTTAAATAAATGCAGTCGACAGTCTAGCGTCGTCCTGTCTTCCTGTTCTGTGTGTCCGTCTTTTGCGCTGCTTTTCATTCTGCTAAAAGGACGAGGACCACCTGTGTTTTTCGCCGTTGCTCAGCGGCGGCGGCGGAAATAACAACACAATGTGGACACAATTCTACATTCTGCAGTACTTCGCCAGGCTAACGGCGATTCTACACCTTGTGGACTAGGCAAGCAGCAACAAGGACAACGATCGGCCCCTCCATATAGCGGCGCGCACAACTCCAGGCAACATCAGAAAAAAGGACGAGGCCCACCTGTGTTCTTCGCACTTGCTGAACGGCGGCGGCCGAAGCACCAACGCAAGAGGTGTCGCCGTAATCCTACAATGTTCCTTCGCCAGGCTAACAGCGATTTTACACCTTGAGAACCGGGCAAGTAGCAAGAAGGGCAAATATCAACCCCTCCAGATAACGGCGCTCACAACTCCAGCCAGCGTGAGATAAAAGGAGGAGGCCCACCTTTGCTCATTTCACTTGCCCAGCGGCGACTTCGGAAGCAACAACGCAAGGGGTGTGGCCGCATTCCAACATTCTGCAGTTCTTCGCTAGGCTTACAGTGATTCTACGCCTAGTAAGCCAGGCAAGCAGGAGGACAACGATCGACCCCTCCACGTATCGTTTCGCAAAAATTCAGCCAGTATCAGATAAAAGGACGAAGCCCAC
Organism: Amblyomma americanum; assembly: GCF_052857255.1. Lineage (NCBI taxonomy): Eukaryota > Metazoa > Arthropoda > Arachnida > Ixodida > Ixodidae > Amblyomma > Amblyomma americanum. The sequence goes on along the minus strand of NC_135498.1, from coordinate 219,985,208 downwards.
CTTTGTTGTATGCACTTGGTCAACGGTGGTGGCGGAAGCAACATCGAAAGAGTTGTTGCCGCAATCTTACAATATGCTCTCCTTCGCCAGGCTTACAGCGATTCTACACCTTATGGACCAAGCAAGCAGCAAGGATAACGATCGGCATCTCCGGAAAGCGGCGCGTACAACTCCAGCAGCATCAGAAAAAAGGACGAACCCCACCTTTGTTCTACGCACTTCATTAGCGGCGGTGGCGGAAGCAACAACGTAAGGGGTGTAGCTGCAATCCTGCAATCAGCAGTACTTCTGCAGGCTTACAGGGATTCTACACCTTGTGCAGCAGGCAAGCAGCAAGAAGGACAACGATCGGCCCCTCCAGATAGCGGCGCGCACAACTCCAGCCAACCTCGGAAAAAAGGAAGAGGCCCACCTGTGTTTTTCGCATTTGCTGAGCGGAGACGGCGGAAACAACACAAGGGGTGTGGCCGCAATCCTACAGTCTGCAGTTCTTCGCCAGGCTTACAGCAATTCTACACCTAGTAGACCAGGCAAGCAGCAAGAGGGACAACGATCAGGCCCTCCATATAGCGGCGCGCACAATTTATTTTTTTTATTTATTTATTTCCTCAAGGGTCTGAAAAGGACATTACATGAGGGGTGGGCAAACAAAAGGGTTTTAAATAGATGAATACAGATGGTCTTCGATGGCGGATTTGAAGCGAACGGGATTGATGATGGTTGCCACTTCGGACGGAAGGTGATTCCAGTCTTTGGCTGTTCTAAGGAAAAAAGATTGATGATATGTTTCCGTGCGGGCTTGTTCAGGGTAGACGGCATTAGGATGACTGTGATGAGAAACCCGACGGGCGTGTGCGACAGGGGGAGGTTCGTGGTGGAAAGTGTGATAAAATTTATGATATAAAGAAAGACGGGCGATTTTACGGTGACAGGCCAGAGTAGGAAGATGGAGCTGTGATTTTAGTGCTGATACGCTAGTGTGATAAGATTAGTCCGAGCAAATGAATCTCACAGCGCGGTCCTGGACCGCTTCGAGCGTGGTGATAAGGTTAGCATAGTGGGGATCATACGCGGCAGATGCGAACTCTAGTTTAGAACATACAAATGTTAAGTAAGAAAGAAGTTTTATGGAAAAGCGGGCTAAGGAAAGGATACGACGTAAATACCCTAGAATTTGATTAGCTGAATTAGTGACGTTGTGAATGTGTAGAGACCAGGTTAAATCTTTACTTAAATGGCTACCAAGGTACTTGTACGAGTCAACTGACGCAACCGGAATATTGTTAATAGTATAAGTGGTACCTTGGTGGTTTCGCCGCGATGAAAAGAAAGAAGGGACGTTTTAGTACTATAAAGCGACATCAGCCATGTACTGCACCATTCTTCGACGCGTACAAGATCTTGAAGGGTGATGATGTCAGATGGATTATTTATTGGGCGTTAGATAACACAATCATCTGCAAATAGGCGGACGTTAGACATTATGTTAAGGGGTAAATCATTTATGTAAATAATAAATAGAAGAGGGCCTAAAACAGTACCCTGGGGAACGCCAGACAAGACAGGGGAGAGAGATGATGAGTGGGAGTTAGCATGAACGAATTGATAGCGATCAGTTAGGAAAGCCCGAATCCAGCCCAGAACTAAGGAATGCAGGTTTAGTCGTGATAGGTTAAGAATTAGGCGCGCGTGAGGGACTTTGTCAAATGCCTTTTCAAAATCTAGGAATATGGCATCAGTAAGAATGTTACGATCGAGGCATGCATGTATATCATGAAGAAAGAGAGTAAGTTGCGTTTCGCAGGAACGACCTTTACGGAAACCATGCTGATTAGGATGAAAAAAGTTGTGCGATGACAAAAACTGGGCAGTGTGTGAATATATTATATGTTCCATAATTTTACAACAAACACTGGTTAACGAGATTGGCCTATAGTTACGTGGTGAAGATCGCTTACCTTTCTTAAACACTGGAATGACCTTCCCAATCCGCTAGTCACGAGGTAATGAGCACGAAGAAAATGACTGCTGAAAGAGGAGAGATAACATGACACTACAATGTTCCTTTGTGTTTTTTAAAATTTTAGCGTTGATGCCGTCAACACCGGCAGATGAAGAATTTTTTAAAGCGTCAATGATCTTGGCAATGCCGCGCGGCTCAAAGATAATGGTATCCATTGGTGCATGGAGAAAACAGGGGGCTTCAAAGAGGTTATTAGGCGGTTCGTGAGTAAATACAGAGGAAAATGTCCCATTTAAGATATTTTGGAACATCTGATTCGGAAACGGGAACTCCAGAATGATCTGCCAGGTGAATTATGCTAGAAGTAGAGGGGCTAATAGTTTACCAGAAGCGCTTTGGATTATCATGCAGCATGTTAGGTAATGTGCTAGAGAAGAAGTTAATATTAGTTTTGGCTACCTGAGTGTCATAGTTAGCAGCGGTAGTGTAATATTTATTCCAGGCGAGATCCGTGTCTGTCACTTTAGCTGCACGAAATAGTCGCTTCTTTTTGTTGTTTACTCTTTTAAGTGTTTTATTATACAATGGGGAACCAGGTCGTTCTTTTATGGTGATAGTCGGAACATGTATGCTTATTAGGCGTTGCATTTCGGACTGAAAAAGTAACCAGTTAGATTCGATGGAGCGAAGCGAAAAACCAGATGTAAAGGTGTTAAGAAAAGTAGCGAGGTCGCGGTTAAGACTGATGTAGTCACCTTTATCATAAAGGGTAAGCGTTTTCTTTATCCTTTTGCTGTTTTGAAAATGACAAGAGAATGTGGCATGAATGGCCAAGTGATCGCTAAGTCCTTCAAGATAAGTTATCGGAGAGAAGCTATCAGGTTGTGACGTCAGTATAAGATCGAGAATATTAGCGGACTGGTGTGCTATTCTGGTTGGACGGTCAATTATTTGATCTAAGCCGAAGGTAAGGCAAGTGTGGACGAACTCACTTGGAGGGTTAGTATTTGAAAGCGTAGAAGCAAGATCGGACCAAGTGATAGATGGGAAGTTGAAATCGCCGAACATAAGAATAGAGGGGAATAGAGGGTTGTTTGTCTGTTCAGGGCGTCATGCAGCAAAAAATTAAAAGAGGAATCATGGTTCGGAGGGCGATAGCAGATTCCAATCAAAACACGTGGGTAACATGTATCACAGCAGAGCCAGATCATTTCTAATGGGCTTGAAATGTTTAGACGTACACAACGTAAGTTGCGATCAGTGGCAATGAGGACCCCCCCACCCCTCCGGTCGTTACTATCGGTTCGGAATATATCAAAATTGGTAAGAGAGGGTAATATCTCAGTGTCGTTAATAGCAGAGGTAAGCCAAGTTTCGGTTAACAAAACTACATTAGCAGAACATGATTCGATCAGGTTACACAAGGCATCGCGTTTAGGGATCACACTGCAGATATTAGTAAATAAAAAAGATAATTGGGAACGGCGAGACTGTTTTACTGCGCGCTTCTTTTGAGGTGGTTGCTAGGGTTTGAGTTCAATTACGTTATTAGTGCGTGGTCAAAGACATATGACATATTTCCGGATACCAATCTGTCATAGCGCAATTTGAAAGTTTGTCCTTGGCTTTTTCCATAATCATAAAGGCGTTTACGAGCAAAACGTGTGTTTGAGGAATAATCCTCAGAGACGCTCTAGCGAGTATCCTTAAATTTACTGCATGACAATAGGACTCGTCGTTTGTCTTTAAAGTGGGCCAATTTGACAATAACAGGTCGGTTTTTTTTGGTGAAAAAGCGCCAAGACGATGGGCGCGTTCTATGTCCCGAGGCTCGAACGATACGTCCAGATGCTGGCTGCAGTGATCGATGATTATTTTTTTAGAATCTTGCCATGATTCATCCTTAGAACCTTTAATTCCATAGAACACTAGATTATTTCTCCGTGCTCGGTTCTCGGCGTCGTCCAGCCGGGCAGTCAGCTTTGCGATCTCAGCCTTGCATTCAGCTGTTGTAGACTTTATGCTCTCTACTTCAGATTTAATTGAAGAAAAGGAGGCGACATCTGATTCAATTTTAGAAAGACGGCTGTTCACCTCAGTTAAGGCTTTTTCGTGCTCCGAGAGAGATGTTTTTATGGTTTTTAGCTCTACAGTCATGCTTATCTGCCCAGACTGGACTTCTTTGATGGCATTGAGCAGGTCAGATGCAGATGGCTGAGTGTTAGGCCCAGGGTTGGACTCAATATCACCGGCCATCTAGAGCAAGTCAGATATCACACAAGAACAGTCATATACAATATTACATGCGTAGTGTGGGCTTGGCAGCACTAATAAAAAGCGGTTACTAGAGCGTTTTGCATACAAAGAATGGCGATTGCTCACCTGCACAAGCAAGATGGGAAAGATTTGCAGGTAAGTGTGGCCCATCATTTCCGTGCCACCAAGCCCATTGAAGGGCGCATTGCTGTGGGAGGGCTTTATAACGGTGAGCTGAGGTGAAGATAGCTTGGTCACGAGGCTGGTATCCCAATAACGAGGCTCTATCCAGATCGACGTATCCAGGGCAAGGTACACCTGCGCAAGCTGTGCTGCGCGGTCGGCAGATGCGTTGGCTACGCGGCAGCGGGGCGCGCCCGAGAAATGCAGCGGTAGATCGCAGGGAAGGCTTTCCAAGGATGCAAAACCACCACGGCAGCAGGAGTCGACGAAGGGCGTCAGGACGAGGGAACGCTCGCCGGAAGGAGCCTGAAGGCACAGCCCGAGGAACTGCACAAGCAAGATGGGAAAGTTTTGCAGGTAAGTGTGGCCCATCATTTCCGTGCCGCCAAGCTTACTGAAGGGCGCTTTGCTGTGGGAGGGCTTTATAACGGTGAGCTGAGGTGAAGATAGCTTGGTCACGAGGCTGGTATCCCGATAACGAGGCTCTCTCCAGATCGACGTATCCAGGGCAAGGTACACCTGCGCAAGCTATGCTGCGCGGTCGGCAGATGCGTTGGCTACACGGCAGCGGGGCGCGTCCGAGAAATGCAGCGGTAGATCGCAGGGAAGGCTTTCCAACGATGCAAAATCACCACGGCAGCAGGAGTCGACGAATGGTGTCAGGACGAGGGAAGGCTCGCCGGAAGGAGCCTGAAGGCACAGCCCGAGGAACTGCACAAGCAAGATGGGAAAGTTTTGCAGGTAAGTGTGGCCCATCATTTCCGTGCCGCCAAGCCCACTCATCATCGAATAACAGGAGGGAATTAACAAACTAAGAGTCAAAGCGAAATTCTAGAGGCATACCATGTCTGTAAAGAAGCAGTTCGAAGTGTAAGTGACACCACGGTTAGTCTATTAGATTAAAGAATCAGATTTTTGAACTCCTCAGCGTAACGTGTCGCACAATGATTGCGGTCGTGATGTTTGTCAGTGGCGCTGCAATCTGCGTTTTCTTGTAAATCTGTCATGTGTGCGCACGCGTGGCTTGATACTGAAAGGTGTAAATGTGATTGTTTCTGAAATAAATGCAGTCGATACTCTAGCATCGTCCTGTGTTCCTGTTCTGTGTCTCCGCCTTTTGCGCTGTTTTTCTTTCTGCTAAAAGGACGAGGACCACCTGTGTTTTTCGCAGTTGCTCAGCGGTGGCGGCGAAATTAACAACACAAGGTGGCCGCAGTCCTACATTCTGCAGTACTTCGCCAGGCTAACGGCGATTCTACACCTTGTTGACTAGGCAAGCAGCAACAAGGACAACGATCGGCCCCTCCATATAGCGGCGCGCACAGCTCCAGCCAACATCAGAAAAAAGGACGAGGCCCACCTGTGTTCTTCGCACTTGCTCAACGGCGGCGGCAGAAGTACCAACGCAAGGGGTGTGGCCGCAATCCTACAATGTTCCTTCGCCAGGCTTACAGCGATTCTACACCTTGAGGACCGGGCAAGTAGGAAGAAGGGCAAATATCAGCCCCTCCAGATAACGGCGCGCACAACTCCAGCCAGCATCAGGTAAAAGGACGAGGCCCACCTTTGTTCTTTTCACTTTTTCAGTGGCGACGGCGGAAGCAACAACGCAAGGGTTTTTTCAGTATTTCATTCAGAATTTAGTTCAGACAACGAAGAGGTTGTCTGACATCGAAGAGGTTGCAGCCGCGAAACTACAATGTGCAGTACTTCGCCAGGCTTATAGAGATTCTACACCTTGAGGACCTGGTAAGTAGCAAGAAGGACAAATATCGGCCCCTCCAGATAAGGGCGCGCACAACTCCAGCATGAGATAAAAGGACGAGGCCCACCTTTGTTCCTTAGACTTGCTCAGCGGCGACGGCGGAAGCATCAACGCAAGAGGTGTGGCCGCAATCCTACATTCTGCTGTACTTCGCTAGGCTTACAGCGAATCTACACCTTGTGGACCAGGCAAGCAGCAAGAAGGAGCATAACCAGCCCCTCCAGATACAGGTGCGCACAACGCCAGCTAGCATCGGATAGAAGGGCGAGGAGCACCTGTGTTCTTCGCACTTGCTCAGTGGCGGCGGCGGACACAACACAAGGGGTGTGGCCGCAATGCTACATTCTGCAGTTCTTCGCCAGGCTTACAGCGATTCCACACCTAGTAGGCCAGGCAAGCAGCAATAGGGACAACGATCAGACCCTCTAGATAGCGGAGCGCACAGTTCTTGCCAGCATCGAATAAAAGGATGAAATAAATAAACTAAGAGTCAACGCGAAATTCTAGAGGCATACCATGTCGTTAAACAAGCAGATCGATGCGTAAGTGACACGACAGTTAGTCTATTACATAAAGAAAGTAGAGTTTCGAGCTCAGCCTAACGTGTCGCACAATGATTGCGGTCCTGATGTTTGTCAGTGATGCTGCAATGTACATTTTCTTGTAAATCTGTCATATGTGCGCATGCGTATTTTGATACTGAAGGGTGTAGATGTGATCGCGTTTGAAATAAATGCAGTCGATAGTCTCGCGTCGTCCTGTGTTCCTGTTTTGTGTCTCCGACTTTTGCGCTGCTTTTCTTTCGGCTAAAAGGTCGAGGACCACTTGTGTTCGCACTACTTCAGCGGAGTCGGCGGCGGAAGCAACAACGCAAGGTGTGTCGCTGCAATCCTACAATCTGGAGTACTTCGCTATGCTTACGGTGATTCTACACCTTGTGGACCAGGCAAGCAGCAAGAATGACAAATATCGGCCCCTCCAGATACAGGCGCGCACTACGCAAGCCAGCTTCCAATAAAAGGGCGAGAAATTCTGAGTTCTTCGCACTGTCTCAGCGGCGGAGGCTTAAGCAACAACGCAAGAGGTGTGGCCGCCGTCCTAAAATCTGCAGTACTTCGGCATGCTTACGGCGATTCTACACCTTGTGGACCAGGCAAGCAGCAAGAAGGACAATGATCAGCCGCTCCAGATACACGCGTGCACAACGCCAGCCAGCATCGGATAAAAGGGCGAGTACCACCTGTGTTCTTCAGACTCACAGCGGCGGCCGGCGGAAGCAACAACGCAAAGGATGTGGCCGTAATCCTACATCCTGCAGTACTTCGCTAGGCTTACGGCAGTTCCAAACCTTGTGGACCAGGCAAGCAGCAAGGACAATGATCAGCCCCTCAAGATACAGGCGCGCACGCCAGCCAGCATCGGATGAAAGGGCGAGGACTACCTGTGTTCTTCGCACTGTCTCGGAAGCATCAACGCAAAGGGTGTAGCCGCAATCCTACAATCTGCAGTACTTCGCCAGGCTTACGCTAGTTCTGCACCTTGTGGCCCAGGCAAGCAGCAAGGACAATGGTCAGCCCCTCCAGATACAGGCGCGCTCAACGTCAGCCGGCATCGGATAAAAGGGCCAGGACCACCTGTGTTCTTCGCACTGTCCCCGCGGTGGCGTCGGCGGAAGCAACAACGCATGGGCTGTGGCCGCAATCCTACAATCTGCAGTACTTCGCCACGCTTACCGCAATTCTACAATTTGCGGACCATGCAAGCATCAAGAAGGACAATTATCAGTCCCTCCAGACACAGGGGCGCACAACGCCAGCCAGCATCGGATAAAGGGACGAGGCCCACCTGTGTTTTTTCGCACTTGCTCAGCGGCGGCGGTGGAAGCAACAATGCAAGGGGTGTGCCCGCAGTCTTACATTTTGCTTGTTGCCGTGGTTTCCACTCACTCAAGCTCATGTAAGCCGCCGCGGTGGCTCAGTGGTTATGGCGCTCGGCTGCTGGCCCAAGAGACGAGGGGGGTCCCTGCCATGACGATTGAATTTCGTTGGAGGCGAAATTCTAGAGGATCGTGTACTGTGCAATGTGAGTGCACGCTTAAGAAACCCAGGTAGTCGTAATTTCCGGAGCCCTTCACTACGGCGTCCCGCATTGCCTGAGCCGCTTTGGGACGTTAAACCCCTATAAACCAAACTAAACCAAGCTTATGTAACACTTCTGCCGAATGCCGCCGCTGCTTGTGCTTTAGCCTGCACTATTGCTGCAGGTGATTTTATTGTACTGCTTGGCATTTTTCATCACAGTTGCTATGTGCGATTCTGATCCTGGCATATGCCTGGTTTGTAATCAGTCAATCTCAGCAGAAGTCTGGTGCCTTATCTGCTCAGAATGCGGGTACAGTTATCACGTAGGTGCCTGTTCAAATACGACCAAGAATGCCCTCAGAGCAATGACAGTGAGTGCTAAAGAAAGTTGTAGATATAAGACGTGTGTGATTTCAGCCTCTCGAAGTTCAAGAAAAGTAAGAAAATCCCGGAATGAGCAGTCGTTGACTGAAAAGATGTCAGCAGAAATAAGCAAAAAGCTTTTTGAATTTCCAAAAATCAAACAAAAGTTTGATGTCTTTTTCCAGGTCAAAGAAACGGTGTAAAATATGGAAAAGTCTGTTCAGCATCTGTCAGATCAGTACGATCAAATGTTGGCCAAAATGTAGCTTCAATCGGCTGCTATTGTTGCTTTAAAGAAAGGGTTGAAAAAAGTGAGTCAAAGAACCCTGATCAGAAAGTCGGGAAACTGGGACAACCAATAAACAGTCTGGAACAATACAGCAGACAGATTACCTTGGACGTATATATGGACTGACAGAAACCAAAAATGAAAACCTGCTCCAAAAAAATCAATCCAAGAGCGCAGGGACTTAGAACCGGCTCAGCTGACTCAACGTTATGTACTAGGCCTTCATAGACTGCCTGGAAACGTGGCAAAATCCCGGCAGTCCTGGCTCGTTTTCCTTCGCGTCTAACGAAAGACAAGTGGATGGCGATGAAGCAAAGTATGCGGGAAGCTGAACACTGGTTGCTTGCATTTGTCGACCCCCATCTTGTGAAACTGTTGAATTTATTCAGTTTATGCGTGACTTTCTTGAATATGCATGTATTGTATATATGCCTGTTGTTCTAGTTGCCGATTTTAATATTGATCTTTTGACAAACGGTTCACCACGACGTTCTTTTTACGAGCCCATTGAGACATTTTATTGCACCAACGTTATTCAGTCACCAACAGGAATAACTAGAGAAATACTCATTAATCGATGTGTGTGTTACAAATCATGAGTTACCAAATGTCCTAACGGATGAGCTCACAGTTGATTTAAGCGACCATATACCTATATTTTGTTTTTTTCCGGAACAACAAGAAAACGGAAATAACTGCCAGCTCAGCATAGAGTGTATTGAATTTTTAACGAAGAAAATCTTGTTGAGTTAGATCGATGATAGAAAGCATTGCCTGGACTGACGTATAAAATGAGTTAAATCCTAGTATAGTGTACAATATCTCCGTTCAGTTAGTAAACAACAAATACGATACCGCATTTCCTTTGACAGTCAGAAAAACCACAAACTTTCTCGAAAGCCGTGGGTAACAACAGAGTTGTAAAACCGGATTCAAGCCAATGATAACCTTTTAACATATTTATCGGATTTAAAGATCCAGTTATACTGAAGGAAGACAGAAAAGAAATAAGCTAGGTTCCGACTTAAAAAAACACAAAAAATACTGCCAGAATAAATTTGCAACAGTTTCTAACTGCCCAAAAAATCCTGAATTTGTCTTAATGATTTTCTGGAAGAGGCTACAAGCCCCGTTCCCAGCACATTAACACTTAATGATGTTGAATACAGAGGGGCTGCTTTGGCAGACAAGCGTAATATGCATTTCCTATACTCTGGTAAGTCGTCTCAGAAACAAGACAAAGTATGAAATTGATCAATTTAGAGGGACTTACGTTTTTACTCGCCAGATTTTAAAAAAATTGCTGTGTGCAAAGTACTGCCCTAATCAAAAGCAAACTTTGCTCAAGAGGAAGAATATTATTGCGGGTTAAGTGGTTTGCGATCTCATTAAAGAAAACGTCAGTAATTACCTGTATTTGTGGAATTCGCAAGAAAACTGTTTTCGGCTGCTAGCACAGTTTTTGCATACGCGAGCCATGCAGTCGGTCTTACAGGCTGAGCCATCTGCCGGACGGCGAGGCAAACAACGTCGACTCGGTTTATGCGAGAAGCGCGCTCTCTTCGAAGATGAGGTTCGTCTGCCCGCCGGAATTAATCTCGCCAGGAAGGTCACTGCTTCTGCTACTAAGTACAGCAGTGAAAATGTGACTTCAACAGCACTGCACACACTAATCACTTATAAGTTGTCTCTTGTCAGTTGCATGTTCATCCGCCAGATGGCGCAGCCTATGAAACCGGCTGCTTGGCTCGCACCTGCAAAAACTGTACTCGTAGCCGTAAACAGTTTCTCGCTAACTCCACCAAATGCCAGCTAGTACCGATATTATTTTCATCTCAAAGAAATTAGGCAATAATATTCTACGTTTTTAGCGGTGTTTGTTCTCGATTAGGCAAAACTTTTGCGCGCAGCATTTTTTTTAAAATCGGGACATAAAAACGTGAGTCTCTGTACAGTCTCCCCTGTTGGAAGTTCTATATATTCTTGAATCCGTGCGGTGAACATGAAGTGCTCACTTTCCTTAAAAACCTAGATAAACCCACTATCTCAGGTGTAGACGAAATTAATGCTTAACCTATTATAGCTATTGTTGATCTCGTCAGTTTGCCTGTGCAGCATATATGCAACGAAGCGTTAGCTCAGGGCATTTTTCCAGACGGTATTAAAATTGCAAGAGTTGCTGTTTGAACAAAGATGCCTCATTTGACAATATAAATAACTGCAGACCTAAATCTGTATTTCGTTTTCCAAGCTGCCAGAATATTTGATCAAAATTAGACTATGCAATTTCTTTGATTACAGACATTTTTTTGCCAATGAACAGTTAGGGTTTCATGAGAAACGGTCAACTGAAATGGCATGGCTTAGAATAAAAGAATAAAATATTTTCTAATATGGATGATAAACAGTACACAGTCTGAGTTTTTTTTAGATTACAAAAAGGCTTTTGACTCCCCTGAACATGACATATTGTTTTAAAAGCTGCCGTTTTATGGCATTCAAGGAGTTGCCTCAAAGCTGATCCGCAGTTATCTTTCCGGTGGCGTGCAGTCCACATATCTGAATGACCAACAGTCACAAACTAGGACAAATAATATATGGTCTCTCACAAAAGTCTATTCAAGGCGAATATTCTTTATCTTTTTAATATTGATATTATAGGCACCCCAAGAACGCCTGCTGTAATTCTTTATGCAAACGATACTAGTGTGCTTTTTTTCCGGCATGCATCTTAATAATATCGAAGCTGAAGCTAATGCATGGTTACATGAATTATCTTTATGCCTGAAGATAAATAAACCAAACTTTATCTTCACCATCATCAGCCTTACTGCACGCACTGCAGGGCAAAAGCATCTCCCATGTCTATCCCATTAACCCTATCCTTTGCCAGCTGCATCCACCCTTTGCCTGCAAACTTCTTAATCTCATCCGCCCACCTAACCTTTTCTGCCCCTTGCTACGCTTACATTCCCTTGGAATCCACTCCGTTACCCCTAAGGACCAGCAGTTATCTCGCCTTCGCATTACATGCCCTGCCCAAGCCCATTCCTTAATTTACCTGTTAACAGACTTAACTATTAGTAAAACAAAGTTTATTGTATTGAAAGCCGGCCAGAAGACTGAGGACTTTGGATTTCAGCTTCCTTTCGAAAACAGTGTAATTGAACGCGCCTCTTTCTACAAATTTTTAGGTGTCATTTTTGAAGAACACTTGAACTGGGCCCTGCATATTAATAGGATTCATGCCAACATATCTGTATCGTATCAGACGCGCATGCTATTTTTGCATGCGGACTGGCCAGCATGCTATCTGTAACACGTGTCTGTTATCATGCAGCCGCCGGTACACTATATATGTTGGGAAGCACTCCCGAATAAACGTTCTTCTTCTGGTTGCTTTCACGCTGCGTGTTCGTTGTTGGACGCCGGAACATGATGTCAGAAGTGGGGTCGCCCTCGTATACGCAGTAACACGCGGGTGGCAGGGGCGTCGCTGTGCACTGGCAAGATGGATTTAGTGAAGCCACCGCAGCCGCTGGTGCTGTCCGGTAGCACCGCGAAGAACTGGAGCCTCTTCAAGCAGCGGTTCCAGCTGTTCCTGCAGGCCACGGAGCCGCCGAAAGAACCACGGACGCAGGGAGCTAAGACCGCACTGCTGCTCACCGTGGCCGGAGAGGACGCCCTAGAGGTATTCAACAATTTTGTGTTCTCGGATAACCTAAGCAAGGAAGATTATGAAACAGTTACGAAGAAGCTTGAGGAGCACTGCAAGCAGCAGCAGAACGAAGTCTACGAAAGGTATGTCTTCCGCTCAAGAACGCAACTTGAGGGCGAACCTTTCGAACATTTTTCACGGGACTTGAAGAGACTTGCACGAAGTTGCAATTTTGGAAGCCTAACTGACTCCATGGTCAGGGACCAGATTGTCTTTGGTACAAAGAATGCAAAGTTGCGCGAAAAGATGCTGAAAGTTAAGGACCTTACGTTACTGAAGGCAGAGGACATTTGCAAAGCTGAAGAGGTATGCGCCGAGCAAAACAATGTATGGGCCAAAGCGGAGGAACAAGTAGCACAAATCAAAACGCGCCAGCAGGGCAAATGTCCAGCTTGTGAACAAACTGTGGAATGTTCGGAGCAAGACGAGGCCCAACGAGAAGAGGAAGTGGCTCAGATCAAAGCACGCAGGCAGTTCAAGTGTTCTAAGTGTAACCGCTTCCACGAACGTGGCAGATGCCCAGCATTCGGCAAAACATGCTTTCGGTGCCGTGGCGTTAACCCCTTCTCAGCCTTTTGCAGAAAAAGTTCTCAAGTGAGCGCAGTACATGACGAGCAAAAAGGATTCGAAATCCTCGACGTCAGCTTAGGCAAAAGAGCCGATTTGGTCGTCCACGCGAAAGTGTCCTCCCAACTAGTGTCTCTGAAAGTAGACACAGGCTCGCAAGCGAATTTGTTGCCTTACTCCGTTTTTCAAAGGCTCAAAGCGAAGTCTGCTTTAAGAGCAAGCCCCTCCGTCCTCACTGTGTGTGCTAATAAAATTAGAAACTTGGTTTTCAAATGGCTGAGATGGTAATTACATTACACCTTTATCCATTCGCACATTCACTGTTGTTTACTGATTTGGGGTATACAACAAAAACAAAACTCATGAGGTTGATAACGTTGAAGAAAAAGCCATACGATATGTACAAAATCTTGCCAATAATGATCACACAGGTTTGTACTTTTTAGAGCACTCCGTTCTAAAGGTGGATCAATTATTTGAGTTGAAGTTGCTTTGTCATATCTTTACCGAATAAAAGCTGTATCTATCAAAATAAGTTGAATTAGATTCAAGTAGCAATGCTCCTTACAAGGTAAGACACAGCAACTACGGAATGATACTTGTGCGAACGAACTATGGTACCTGAATGCTTTCCTATTTATTTCCCAGTATTCTTAATAAACATACACAGACCATGAAAATTATTGAAAATATGGGTCCAAGATATCTTTTAAAATGAATGCTACATATTATGTGCTTTCTTGTTCTACCGAACAATGGGTTGTTGATATAAATATTGTTCTGATCATTCGTTGACTGTATTAATTTTCGTCGATTGTGTATATTTATAGCTTGTAACTATTTGGTGCACAATTTTGTCATTGCAAAAGTATTGACTTTACTCCCGTTGCTTATTTTATTTAAAAGTGCGTTCTCTATGTAATAAGTGCATGAAGTTCTTGTTCCTTTTGCTGCCTATTCTGAGTTGTGCGACGGTTGCTTGGGCCCCGTCAGGCAAATAATATCTGCCATTTGCAACTGCACCCGAGACCTTGCTGTCTGAATAAAAGAATACCTGTCTGTCTGTCTGTCTGTCTGTCTGTCTGTCTGTCTGTCTGTCTGTCTGTCTGTCTGTCTGTCTGTCTGTCTGTCTGTCTGTCTGTCTGTCTGTCTGTCTGTCTGTCTGTCTGTCTGTCTGCCTGTCTGTCTGTCTGTCTGTCTGTCTGTCTGTCTGTCTGTCTATCTATCTATCTATCTATCTATCTATCTATCTATCTATCTATCTATCTATCTATCTATCTATCTATCTATCTATCTATCTATCTATCTATCTATCTATCTATCTATCTATCTATCTATCTATCTATCTATCTATCTATCTATCTATCTATCTATCTATCTATCTATCTATCTATCTATCTATCTATCTATCTATCTATCTATCTATCTATCTATCTATCTATCTATCTATCTATCTATCTATCTATCTATCTATCTATCTATCTATCTATCTATCTATCTATCTATCTATCTATCTATCTATCTATCTATCTATCTATCTATCTATCTATCTATCTATCTATCTATCTATCTATCTATCTATCTATCTATCTATCTATCTATCTATCTATCTATCTATCTATCTATCTATCTATCTATCTATCTATCTATCTATCTATCTATCTATCTATCTATCTATCTATCTATCTATCTATCTATCTATCTATCTATCTATCTACCTATCTATCTATCTATCTATCTATCTATCTATCTATCTATCTATCTATCTATTTATCTATCTATCTATCTATCTATCTATCTATCTATCTATCTATCTATCTATCTATCTATCTATCTATCTATCTATCTATCTATCTATCTATCTATTATCTATCTATCTATCTAATCTTATCCATATAGCTAATGGCATTGCCCTCCTTGTCGCTTAACCTATACATCTAGCTTTTACCTATGCCTAGTTTCTCTTCATCGCTTTCGGCTACCTCCGTTCGTTAGAGAATGCTCGATTCTCTCCATATTGAAATTCCTTATGTCGGTTACCTTGCGCTTATTTATTAACTTCGGTAGGTCTGCAAGTTCTTTCCTTTCTGTCTCATTTTAAAGCACGCCGCTTCACAAATATTGTCCAGCAGAAATTTTTTACTATGCTTTGTTGAAGCTGAATTACCTGTAGACAAACTAATATTAATAATAATAATTAAATTTGGGGGAACGAAATGCCGCAGTATCTGTCTCATATATCGTTGGACACCTGAACCGCGCCGTAAGGGAAGGGATAAAGGAGGGGGTGAAAGAGGAAAGGAAGAAAGAGGTGCCGTAGTGGAGGGCTGCGGAATAATTTCGACCACCTGGGTATCTTTAACGAGCACTGACATCGCACACCACACGGGCGCCTTAGCATTTTGCCTTCATAAAAACGCAGCCGCCGCGGTCGGGTTCGAACTCGGGAACTACGGGCGCCTGAGCGCCCCAACTACTGAGCCACCGCGGCGGGTCTGTAGCCAAACTTGAATTTCAGCGTCTTCGTGCCTTTCCCTCTCCTCTCGTCTCTTTTCAGCACGCTGGTAGGGCGGCGCTCCTCCGCCGGCCCCACTTCCGGCGGCGGAGCTTCCCGACCCGCCGGAGCTACGCGGCTCATTGGCCGCGGCCGTGGTTGCTGCCAGACGTCTGAAATAATCTAACCTGTAGCCACCACTCAACTTATGTACGCAGGTACGAGCGACGGAAGAGGGTGCGAGCATGAAAAAGTCCCCGGGAAGGGCTCGTCAACTTTCGCGCGTCATTTTAGGTCCTCTGGTGCGTGTAGAATTTTATTATTTGGCTCAGGTTTTTGTGAAAACAGAATGCAGTGGTTAAGCGTGTTCATGGGCTCTCATCGGGAGGTCTTTCAGGGCCCCTTTAAGGGGGAATAAAATTTATACATTTTGCAATGTTTCCTTCCATTATATTGGTAATGGATTGTACGCTTTATTCATGAATACTACCGCTTGCTAACTGCCAGTTTCCACTGTGCAGTATCAAGCACAGAGATCCTTTTGCAACACGTGCTTCTGAAGTAGTATATTAAATTCCTCTATTGTGTGGTTAGAGGTACATCGGTCAAACTGGTCGATGTCTGAATGAGCGATTGCTAGAGCACAGGAGGAAGGTAGGCCATTATAGAGTTGGTAATCTTTCTGAACACTGTCATGATTGCGCTGAAAAGAATAAGAAACCATGTAAACCTTTCTTCAGCGCATGCAAGATAGTGGCCAAGCATAAGTGTCAGGATGTAGAGAGATAATAGAGACAGATTTGATTAGAAAAGCGGGTACATCCTGAGTCAGGGCACTATCTCTCTCACTAACAAAAAAAAGTTTTTGTGTGCGGCCACTTAAGTAGGCAGCGCTGTCAGTTTGTCGTCATGTATTAAGGTGTATTTAATGTGCTTGCTTGTCAATAAACCTTCATTTGGAAGTAAGCGCTCGTGTTGTCCAGTCCTTCTTGGTCCTTGTTTTTTGCGCTTGTACACGATTCCTTTTACGAGAGCGGCCACAGGTTTCAGCTTCGACTACGCGCTCATACTTGCGCATATGCATGTGCTGGACGTGTTTAACGAGGCGTTAGTTGAGCGCTATACGAGAGCCTATAGTCTTCATTGCGTTCTGCGCGTCGGAAAGGCGGGTATGGTTTAACGAAAGCACGGTTGATTGAAACAAATCTTTGATTATCAGCCTTCACGAGAGCATTCTTCGAGGCATCTGTGCGGGCACTGCTGTGGCCACGCAGTTGTCACTTATTTACGGCAGCTGAGGCGAGTGCTGATTCGGTCGTCGCCGACTAGTCGTGCAGCTTGAGGCTCGGGCCCCATCAGCCAAAAATACTTAAAGTATATCCGAGAAGTACCGTACGTACGCATCTCCCAGTGCGTTTCGCTCATCAAGGAGATAAAAGATTTCCCAGCGCGGATCATCAAGCAAGCACACGCGCCGCCGTCAGGCAAGGCTGGATTGCAGCGCCTTTCATTCGAGTGCCAGTCCTTTGCGGCAAAGCTGTAGCATTAAAGATACGATAATTAACGTAGCTAAATTTGTACAGTGCACCCGCCTGCTCTAGATGAATGCTCAACCAGCTGTTATGCGCTTTCTACAAGATAATGCGTGCATTCCTTGCCGGCAGCAACAGCCGGCGACTGACAGACTACAGTTGAACGGAACGTTTCCACATTCTTTTCTGTTTACAGCCCACAGGAAGCATTTTAAGATGATGATGATGAATATGGATTTTTATGGCGCAAGGGCAGCTACGGCCAAAGAAAGAGCGCCATGTCACAAGGTATTTTTTTTTCTCAAGGTGGGGTCAGAGACCCATTTCCCAAGCATTTCACCCTAAATAAGCCGAGCACCAGACCAGGGGAAAGCTTGTACCCATTGTATCACCGGTGGGTACCCGGCGGCACTGGGGATCGAACCCCGCACCTCCCGCATACGAGGCGGATGCTCAACCACTTAGCCACCGCTGTGGTACGTAGAAATCGCGACGACCACAGCAGAGTCAATCACCATGCAGGGTAGATCGTCTGAGGTCATAACAGTCACACTTACTGCGTAGTAAACAAACAGGCGATAATCCGAGATCACGGTGTGTGGCTTAAGGATCAACGCCCGGCCAAATTTTCTCTTCGATGTGTTGTCGTCTGAAAGACGGTAGATTAACCATCGCATGTTTTTGAGGATTTCTCGAAGCTTGTGGCCGCGGTGGCTCAGTGGTTAGGGCGCTCGACTACTGATCCGGAGTTCCCGGGTTCGAACCCGACCGCGGCGGCTGCGTTTTTATGGAGGAAAAACGCTAAGGCGCCCGTGTGCTGTGCGATGTCAGTGCACGTTAAAGATCCCCAGGTGGTCGAAATTATTCCGGAGCCCTCCACTACGGCACCTCTCTCTTCCTTTCTTCTTTCACTCCCTCCTTTAACCTTCCCTTACGGCGCGGTTCAGGTGTCCAACGATATATGAGACAGATACTGCGCCATTTCCTTTCCACCAAAAACCAATTATTATTATTATCACAGCACACACTCCGAAGGCACCGAAGCACAGAAGGCACACGCTTGCGTTGTCGTCGCTGAAGTATACGGACGTAAGCGTGATCGGCCGTTGGTTGTGCAGTCTGCGGCAGCCCTTAATAACTTCAGTCCGTTGATTTCTTTCTCAATCAGCCTATTTCTACCGTGCTCCCGCGTAGTAACGATACGCAGCAGTACGCGAAGCTACGGAGAGCATCTGCCCTCTGTGATCGGCTACTCTCTTGCCGCCGTGATTTCCTTCAGGCTGGTTCCGCTGGACACTAGCCCATGCAGCCATGATGCGCTTTCATGTCAGCGGCGCACTTCCTGCCCTAGAGCGGGCTACCCGTGCGCAGGTAAATCGAAGAGGCCCATTGCGTGTATGTGTACACATTTTTTCATGGCACGGCATCGGAAACGTGTCTTAACGCGACGGCGTTAAGAAGCTCGTGTCGCAGAAAAGCCGGTGTCGTCGGCGTCGGCAGTGAGCGAAAAATACTTCCTCCTCCGCGTGAACGAAAAAGCTCTCCTCCTCTGCGTGAGCGAGAAACACCTTCTCCTCCACGTGAGCGAAAGGTACCTTCTCCTCTTTATTGAGCGAAAAATACCTTCTCCTTCACGTGAGCAAAAAATCCCTCCTCCGCGTGAGCGAGAAATACCTTCTCCTCCACGTGAGCGAAAAATTGCTCCTCCTCTGCGTGAGCGAAAAATACCTTCTCCTCCACGTGAGTTAAAAATACCTTCTCCACGTGAGCGAAAAATTCGTCCTCCTCCACATGAGCGAAAAACCCCTTCACCTACACGTGAGTGAAAAATCCCTCCTCCTCCGCGTGAGCGAAAAATACTTTCTCCTCCTCATGAGCGAAAAATACCTTCTCCTCCACATGAGCGAGAAATCCCCCCTCCTCCGCGTGAGCGAAAGACACCTCCACGTGAGCGAAAAATACCTTCTCCTCCAGGTGAGCGAGAAACACCTTCTTCTCCACGTGAGCAAAAAATTGCTCCTCCTCCGCGTGAGCGAAAAATACCTTCTCCTCCACGTTCGCGAAAAATACCTTGTCCTCCACGTGAGCGAAAAATTCCTCCTCCTCCGCATGAGCGCAAAACACCTTCACCTCCAGGTGAGCGAAATATCCCCCTTCTCCGCGTGAGCGAAAAATACCTCCTTCTCCACGTGCGAGAAAAACCCCTTCACATACACGTGAGTGAAAAATTCCTCCTCCTCCGCGTGAGCGTAAAATACCTCTCCTCCACGTGAGCGAAAAATACCTTCGCCACGTGAGCAAAAAATACTTTCTCCTCCACGAGAGCAAAATATCCCCGCTCCTCCGCGTGAGCGAGAAATACCTTCTCCTCCACATGAACGAAAAATTCCTCCTCCTCCACATGAGCGAAAAACCCCTTCATCTACACGTGAGTGAAAAATCCCTCCTCCTCCGCGCGAGCGAAAATTACTTTCTCCTCCACGTGAGCAAAAAATACCTTCTTCGCCACGTGACCAAAAAATACTTTCTCCTCCACGTGAGCGAAAAATCCCTCCTCCTCCGCGTGAGCGAGAAATACCTTCTCCTCCACATGAGCGAAAAATCTCTCCTACTGCACGTGAGCGAAAAACACCTCCTTAACGTGAGCCAAAAATACTTTCTCCTCCACGTGAGCGGGAAACACCTTCTCCTCCACGTGAACGAAAAATCGCTCCTCCTCCGCGTGAGCGAAAAATACCTTCTCCTCCACGAGAGCAAAAAATACTTTCTCCTCCACGTGAGCGAAAAATACCTTCTCTACGTGAGCGACAAATACCTCCTCCTTCTCGCGTGAGCGCGAAATACCTTCTCCTCCACGTGAGCGCAAAATCCCTCCTCCTCCGCGTGAGCAAGAAATACCTTCTTCTCCACGTGAGCGAAAAATACCTCCTCCACATGAGCGGAAGATACCTTCTCCTCCACATGGGCGAAAAATCCCTCCTCCTCCGTGTGAGCGAGGAATACCTTCTCCTCCACGAGAGCGAAAAATTCCTCCTCCTCCTCGTGAGCGAGAATTACCTTCACCTCAACGTGAGCGAAAAATACATCTGCCTCCGCGTTTGCTAGAAATACCTTCTCCTCCACGTGAGCGAAAAATTTCTCCTCTTCCGCGTGAGCGATAAATACCTCCGCCTCCGCGTTTGCAAGAAATGCTTTTTACGCGCGAGAGAGATACCTCCTCCTCCATGTGAGCGAGAAATACCTCCGCCTCCGCGATTGCGAGAAATACCTTCTCCGCGTGAGCAAAACATACCTCCTCCACCTTGTGGGCGAAATGCACCTTCTCCTCCACGTGAGCGAGAAATCTCTCCTCCTCCGCGTGAGGGAGAAATACCTCCGCCTCCGCGTTTTCGAGAAGTACCTTCTCCTCCAAGTGAGCGAAAAATCCCTCCTCAGCGTGAGCCAGAAATACCACCGCCTCCGCGTGTGCGAGAAATACATTCGCCTCCACGTGAGCGAAAAATAACTTCTCCACGTGAGCAAAAAATACGTCTTCCACCGCAGGAGCGACAAATACCTCCTCCTCCACGTGAGCGAAAAAATCCCTCCTCCTCAGCGTAAGCGAAAAATACCATCTCCTCCACGTGAGCGAAAAATACCTCCCCCTCCGCGTGAGCGAGAAATACCTTCTCCACGTGAGCGAAAAACTCTCCTCTCCTCTGCGTGAGCGAAAGATACTTCTCCTTGTGAGCGAAAAATACCCCCTCCTCCGTGTGACCGAGAAATACGTTCTCCTCAACATGAGCGAAAAATACCTCCGCCTCCGCGTTTGCTAGAAATGCATTCTCCTCCACGTGAGCGAAAAATCTCTCCTCTTCCGCGTGAGCGAGAAATACCTTCTCTTCTGCGTGAGCGAAAGATATCTCCTCCTCCTTGTGAGCGAAAAATACCTTCTCCGCGTAGGCAAAAGTTACCTTCTCTTCCGCTTGAGTAAAAAATTCCTCCTCCTCCGCGTGAGCGAGAAATACCTCTGCCTCTACGTTTGCGAGAAATACCTTCTCCTCCGTGTGAGCGAAAAATACCTCCTCCGCGTGAGCGAAAGATACCCTGACCTCCTTGTGAGCTAAAAATTCCTCCTTCTACTCGTGAGCGAGAAATATCTCCTCCACGTGAGCGAAAAATACCTCCTCCGCGTGAGCAGAAAATACCTTCTCCTGGGCGTGAGCGAAAAATCCCTCCTCCTCCGTGTGAACGAGGAGTACCTTCTCCTCCGCGAGAGCAAAAAATTCCTCCTTCTCGTCGTGAGCGAGAAATACCTTCTCCTCCACGTGAGCGAAAAATACCTGCTCCGCATGAGCGAAAAATACCTTCTCCGCCACGTGAGCGAAAAATTCCTTCTTGTTCGTGTGAACGAGGAATACCTTCTCACCAACGAAAGCGAAAAATTCCTCCTCCTCCGCGTGAGCGATAAATACCTTCTCCTCCACATGAGCAAGAAATTCCTCCTCCGCGTGAGCGAGAAATACCTTCTCCTCTGCATGAGCGAAAAATCTCTCCTCCTCCGCGTGCGCGAGAAATACCTTCTCCTCAACGTTAGCTAAAAATACCTCCTCCTCCGCGTGAGCGTGAAATACCGTCTCCTCCACGTGAGCGAAAAATACCTCCTCCGCATGAGCGGAACATACCTTCTCCTCCACGTGAGCGAAAAATCCCTCCTCCTCCGTGTGAGCGAGGAATACCTTCTCCTCCACTAGAGCGAAAAATTCCCCCTCCTCCGCGTGAGCGAGAAAAACCTTCTCCTTCCTCCTCCACGTGAGTGAGAAATACCACCGCGTCCGCGTTTGCGAGATATAGCTTCTCCTCCACGTGAGCGAACAATCACTTTTCCACGTGAGCGAGAAATACCTTCTCCTCCACGTGAGAGAAAAATACTTCCTCCACCGTGTGAGCGAGAAATAACTTCTCCACGTGAGCGAAAAAATCCCTCCCCCGCGTGAGCGAAAAATACAGTCTCCTCCACGTGAGCGAAAAATACCTCCTCATCCGCGTGAGCGAGAAATACCATCTCCACGTGAGCGAAAAAACTCTCCTCCTCCTCGTGAGCAAGAAATACCTTCTCCGCGTTAGCGAAAGATACTTCTCCTTGTGAGCAAAAAATACCTCCTCCACTGCGTGAGCAAGAAATACCTTCTCCTCAACATGAGCGAAAAATACCTCCGCCTCTGCTTTTGCGTGAAATACCTTCTCCGCGTGAGCGAAGATACCTCTTCCACCTTGTGCGCGAAATGCACCTACTCATCCACGTGAGCGAGAAATCCCTCTTCCTCCGCGTGAGCGAGAAATACCTCCGCCTCCGCGTTTGCGGGAAATACCTTATCCTCCACGACGTGAGCGAAAAATCCCTCCGCCGCGTGAGCGAGAAATACCTTTTCCTCCGCATGAGCGAAAGATACTCTGATCCTCCTTGTGAGCGAAAAATACCTTCTCCCCCCCTTGATCGAAAAATTCCTCCTCCTCCGCGTGAGCCAGAAACAGCTCCGCCTCCGCCTTTGCGAGAAATACCTTCTCCTCCACGTGTGATAAAAACACCTCCTCCTCCATTTGAGCGAGAAATACCTTCTCCTCCACGTGAGCGAAAATACCTCCTTCTCCACGTGAGCGACAAATACCGTCTCCTCCATGTGAGCGATAAATACCTTCAACTCCACGTGAGCGAAAAATCTCTCCTAATCCTCGTGAGCAAGAAATAGCTTCTCCTCCGCGTGAGTCAAAAATCCCTCCACCTCCGGTGAGCAAGAAATACCTTCTCCTGCGTGTGAGCGAAAGATACTCCTGCGCTCTGTGAGCGAAAAATACCTCCTCCTCCGCGTGAGCGAGAAATACCTTCTCATCGTGAGCGAAGAATACCTTAGCCACCGCGTTTGCTAGAAATGCCTTCTCCTCCACGTGAGCGAAAAATTCCTCCTCGTCCGAGTGAGCGACAAACACCTCCGCCTCCGCGTTTGCGAGAAATACCTTCTCCGCGTGAGCTATAGATACTTCCTCCTCCACGTGAGCGAGAAATACCTCCCCCTCTGCGTTTGCGAGAAATACCTTCTCCGCGCGAGCGAAAGATACCTCCTCCTCCTTGTGAGCGAAATACACCTCCTCTTCCGCGTGAGCAAAAAATTGCTCCTCCGCATGAGCGAGAAATACTTCCGCCTCAGCGTTTGCGAGAAATACTTTCTCCTCCATGTGAGCGAAAAATCCCGCCTCTGCTTGAGCGAAAGATACCCTGATCCTCCTTGTGAGCGAAAATTACCTTCTCCCCCACGTGAGGGAAAAATCTCTTCTCCTCTTCGTGAGCGAGAGACACCTCCGCCTCCGCGTTTGCGAGAAATACCTTCTCCTCCACGTGAGGTTAAACCGCCTCCTCCTCCTCGTGAGCAAAGAAATATCTTCTCCTCGTGAGCGAAAACACCTTCTCCTACACGAGAGCAAAACATCCCTCCTTGTTCGCGTGAGCGAGAAATACCGCCACCTCCGCGTTTGTGAGAAATACCTTCTCCTCCACGTGAGCGAAAAATTACTTCTCTGCATGAGCTAGAAATACATTCTCCTCCGCGTGAGCGAAAAATACCTCCTCCACGTGAGCGAACAATCCCTTCTCCTCCGTGTGAGCAAAAAATACCTTTTCTTCCACGTGTGCGAAAAATTACTCCGCCTCCGCGTTTGCGAGAAATACCTTCTCCGCGTGAGCGAAAGGTACCTCCTCCTCCGCGAAGCGAGATATACCTTCTCCTCCACGTGAGCGAGAAACCCCTTGTCCTCCATGTGAGCGAAAACTCCCTCCTCTTCCACGTGAGCGAGAAATGCCTCCGCCTCTGCGTTTGCGAGAAATACCTTCTCCTCCACGTGTGCGAAAATACCTTCTCCTACACGTGAGCAAAAATCCCTTCTCCTCGTGAGCGTGATATACCTCCGCCTCCGCATTTGCGAGAAATACATTCTCCTCCGCGTGAGCGAAAGATATCCTGATCCTCCTTGTGATCGAAAAATACCTTCTCCCTCCGAGAGCGAAAAATTCCTCCTCCTCCGCGTTAGCGAGAAACACCTCCGCCTCCGCGTTTGCGAGAATTACCTTCTCCCTCACGTCAGATAAAAACACCTCCTCCTCCGCTTGATCGAGAAATATCTTCTCCTCCACGTGAGCGAAAATCCCCTCCTCCTCCTCGTGAGCAAGAAATACCTTCTCCTGCGCGTGAGCGAAAGATACTCGTCCTCCTTGTGAGTGAAAAATACCTCCTTCTCCGCGTGAGCAAGAAATACCCTCTCAACTTGAGCGAAAAATGCCTCCGCCACCGCGTTTGCTACAAATGCCTTCTCCTCCACGTGAGCGAAAAATCCCTCCTCGTCCGCGTGAGCGAGAAATACATTCTCCTGCACGTGAGCGAAAGGTACCTCCTCATCCTAGTGAGCGAAAAATACCTTCTCATCCACGTGAGCGAAAAATTCCTCCTCCTCCGCGTGAGCGACAAATACCTCCGCCCCCGCGTTTGCGAGAAATACCTTCTCCGCGTGTGCGAAAGATACCTCCTCCACCACTTGAGCGAGAAATACCTCCGCCTCCGCGTTTGCGAGAACTACTTTCTCCGCGTGAGCGAAAAATACCACCTCCGCGTGACCGGAAAATACCTTCTCCTCCACGTGAGCGAAAAATCCCTCCTCCTCCGTGTGAACGAGGAATACCTTCCCCTCCACGTGAGCAAGAAATTCCTCCTCAGCGTGACCGAGAAATACCTTCTCCTCCATTTGAGCGAAAGTCTCTCCTCCTTTGTGTGAGCGAGGAATACCTTCTCCTCCACGAGAGTGAAAAATTCCTCCTCCTCCGGGTGAGCGAGAAATACCTTCCACTTCACGAGAGCGAAAAATACCTCTTCCGCGTGAGCGTGAAATACCTTCTCCTTCCTCCTCCGCGTGAGCGAGAAATACCACCGCCTCCGCGTTTGTGAGAAATACATTCTCCTCCACGTGAGCGAAAAATACTTTCAGCTCCACGTGAGCGAAAAATCTCTCCTCCTCCTCGTTAGCAAGAAATACCTTCTCCTACACGTGAGCGAAAAATCCCTCCACCTCTTCGTGAGCAAGAAATACTTTCTCCTGCGTGTGAGCGAAAGATAGTCCTCCTCTTTGTGAGCGATAAATACCTCCTCCTCCACGTGAGCGAGAAATACCTTCTCAACGTGAGCGTAGAATACCTCAGCCACCGCGTTTGCTAGGAATGCCGTCGCCTCCACGTGAGCTAAAAATCCCTCCTCTTCCACGTGAGCGAGAAATATCTTCTCCTGCACGTGAGCGAAAGGTACCTCCTCCTCCTTGTGAGCGAAAAATAGCTTCTCCTCCACGTGAGCGAAAACTTCCTCCTCCTCCGCGTGACCGACAAATACCTCCGCCTCCGCGTTTGCGAGAAATACCTTCTCCGCGTTAGCTATAGATACCTCCTCCTCCACGTGAGCGAGAAATACCTCTGCCTCTGCGTTTTCGAGAAATACCTTCTCCGCGCGAGCGAAAGATACCTCGTCCTCCTTGTGAGCGAAATACACCTTCTCTTCCGCGTGAGCAAAAAATTCCTCCTCCGCATGAGCGAGAAATACTTCCGCCTCAGCGTTTGCGAGAAATACTTTCTCCTCCATGTGAGCGAAAAATCCCGCCTCCGCTTGAGCGAAAGATACCCTGATCCTCCTTGTGAGGGAAAATTACCTTCTCCCCCACGTGAGCGCAAAATCCCTTCTCCTCTTCGTGAGCGAGAGACACCTCCGCCTCCGTGTTTGCGAGAAATACCTTCTCCTCCACGTGAGGTTAAACCGCCTCCTCATCCTCGTGAGCAAAGAAATATCTTCTCCTCCTCGTGAGCGAAAACACCTTCTCCTACACGACAGCAAAACATCCCTCCTTGTTCGCGTGAGCGAGAAATACCGCCGCCTCCGCGTTTGTGAGAAATACCTTCTCCTCCACGTGAGCAAAAAATTACTTCTCCTCTGCATGAGCGAGAAATACATTCTCCTCCGCGGGAGCGAAAAATACCTCCTCCACGTGAGCGAACAATCCCTCCTCCTCCGTGTGAGCAAAAAATACCTTTTCTTCCACGTGAGCGAAAAATTCCTCCGCCTCCGCGTTTGCGAGAAATACCTTCTCCGCGTGAGCGAAAGGTACCTCCTCCTCCGCGAAGCGAGATATGCCTTCTCCTCCACGTGAGCGAGAAACCCCTTGTTCTCCACGTGAGCGAAAACTCCCTCCTCTTCCGCGTGAGCGAGAAATACCTCCGCCTCTGCGTTTGCGAGAAATACCTTCTCCTCCACGTGTGCGAAAATACCTTCTCCTACACGTGAACAAAAATCCCTCCTCCTCGTAAGCGTGATATACCTCCGCCTCCGCATTTGCGAGAAATACATTCTCCTCCGCGTGAGCGAAAGATATCCTGATCCTCCTTGTGATCGAAAAATACCTTCTCCCCACGAGAGCGAAAAATTCCTCCTCCTCCGCGTGAGCGAGAAACACCTCCGCCTCCGTGTTTGCGAGAAATACCTTCTCCTCCACGTGAGCTAAAAACACCTCCTCCTCCGCTTGATCGAGAAATACCTTCTCCTCCACGTGAGCGAAAATCCCCTCCTCCTCCTCGTGAGCAACAAATAACTTCTCCTGCGCGTGAGCGAAAGATACTCGTCCTCCTTGTGAATGAAAAATACCTCCTTCTCCGCGTGAGCGAGAAATACCCTCTCAGCTTGAGCGAAAAATGCCTCCGCCACCGCGTTTGCTATACATGCCTTCTCCTCCACGTGAGCGAAAAATCCATCCTCGACCGCGTGAGCGAGAAATACATTCTGCTGCACGTGAGCGAAAGGTAGCTCCTCATCCTTGTGAGCGAAAAATACCTTCTCATCCACGTGAGCGAAAAATTCCTCCTCCTCCGCGTGAGCGACAAATACCTCCGCCCCCGCGTTTGCGAGAAATACCTTCTCCGCGTGTGCGAAAGATACCTCCTCCACCACTTGAGCGAGAAATACCTACGCCTCCGCTTTTGCGAGAACTACTTTCTCCGCGTGAGCGAAAAATACCACCTCCGCGTGACCGGAAAATACCTTCTCCTCCACGTGAGCGAAAAATCCCTCCTCCTCCGTGTGAACGAGGAATACCTTCTCCTCCACGTGAGCAAGAAATTCCTTCTCAGTTTGACCGAGTAATACCTTCTCCTCCATTTGAGCGAAAGTCTCTCCTCCTTCGTGTGAGCGAGGAATACCTTCTCCACGAGAGTGAAAAATTCCTCCTCCTCCGGGTGAGCGAGAAATACCTTCTCCTTTACGAGAGCGAAAAATACCTCTTCCGCGTGAGCGTGAAATACCTTCTCCTTCCTCCTCCGCGTGAGCGAGAAATACCATCGCCTCCGCGTTTGCGAGAAATACATTCTCCTCCACGTGAGCGAAAAATACTTTCAGCTCCACGTGAGCGAGAAATCTCTCCTCCTTGTGAGCAAGAAATACCTTCTCCTGCGCATGCGTGAAAGATACTCCTCCTCCTTGTGAGCGAAAAATACCTCCTCCTCCGCGTGAGCGAGAAATACCTTCTCAACGCGAGCGAATAATACCTGCGCCACTCCGTTTGCTAGAAATACCTTCTCCTCCTCGTGAGCAAAAAATCCCTCCTCGTCCGCGTGAGCGAGAAATACTTTCAGCTGCACGTGAGCGAAAGGTACCTCCTCCTCCTTGTGAGCGAAATACACCTCCTACTCCACGTGAGCAAAAAATTCCTCCTCCTACGCATGACCGCGAAATACCTCCTCTTCCACCTTTGCGAGAAATACCTTCTCCTCCACGTGAGCGAAAATACCTCATTCTCCGCGTGAGCGACAAATACCTTCTCCTCCACGTGAGCGATAAATACCTTCAACTCCACGTGAGCGAAAAATCCCTCCTCCTCCTCGTGAGCAAGAAATACCATCTCCTCCACGTGAGCGAAAAATCCCTCCACCTCTCCGTGAGCAAGAAATACCTTCTCCTGCGTGTGAGCGAAAGATAGTCCTCCTCTTTGTGAGCAAAAAATACCTCCTCCTCCCCGTGAGCGAGAAATGCCTTCTCATCGTGAGCGAAGAATACCTTAGCCACCGCGTTTGCTAGAAATGCCTTCTCCTCCACGTGAGTGAAAAATCCCTCCTCTTCCACGTGAGCGAGAAATACCTTCTCCTGCACGTGAGCGAAAGGTACCTCCTCGTCCTTGTGAGCGAAAAATAGATTCTCCTCCACGTGAGCGAAAAATTCTTCCTCCTCCGCGTGAGCGAGAAATACCTCCGCCTCCGCGTTTGCGAGAAATACTTTCTCCTCCATGTGTGCCGAAAAAAATCCCGCCTCCGCTTGAGCGAAAGATACCCTGATCCTCCTTGTGAGCGAAATTACCTTCTCCCCCACGTAAGCGAAAAATTCCTTCTCCTCGTCATGAGCGAGAGACACCTGCACCTCCGCGTTTGCGAGAAATACCTTCTAATCCACGTGAGGTTAAACCGCCTCCTCCTCCTCGTGAGCAAAGAAATACCTTCTCCTCCACGTGAGCGAAAAATCCCTCCTCCTCCGTGTGAACGAGGAATACCTTCTCCTCCACGTGAGCAAGAAATTCCTTCTCAGTTTGACCGAGTAATACCTTCTCCTCCATTTGAGCGAAAGTCTCTCCTCCTTCGTGTGAGCGAGGAATACCTTCTCCACGAGAGTGAAAAATTCCTCCTCCTCCGGGTGAGCGAGAAATACCTTCTCCTTTACGAGAGCGAAAAATACCTCTTCCGCGTGAGCGTGAAATACCTTCTCCTTCCTCCTCCGCGTGAGCGAGAAATACCATCGCCTCCGCGTTTGCGAGAAATACATTCTCCTCCACGTGAGCGAAAAATACTTTCAGCTCCACGTGAGCGAGAAATCTCTCCTCCTTGTGAGCAAGAAATACCTTCTCCTGCGCATGCGTGAAAGATACTCCTCCTCCTTGTGAGCGAAAAATACCTCCTCCTCCGCGTGAGCGAGAAATACCTTCTCAACGCGAGCGAATAATACCTGCGCCACTCCGTTTGCTAGAAATACCTTCTCCTCCTCGTGAGCAAAAAATCCCTCCTCGTCCGCGTGAGCGAGAAATACTTTCAGCTGCACGTGAGCGAAAGGTACCTCCTCCTCCTTGTGAGCGAAATACACCTCCTACTCCACGTGAGCAAAAAATTCCTCCTCCTACGCATGACCGCGAAATACTCCTCTTCCACCTTTGCGAGAAATACCTTCTCCTCCACGTGAGCGAAAATACCTCATTCTCCGCGTGAGCGACAAATACCTTCTCCTCCACGTGAGCGATAAATACCTTCAACTCCACGTGAGCGAAAAATCCCTCCTCCTCCTCGTGAGCAAGAAATACCATCTCCTCCACGTGAGCGAAAAATCCCTCCACCTCTCCGTGAGCAAGAAATACCTTCTCCTGCGTGTGAGCGAAAGATAGTCCTCCTCTTTGTGAGCAAAAAATACCTCCTCCTCCCCGTGAGCGAGAAATGCCTTCTCATCGTGAGCGAAGAATACCTTAGCCACCGCGTTTGCTAGAAATGCCTTCTCCTCCACGTGAGTGAAAAATCCCTCCTCTTCCACGTGAGCGAGAAATACCTTCTCCTGCACGTGAGCGAAAGGTACCTCCTCGTCCTTGTGAGCGAAAAATAGATTCTCCTCCACGTGAGCGAAAAATTCTTCCTCCTCCGCGTGAGCGAGAAATACCTCCGCCTCCGCGTTTGCGAGAAATACTTTCTCCTCCATGTGTGCGAAAAATCCCGCCTCCGCTTGAGCGAAAGATACCCTGATCCTCCTTGTGAGCGAAAATTACCTTCTCCCCCACGTAAGCGAAAAATTCCTTCTCCTCGTCATGAGCGAGAGACACCTGCACCTCCGCGTTTGCGAGAAATACCTTCTAATCCACGTGAGGTTAAACCGCCTCCTCCTCCTCGTGAGCAAAGAAATATCTTCTCCTCCTCGTGAGCGAAAATACCTCCTCCTCAGCTTGAGCGCGAAATACCTACTCCTCCACGGGAGCAAAATATCTCTCCTTGTTCGCGTGAGCGAGAAATACCGCCACATCCGCGTTTGTGAGAAATACCTTCTCCTCCACGTGAGCGAAAATCCCTCCCCCTCTCCATGAGCCAGAAATACATTCTCCTCCGCATGAGAGAAAGATACCTCCTCCTTCTTGTGAGCGAAGAATACCTTCTCTTCCACCTGAGCGAAAAATCCTTCCTCCGCCGCGTGAGCGAGAAATACCTTCTCCTCCGCGTGAGCGAAAAAATACCTTCTCCTCCACGTGAGCGAGAAATTCTTTCTTCTCCACGTGAGCGGGAAACACCTTTTTCTCCACATGAGCGAAAAATCCCTCCTGCTCCGCGTGAGCGTGAAATACCTTCTCCTCCACGTGAGCGAGAAATATCTTCCCCTCCACGTGAGCGAAAAGTTTCTCCTCCGCGTGAGAGAAAAATACCTCCTCCACGAGAGAGAACAATCCCTCTTCCTCCGTGTGAGCAAAAAATTTGCTTCTCCTCCACATGAGCGAAAAATACCTCCTCCTCCACCTGAGCGAAAAATACCTTTTCTTCCACGTGAGCGAAAAATTCCTCCTCGGCGTGAGCGAGAAATGCCTCCGCCTCCGCGTTTGCGAGAAATACCTTCTCCTCCGCTTGAGCGAAAGATACCTCCTCCTCCGCGAAGCGAGATATACCTTCTCCTCCACGTGAGCGAGAAAACCCTTGTACTCCACGTGAGCGAAAACTCCCTCCTCTTCCGCGTGAGCGAGGAATACCTCCGCATCTGCGTTTCCGAGAAATACCTTCTCCTCCACGTGTGCGAAATTACCTTCTCCTACACGTGAGCAAAAATCCCTCCTCCGCGTGAGCGTGATATACCACCGCTTCCGCATTTTCGAGAAATACATTCTCCTCCGCCTGAACGAAAGATATCCTGATCCTCCTTGTGAGCGAAATACCTTCTCCCCCGAGAGCGAAAAATTCCTCCTCCTCCGCGTGAGCGAGAAATACCTTCTCCTCCACGTGAGCTAAAAACATCTCCTCTTCCGCTTGAGCGAGAAATACCTTCTCCTCCACGTGAGCGAAAAATCCCTCCTCCTCCTCGTGAGCAAGAAATACCTTCTCCTGCGCGTGAGCGAAAAATACTCCTCCTCTTTGTCATCGAAAAATACCTGCGCCCCTGCGTTTGCGAGAAATACCTTCTCCGCGCGAGCGAAAGATACCTCCTCCTCCTAGTGAGCGAAATACAACTTCTCTTCCGCGTGAGCAAAACATTCTTCCTCCTCCGCATGAGCGAGAAATACCTCCGCCTCACCGTTTGCGAGAAATACTTTCTCCTCCATGTGAGCGAAAAATCCCGCCTCCGCTTGAGCGAAAGATACCCTGATCCTCCTTGTGAGCGAAAATTACCTTCTCCACCACGTGAGCGAAATATTCCTTCTCCTCTTCGTGAGCGAGAGACACCTCCGCCTCCGCGTTTGCGAGAATTACCTTCTCCTCCACGTGAGGTTAAACCGCCTCCTCCTCCTCGTGAGCAAAGAAATATCTTCTCCTCCTCGTGAGCGAAAACACCTCCTCCGCTTGAGCGAGAAATACCTACTCCTCCACGTGGGCGAGATATATCTTCACGTTAGCGAAAAATACCTTCGTGTGAGTGAGAAATACCTTCTCCTCCACGTGAGCAAAACATCCCTCCTTGTTCGCGTGAGCGTGATATACTTCCGCCTCCGCATTTGC
Organism: Amblyomma americanum; assembly: GCF_052857255.1. NCBI lineage: Eukaryota > Metazoa > Arthropoda > Arachnida > Ixodida > Ixodidae > Amblyomma > Amblyomma americanum. The sequence goes on along the minus strand of NC_135498.1, from coordinate 219,953,227 downwards.
GAGAAATACATTCTCCTCCGCGTGAGCGAAAGATACTCCTCCTCCTTGTGAGCGAAAAATACCTCCTTTTCCGCGTGAGCGAGAAATACCTTCTCAACTTGAGTGAAAAATACCTCCGCCACCGCGTTTGCTAGAAATGCCTTCTCCTCCACGTGAGCGAAAAATCCCTGCTCGTCCGCGTGAGCGAGAAATAACTTCTCCTGCACGTGAGCGAAAGGTACCTCCTCCTCCTTGTGATCGAAAAATACCTTCTCCTCCACGTGAACGAAAAAGTCCTCCTCCTCCGCGTGAGCGACAAATATCTCCGCCTCCGCGTTTGCGAGAAATACCTTCTCCGCGTGAGCTAAAGATTACCTCGTCCTCCACTTGAGCGAGAAATACCTCCGCTTCCGCGTTTGCGAGAACTACCTCCTCTCCGCGTGAGCGAAAAATACCTCCTCCGCGTGACCGGAAAATAACTTCTCCTCCACGTGAGCGAGAAATCCCACCTCCTCCGTGTGAACGAGGAATACCTTCTCCTCCACGAGAGCGAAAAATTCCTCCTCCTCCGCGTGAGCGAGAAATACCTCCTGCTCCGCGTGAGTGTGAAATACCTTCTCCTCCACGTGAGCAAGAAATTCCTCCTCCGCGTGAGCGAGAAATACCTTCTCCTCAACTTGAGCGACAAATCCCTCATCCTCCGTGTGCGCGAGGAATACCTTCTCCTCCACGAGAGTGAAAAATTCCTCCTACTCCGGGTGAGCGAGAAATACCTTCTCCTTCACGAGAGCGAAAAATTCCTTCTCCTCCTCGTGAGCAAGAAATACCTTCTCCTGCGCATGAGTGAAAGATACTCCTCCTCCTTGTGAGCGAAAAATACCTCCTCCTCCGCGTGAGCGAGAAATACCTCCTCCTCTGCGTTTGCGAGAAATACCTTCTCCTCCACGTTTGCGAAAATACCTTCTCCTACACGTGAGCAAAAATCTCTCCTCCTCCGAGTGATCGAGGAATACCTTCTCCTCCACGAGGGCGAAAAATTCCTCCTCCTCCGCGTGAGCGAGAAATACCTCCTTCTCCGCGTGAGTGTGAAATACCTTCTCCTCCACGTGAGCAAGAAATTCCTCCTCCACGTGAGCGAGAAATACCTTCTCCTCCACTTCAGCGAAAAATCCCTCATCCTCCGTGTGCGCGAGGAATACCTTCTCCTCCACGAGAGTGGAAAATTTCTCCTCCGCCGGGTGAGCGAGAAATACATTCTCCTTCGCGAGAGCGAAAAATACCTCCTCCGCGTGAGCGAGGAATACCTTCTCCTCCACGAGAGTGAAAAATTTCTCCTCCTCCGGGTGAGCGAGAAATACCTTCTCCTTCGCGAGAGCGAAAAATACCTCCTCCGCGTGAGCGTGAAATACCTTCTGCATCCTCCTCCGCGTGAGTGAAAATACCACCGCCTCCGCGTTTTCGAGAAATACATTCTCCTCCACATGAGCGAAAAATACTTTCAGCTGGACGTGAGCGAAAAATCTCTCCTCCTCCTTGTGAGCAAGAAATACCTTCTCCTGCGCATGAGTGAGAGATACTCCTTTCTGACGTTAACTGTGGAAAGAAGAAGACGAAGACCTAGTGGGTGGATACGTGTCTGCTTCTAGGTCTGTGTTTTCGCTTTTCGCTGTCTTCTCGTGTGTGGCGTGGGTCGGACAGTGCCCTCCGTGCGACCGAATGCTGACGACGCCCCTACGGAGAAATTCCCGGCACGGCGGGCGCATTCGCAAGTGAGAAAACCCAACCGGAACCCTCAGGGGCAAGCTAGGCTTAGCTCGGCGCTGCCGAGCGAGGCCGCGCTACGCGTCTGCATGGATTCTGCGTTGTCGACGACGGCTACGCGGATGCCCGCTGTGTTGCCACCTGACGCAGCCTCCACGTCCACGCAATCGTCAGCGCCTCTAGGCCTCCAGCCTGCGCCGTCTTCCGATGCTACGACTTTGGCCTGTGACATGGACTGCTCTACCGCCTCCGTGCCCGTGGCACTCCCTCAAGAAACTGTGCCCGTCGCGCCAGTTCAGTATTCCCACCAAGGGCCGTCACCAGCGTCTGAGCCTCCTCCACAGATGCCTCCCGTGAGTCAAGGCTCTCTTCCGCCTGCTGCGAACTCGTTCCGCGTTACCATCAAGCCTACATCTCGCTTTGATATGACTGCCATCCCTGCCCGGAATGTTCAAGCCACAATTGACCATGCCCTTGGCTCTTCGAACTACTGCGGGTTTGTCGTCCATCACCCATCGAACACCATCACGGTAAACTTGTCATCCTTGATGGACGCCCAGAAACTTTGCGCAGTTACGCGGATCCCCCTGGATGACAGCAAGCATGTCCCGGTGCAAATATATTTTGCATCTGGTCCTGACACACTCCGCTGCATGGTTTATCATGTCGACAGCACGAGCCCTCCCGAGGAGGTGCGCGCAAATATTCGCTGCTCAACTCATGTTGTACTGCAAGCACGGCCTATGGGTCGCCGGGGCTCATACCTGCTCATCCTGCAAGGCCCGTTGACTCTCCCGAAGTACCTTACCTACTACGGTGCGATCGTCAAACCACAGCCCTTCCGACCTCGTCGTATTTTTTGCTATCACTGCCACAAAGAAGGACATATTCAAAATACCTGCCCTAATCCAGCAGCTGTGGCCGACATGAATGAACCAACAGCTCATTGTGCCCTGTGCAAATCGCCGGACCATGACATTCCCTCCCCCGCTTGTCCAAAGAAGAAGCAAGCGAAGAAGTTTCACAAGTCGCCTGCAAAAATGGATGTTCCTACAAGTAATCGCTTTGCAGCTCTCGCATGTGACGACAACGACTTCCCTGAACTTCCTTTATCTGAGCCTGCTGCTCACCTTATGTCTCCTCGCCAGCGTACATATGCACAAGCGGCTCACCTTCCCGGATCAAATGGTACGCCCAAACGTCCAGTGCATCCATCACATGTGGATACTACAGATGAAGACACAGCTTTAGACAATGCAATCGCGGAGGCTCGCCGCCGACTAGACGAACTCACCCAGCGCCGGGAACAGCGTCGTTCTCAATCCTCTCGAAGAATTCTCATAACTCGGGAGCAATCATCAGAGGAATCACCTAGGGTAAGCACTGGCCCACAATCAGGTGCCGACCACCTGTTAGCCGTGACTACCCCGACAGTGGACAAGATATTAGCGCTGATGAAGCAGGTGACATCCCTCATCGTGGAAGCTCTTCGGCCTCGTCATGGATAGCGCATCATCATCGGTGGTGGTGCAGTGGAACTGTCGTGGTTTCGCTAATAAGGCCTCTGAAGTGAACATCCGCCTTCGCGACGGAAAGCTGAGGGCATGGGCGTTCCTACTGCAAGAGCATAATGCACTCCCACGCCTTTCAGGTTTCTGCGCATACCATTCACCATCTATCCCTGATCGCCGTTGCACCGCCTCCTCCCTCAGCCCAGGTAAATCTGCTATTTATATTCACAGTTCAGTTCCGCACACACCGCTCGACCTTTCACGGTGGTGCAACACACGTCAAGAGGTTGTCGCCCTTCTCGTAAAACCTGCACGCACACCCCTTATTCTAGTTTCTTTTTATAGTCGTCCTGGCTCCGCATCTCCCAATCCTGGATGGGTTCGTTTTCTACGTTCTACCAACTCGGGTATCCCTATTCTAGTTGGCGGTGACTTCAACGGCGCACACACTGCGTGGGGTTACCCATCGGATTCCTCAAGGGGTTCACACATCCAAGGGAGCTTTTCAGATCATTCCTTTCAACTTTTAAACCACCCGAATACTTCTACCCGCCCACGAGGTGGCCCGTATTCACCTGATTTGACTTGGTGGTTAGGCCCCGGTAACCCTCGTTGGGCTGTTGATTCTGATACTTGGGGTAGCGATCACAGCCCTATTTTTATCTCCCTCACGCCTACGCGTCTACGGAAAATACGCCGCACTGTACGAATAACATCATGGGATTCTGTACGCGCAGACAATCATTTATCTACATTCAACCCCTCTTCAGCATTGTCTACTCTATCTGATGTTCTCGCTACTCACACTATTACCACTACTGTAAATGAAGATGACCCAAACCCGGACATACATCTCTTGAATCTGTGGGCTCTTCGTCGCCAGGCGGATCTTTACGCTACTCGTCACCCCGATGACCCTTCGGCTCTTCCTACTCTTCACCGCGCTACCGCACGGGCGCGGCGCTATGCAAAGCGGCTAGGCAGGCAACGCTGGGCTGCATGGTGTGCCCGCCTGTCCTCTACGCAGGGCAATCGACATCTTTGGAGTGTTTCACGCCATGGAGCGCCCTTCTCAGGTTGCAGATTACACAGAGAGCATTCGCCTCGCGCTAAATGTGGATGAGGACACATTTGCACAACAAGCGGCCCGTCAATTTTTTCCAAACCATGACTGCACCGCTACGTCTCCACCTGACTTATAGGTAACGGAGCCCCCCGATGGGATTACTTCTGACCTCACCATGGCAGAGCTGCTGGCCTCCATTGACCGTTTTAAAAACTACTACTACTCCCGGGCACGACGGCATACCTAACTCCTTATTCCGTAACTTGGAAGGGAGGGCTTTGGAAACCCTACTTGATACTTTTAACGAAGTGTGGCTTTCTGGCGTCATGCCGGGAGACTGGAAGCATTCTATTGTGGTTCCAATACCCAAGTCAGGTCAGCCTCCAGTATCTCTCTCGGCCCTTCGTCCAATTTCCCTTACCCCTACCATCTGCAAGCTTTATGAAAACATTCTAGCCGCACGCTTATCATGGTGGCTGGAATCCCATGATTGTTACCCAGATTCCCAAATTGGTTTCCGCCCACATATTGGAACGGAGGACGGCCTTGCTACTTTGGCTGCTGACGTGCTTGACCACTCTCCACAGAGTCACCTTGTACGAACCGTAATCGCTACAGACATAACAAAGGCATATGATAACATCCTTCACTCTGCCATTCTTGCCTCCCTTCAAACTCTTGGTCTCCCTCACCGGTTCCTCCTCTCCATTCACGCCTTTTTAGCAAATCGAACCTTCAGCGTGCGTGTCCACGGAAAGCCCTTTGGTAATTTCACTTCCAATAGAGGAGTGCCGCAGGACTCCGTTCTCGCCCCCACATTATTTAATGTGGCTTTAATTCCTCTGGTTCGAGCCCTAGAGACCATCCCTTCTATCCGCGTGCTTGCATATGCCGATGATATCACCTTGTGGTGCTGTCATCCAGATGCGTCTATTCATCAGTCGGTCCTTCAACACGCGCTGGATGTATTGACATCTCGCCTCCCACCTTTGGGTCTAACACTCTCTCCTACTAAATCATGTTTCATTCGAATTGGAAATAAAGCCGCCTTACGGAAAGCTCCCCTTTAAATTTTACGGTACATAATTCTCTGATTCCTCAGGTAGAAACTGTTCGTATTCTTGGTCTTCTCCTCCATACATCTGGGACTGGCACCCCGTGGCTGACAGCCACCCGTAAATCGGGCTCACGCTACTCTAGGTCTGATTCGTCGCATAGCTATGCGCTCTGGTGGCGCACGTGCTCATACGGCCCGCCAGCTTGTGCGCTCTATCCTTCAGCCACGGATAGTATATCAGGCTCAATTTCAACGTCTCACCCGCAGGACAGTGGGACTCCCTTGAAGCTATCAATCGTGAGGCTATGCGCGTCATAACATATCTGCCTCGTTTAACACCCATACCTGTGCTACAGGAGTTCGCCCAACTTAATACACTCAGTGAGATCATCGACCAACGGGTGGCAAATAGAGCTCGAAAACAGTCTCTCAAACTTCATCGTTTAAAGACACTTCCACCGTGGTCCTATTGCCAGCTCACTGACAATCGCCCCACTGTTTCCCCGTCGGTATCAGCAGCGTATCTGCCTGAAGGGTGCATATTATACACGGATGCATCTCATTCTGCAGAGAGGGGAGTTACTGCTGTGTATAGTCCATCTCATCCGCATCTCAACTCTCGCGCGACGTATACTGCGGATACGTGCACTCCCCTGGCATTGGAACTTCAAGCCATTTACAATGCCATTGCTTCCCTTCCGCTCGTTCCAACATTCAATACAGTTCACATTTACACCGACTCCCACGCCGCCCTTAAACAGCTGAAGGCTGTTCGACGAACGTTCCAGATTTCACAATCTATTCATGTGCTCTGCGCAAAAGTATCCATGTCCTGTGCGCATACACTGGATTCGCGGCCATGCCCAGGATCCACATAACATCCAAGCGGATGCTATGACTCATCTTCATACATTAGACGATCCGCCACCTTCCCCTCTTCCCCCAGATCCGTTCCTGTCCCACGTTTCCGATTCCGAAGTTCTGCGCCAGCGAACACGCGCTCTAATTCCTCCGCGTGTTCGCACCCTCTCCCCCGTAGTCTTACTCGGCAGGAGGAGGTATCCGTGCGCCGGATTCGGGCAGGGGCGGCTCTGACACCATCTGTCCGTCATCGGTGGCGTGCCAAAGCTCTGCCACTACCTGATAGGTGCCCTCACTGTGGCGCTGCACCGGACATATGTGATGTGCGGCACTTGTTGTGGACGTGCCCAGCGACGGCTGCTATCAGAAAACGGCTCCTCAGGGAGGTGGGCCTGCGGTGGAACCGCGAAAGTGACTTCGTGAAGTGGACAATGGACAACCGTTTCATTAACAACCTCTGCGACTACCTCAGCGCAACGGTTCTTCACGCCTTCTTTTAACTTTCAATCCCGTGCATTCCCTTCCCCCCTTTCCTTTTTCAACTTATGCCTCATGGCACACTTCCCGAATAAAAAAAAAAGAGTGAAAGATACTTCTCCTCCTTGTGAGCGAAAAATACCTCCTCCACCGCGTGAGCGAGAAATACCTTCTCAACGTGAGCGAAGAATACCTGCGCCACCACCGTTTGCTAGAAATGCCTTCTCCTCAACGTGAGCGAAAAATCCCCACCTCGTCCGCGTGAGCGAGAAATATCTTCTCGTGAGCGAAAATAACTCCTCCTCCGCTTTAGTGAGAAATACCTACTCCTCCACGTGAGCGATAAATCCCTCCTCCTCCGCGTGAGCGAGAAATATCTTCTCCACGTTAGCGAAAAATACCTTCGCGTTTGTGAGAAATACCTTCTCCTCCACGTGAGCGAAAAATAGCTTCTCCTCCTCTGCATGAGCGAGGAAATACCATCTCCTCCACGTCAGCGAAAAATACGTCCTCCTCCGCATGAGCGAGAAATACCTTCTCCTCAACATGAGAGAAAAATCCCTCCTCCTCCGCGTGAGCGAGAAATATCTTCTCCACGTTAGCGAAAAATACTTTCGTGTGAGTGAGAAATACCTTCTCCTCCACGTGACCAAAACATCCCTCCTCCTCTGCGTGAGCGAAAAAGTACCGCCTCCTCCGCATTTGTGAGAAGTACCTTCTCCTCCACGTGAGCGAAAAATTCCTCCTCTTCTATATGAGCGAGAAATACCATCTCCTCCACGTGAGCGAAAAATACCTCCTCCTCCGCGTGAGCGAGATATACCTTCTCATCAACATGAGAGAAAAATACCTTCGCCTCCGCGTTTGCTAGAAATGCATTCTCCTCCACATGAGCGAAAAATCTCTCCTCGTCCCCGTGAGCGAGAAAGAACTTCTCTGCGTGAGCGAAAGATACCTCCTCCTCCTCGTGGTAAGCGAAAAATACCTTCTCCGCGTGGGCGAATGTTACCTTTTCCTCCGCGTGAGCAAAAATTTCCTCCTCCTCCGCGTGAGCGAGAAATACCTCTGCCTCTGCGTTTGCGAGAAATACCTTCTCCGTGTGAGCGAAAAATCTCTCCTCCGCGTGAGCGGAAAATACCTTCTCCTCCGTGTGAGCGAAAAATCTCTGCTCCGCGTGCGCGAAAGATACCCTGATCCTCCTTGTGAGCGAAAACTACCTTCACCCCCACGTGAGCGAAAAATTCCTCCTTTTCCGCGGTGAGCGAGAAATACCTTCTCCTCCACGTGAGCGAAAAATCCCTCCTCCTCCGTGTGAGCGAGGAATACCTTCTCCTCCACGAGAGTGAAAAATTCCTCCTCCTCTGGGTGAGCGAGAAATACCTTCTCCTTCACGAGAGCGAAAAATACCTCCTCCGCGTGAGCGTGAAATACCTTCTGTTTCCTCCTCCGCGTGAGCGAAAATACCACCGCCTCCGCGTTTTCGAGAAATACATTCTCCTCCACGTGAGCCAAAAATACTTTCAGCTCCACGTGAGCAAAAAATCTTTCCTCTTCCTCGTGAGCAAGAAATACCTTCTCCTGCGCATGAGTGAAAGATACTCCTCCTCCTTGTGAGCAAAAAATACCTCCTCCACCGCGTGAGCGAGAAATACCTTCTCAACGTGAGCGAAGAATACCTGCGCCACCCCGTTTGCTAGAAATGCCTTCTCCTCCAAGTGAGCGAAAAATCCCTCCTCGTCCGCTTGAGCGAGAAATACCTTCACCTGCGCGTGAGCGAAAGGTACCTCCTCCTCCTTGTGAGCGAAATACACCTTCTCCTCCACGTGAGCGAAAAAGTCCTCCTCCTCCGCGTGAGCGACAAATACCCCCGCCTCCGCGTTTGCGAGAAATACCTTCTCCGCGTGAGCGAAAGATACCTCCTCCTTCACTTGAGCGAGAAATACCTCCGCCTCCGCGTTTGCGACAACTACCTTCTCCGCGTGAGAGAAAAATACCTCCTCCGCGTGACCGGAAAATACCTTCTCCTCCACGTGAGCGAGAAATGCCACCTCCTCCGTGTGAACGAGGAATACCTTCTCCTCCACGAGAGCGAAAAATTCCTCCTCCTCCGCGAGTGCGAGAAATACCTCCTTCTCCGCGTGAGTGTGAAATACCTTCTCCTCTACGTGAGCAAGAAATTCCTTCTCCGCGTGAGCGAGGAATACCTTCTCCTCAACTTGAGCGAAAAATCCCTCATCCTCCGTGTGCGCGAGGAATACCTTCTCCTCCACGAGAGTGAAAAATTCCTCCTACTCCGGGTGAGCGAGAAATACCTTCTCCTTCACGAGAGCGAAAAATCTCTTCTCCTCCTCGTGAGCAAGAAATACCTTCTCCTGCGCATGAGTGAAACATACTCCTCCTCCTTGTGAGCAAAAAATACCTCCTCCTCCGCGTGAGCGAGAAACACCTCCTCCTCTGCGTTTGCGAGAAATACCTTCTCTTCCACGTGTGCGAAAATACCTTCTCCTACACGTGAGCAAAAATCCCTCCTCCTCCGTGTGATCGAGAAATACGTTCTCCTTCGCGAGAGCGAAAAATACCTCCTCCGCGTGAGTGTGAAATACCTTCTGCTTCCTCCTCCGCGTGAGCGAAAATACCACCGCCTCCGCGTTTTCGAGAAGTACATTCTCCTCCACGTGAGCGAAAAATACCTTCAGCTCCACGTGAGCGAAAAATCTCTCCTCCTCCTCGTGAGCAAGAAATACCTTCTCCTGCGCATGAGTGAAAGATACTCCTCCTCCTTGTGAGCGAAAAATACCTCCTCCACCGCGTAAGCGAGAAATACCTTCTCAACGTGAGCGAAGAATACCTGCGCCACCCCGTTTGCTAGGAAATGCCTTCTCCTCCACGTGAGTTAAACGCCTCCTCCTCCGCGTGAGCGAGAAATATTTTCTCCTCGCAAGCGAAAATAACTCCTCCTCCGCTTGAGTGAGAAATACCTACGTGAGCGATAAATCCCTCCTCCTCCGCGTGAGCGAGAAATATCTTCTCAACGTTAGCGAAAAATACCTTCGCGTGAGTGAGAAATACCTTCTCCTCCACGTGATTAAAACATCCCTCCTCCTCCGCATGAGCGAGAAGTACCGCCTCCTCCGCGTTTGTGAGAAATACCTTCTCCTCCACGTGAGCGAAAAATAGCTTCTCCTCCTCTGTATGAGCGAGAAATACCATCTCCTCCACGTGAGCGAAAAATACCACCTCCTCCGCGTGAGCGAGAAATACCTTCTCCTCAACATGAGAGAAAAATCCCTCCTCCTCCGCGTGAGCGAGAAATATCTTCTCCACGTTAGCGAAAAATACTTTCGTGTGACTGAGAAATACCTTCTCCACGTGAGCAAAACATCCCTCCTCCTCCGCGTGAGCGAAAAGTACCGCCTCCTCCGCATTTGTGACAAATACCTTCTCCTCCACGTGAGCGAAAAATTCCTCCTCCTATGCATGAGCGAGAAATACCATCTCCTTAACGTGAGAGAGAAGTACCTCCGCCTCCGCGTTTGCTAAAAATGCATTCTCCTCCACATGAGCAAAAAATCTCTCCTCGTCCGCGTGAGCGAGAAATAACTTCTCCTCTGCGTGAGCGAAAGATACCTCCTCCTCGTGGTGAGCGAAAAATACCTTCTCCGCGTGGGCGAATGTTACCTTTTCCTCCGCGTGAACGAAAATTTCCTCCTCCTCCGCGTGAGCGAGAAATACCTCTGCCTCTGCGTTTGCGAGAAATACCTTTTCCTCCGTGTGAGCGAAAAATCTCTCCTCCGCGTGAGCGGAAAATACCTTCTCCTCCGTGTGAGCGAAAAATCTCTGCTCCGCGTGAGCGAAAGATACCCTGATCCTCCTTGTGAGCGAAAACTACCTTCACCCCCACGTGAGCGAAAAATTCCTCCTTTTCCGCGTGAGCGAGAAATACCTTCTCCTCCACGTGAGCGAAAAATCCCTCCTCCTCCGTGTGAGCGAGGAATACTTTCTCCTCCACGAGAGTAAAAATTCCTCCTCCTCCGGGTGAGCGAGAAATACCTCCTCCTTCACGACAGCGAAAAATACCTCCTCCGCGTGAGCGAGAAATACCTTCTCCTGCACGTGAGCGAAAGGTACCTCCTCCTGGGGAGCGAAAAATACCTTCTCCTCTACGTGAGCGAAATATTCCTCCTCCTCCGCGTGAGCGACGAATACCTCCTCCTTCGCGTTTGCGAGAAATACCTTCTCCGGGTGAGCGAAAAATACCTCCTCCGTGTGAGCGGAAAATACCTTCTCCTCCACGTGAGCGAAAAATCCCTCCTCTTCCGCGTGAACGAGGAATACCTGTGGTGAGGAATACCGAGGCGTCCCTGTGGTGTTTTCGGCGCCACGCAAGCTAGCTGGGTTGTGCCCAAGGATCAGCGCGGAAGGCGCTCGACAAAGAGCATGCGTGATAAAGCATGCGGCACAATTTGTAAAATGCGCCACGGGCGTTGTGTATCTCATCCCGCTCAAGTGTGGTCGCGTGTATGTGGGCCAGACAGGACGCTGCGTAAATGAACGCGCAAGGGAGCATCAGCGTTCAATTAGGAATAGAGAAGGAGCAAATTTGCTTGCTCATTGCATTGCATGCACGGGTTGTGAGCCGCTGCTAAATAATATCAGAATTCTGGGCAGGAGTAATGAAAAAGTTTCCCGTGAACTTCTAGACATAACTGTGTGAGTGACACCTCCTGTTCATTGTAAAAAGCGGAAAAGAATTTTTTGGAGCGGTTTTAATGGATTGTCGCGCAGGGTTGATTTGCCTTCTTTCCTCTCCTTCACCTCTTCGTAGGCACGTGTGCACACTGCCTATAAAAGCTGCACTGAATCTAATAGACACCAGTTGATAGTTTGCGCTCTTTCAGTCTCCCTCATGCTTTTTCCTGTGTGTGTCTTTTGTGCGCAATTCGCACCTACAACAGAATACCTTCTCCTCCACGAGAGCGAAAAATTCCTCCTCCTCCGCGTGAGCGAGAAATACCTTCTCCTCCACGCGAGCGAAATATACCTCCTTCTCCGCTTGAGTGTGAAATACCTTCTCCTCCACATGGGCAAGAAATTCCTATTCCGCGTGAGCGTGAAATACCTTCTCCTTCCTCCTCCGCGTGAGCGAGAAATACCTTCTCCTTTACGTGAGCGAAAAATACCTCCTCTGCGTGAGCGTGAAATTCCTTCTCCTTCCTCCTCCGCGTGAGCGAGAAATACCTTTTCCTGCACATGAGTGAAAAATACTCCTCCTCCTTGTGAGCGAAAAATACCTCCTCCTCCGCGTGAGCGAGAAATACCTGCTCAACGTGAGCGAAGAATACCTCCGCCACCCCGTTTGCTAGAAATGCCTTCTCCTCCACGTGAGCGAAAAATCCCTCCTGGTCCGCGTGAGCGAGAAATACCTTCACCTGCACCTGAACGAAAGGTACCTCCTCCTCCTGGTGAGCGAAAAATACCTTCTCCTCCACGTGATAGAAAAATTCCTCCTCCTCCGCGTGAGCGACAAATACCTCCGCCTCCGCGTTTGCGAGGACTACCTTTTCCGCGTGAGCGAAAGACACCTCCTCCTCCACGTGATCGAGAAATACCTCCGCCTCTGCGTTTGCAAGAAATACCTTCTCCGCGGGAGCGAAAGATACCTCCTCCTCCTTGTGAGCGAAATACACCTTCTCCTCCGCGTGAGCAAAAAATTCCCCCTCCTCCGCGTGAGCGAGAAATACCTCTGCCTCCGCTTGGCGAGAAATACCTTCTCCTCCATGTGAGCGAAAAATCCCGCCTCCGCGTGAACGAAAGATACCCTGATCCTCCTTGTGAGCGAAAAATACCTTCTCACCCATGTGAGCGAAAAATTCCTTCTCTTCGTGAGCGAAAAATATCTTCCCCTCCACGTGAGCGAAAAATTTCTCTTCCGCGTGAGTGAAAAATACCTCCTCCACGTGAGCGAACAATCCCTCCTCCTCCATGTGAGCAAAACATACCTTCTCCTTCACATGAGCGAAAAATACCTTCTCCTCCACCTGAGCGAAAAATACCTTCTTCTTCACCTGAGCGAAAAATCTCTCCTCTTCCGTGTGAGCAAAAAATACCTTCTCCTCCACATGAGCGAAAAATACCTTCTCCTCCACCTGAGCGAAAAATAGCTTCTTCTCCACGGGAGCGAAAAATCTCTCCTCCTTCGCGTGAGCGAGAAATACCGCCGCCTCCGCGTTTGCGAGAAATACCTTCTCCGCGTGAGCGAAAAATACCTCTTCCTCCTTGTGAGCGAAAAATACCGACCCCTCCACGTGAGCGAACAATCCCTCCTCCTCCGCGTCAGCGAGAAATACATCCGCCTCCGCGTTTGCGAGAAATACCTTCTCCTCCGCGTGAGCGAAAGATACCTCCTCCGCCTTGTGAGCGAAAAATACCTTCTCCACGTGAGCGAAAAATCCCTCCTCCTCCGCATGAGCGAAAAACACCTTCTTCACGTGAGCGCAAATTACCTCCTCCTCCGCGTGAGCGAGAAATACCTCCGCCTCCGTGTTTGCGAGAAATACCTTCTCCTCCACGTGAGCGAAAGATTCCTCCTCCTCCTTGTGAGCGAAAAGTACCTTCTACACGTGAGCGAAAAACGCCGCCTTCTCCGCTTGAGCGATAAATACCTTCTCCTCCGGGTGAGCGAAAAATACCTCCTCCTCCCCGTGAGCGAAAAATACCTCCGCCTCCGAGTGTGCGAGAAATATCTCCGCCTCCGCGTTTGCGAAAAATACCTTCTCCTCCACGTGAGCGAAAAATTTCTCCTCCGCGTGAGCCAAAAACACCTTCTCCTCCAGTTGAGCGAAAAATACCTCCTCCTCCGCATGAGCGAGAAATACCTCCGCCTCCGCGTTTGCGAAAAATCCCTCCTCCGCGTGATTCAGAAATACCTCCTCCTCCACGTTTGCGAGAAATACCTTCTCCTCCACCTGAGCGAAAAATCCATCCTCCACGTGAGCGAGAAATACCTCCGCCTCCGCGTTTGCGAGAAATACCGTCTCCGCTTAAGCGAAAGATACCTCCTCCTTCTTATGAGCGAAAAATACCGTCCCCTCCACGTGAGCGAAAAATCCCTGCTCCTCAGCGTTAGCGTGAAATACCTCCGCCTCCGCGTTTGCGAGAAATACCTTCTCCGCGTGAGCGAATATACATCCTTTACCTTGTGAGCGAAAAATACCTTCTCCTCCACGTGAGCGAAAAATCTCTCCTCCTCCGCGTGATCGAAAAATGCATTCTCCTCCACGTGAGCGAAAAATCCGTCCTTTGCGTGAGCGAGAAATACCTTCTCCTCCACGTGAGCGACAAATACCTCCTACTCAGCGTGAACGAGAAATACCCCCGCCTCTTTGTTTGCGAGAAATGCCTTCTCCTCCGCGTGAGCGAGATACCTCCTACTCCGCGTAAGCGAAAAATAACTTCTCCTCGTGAGGGAAAAATCCCTCCTCCGCTTGAGCGATAAATACCTCCGCCTCCGCGTTTGCGAGAAATACCTTTTCCGCGTGAGCGAAAGATACCTCCTCCTCCACTTGAACGAGAAATACCTCCGCCTCCGCGTTTGCGACAACTACCTTCTCCGCGTGAGCGAAAAATACCTCCTCCGCGTGACCGGAAAATACCTTCTCCTCCACGTGAGCGAGAAATCCCACCTCCTCCGTGTGAACGAGGAATACCTTCTCCTCCACGAGAGCGAAAAATTCCTCCTCCTCCGCGTGTGCGAGAAATACCTCCTTCTCCGCGTGAGTGTGAAATACCTTCTCCTCCACGTGAGCAAGAAATTCCTTCTCCGCGTGAGCGAGGAATACCTTCTCCTCAACTTGAGCGAAAATCCCTCATCCTCCGTGTGCGCGAGGAATACCTTCTCCTCCACGAGAGTGAAAAATTCCTCCTACTCCGGGTGAGCAAGAAATACCTTCTCCTTCACGAGAGCCAAAAATCTCTTCTCCTCCTCGTGAGCAAGAAATACCTTCTCCTGCGCATGAGTGAAAGATACTCCTCCTCCTTGTGAGCAAAAAATACCTCCTCCTCCGCGTGAGCGAGAAATACCTCCTCCTCTGCGTTTGCGAGAAATACCTTCTCCTCCACGTGTGCGAAAATACCTTCTCCTACACGTGAGCAAAAATTCCTCCTCCTCCGTGTGATCGAGGAATACCTTCTCCTCCACGAGGGCGAAAAATTCCTCCTCCTCCGCGTGAGCGAGAAATACCTCCTTCTCCGCGTGAGTGTGAAATACCTTCTCCTCTACGTGAGCTAGAAATTTCTCCTCCACGTGAGCGAGAAATACCTTCTCCTCCACTTGAGCGAAAAATCCCTCCTCCTCCGTGTGAGCGAGGAATACCTTCTCCTCCACGAGAGTGAAAAATTTCTCCTCCTCCGGGTGAGCCAGAAATACCTTCTCCTTCGCGAGAGCGAAAAATACCTCCTCCGCGTGAGTGTGAAATACCTTCTGCTTCCTCCTCCGCGTGAGCGAAAATACCACCGCCTCCGCGTTTTCGAGAAATACATTCTCCTCCACGTGAGCGAAAAATACCTTCAGCTCCACGTGAGCGAAAAATCTCTCCTCCTCGTGAGCAAGAAATACCTTCTCCTGCGCATGAGTGAAAGATACTCCTCCTCCTTGTGAGCGAAAAATACCTCCTCCACCGCGTAAGCGAGAAATACCTTCTCAACGTGAGCGAAGAATACCTGCGCCACTCCGTTTGCAAGGAAATGCCTTCTCCTCCACGTGAGCGAAAAATCCCTCCTCGTCCGCTTGAGCGAGAAATAGCTTCTCCTGCACGTGAGCGAAAGGTACCTCCTCCTCCTTGTGAGCGAAATACACCTTCTCCTCCACGTGAGCAAAAAATTCCTCCTCCGCGTGAGCGAGAAATTCCTCTGCCTCCGCGTTTGCGAGAAATACCTTCTCCTTCATGTGAGCGAAAATTCCCGCCTCCGAGTGACCGAAACATACCCTGATCCTCCTTGTGAGCGAAAAATAAATTCTCCCCCATGTGAGCGAAAAATTCCTTCTCTTCGTGAGCGAGATACACCACCGCCTCTGCTTTTGCGAGAAATACCTTCTCCTCCACGTGAGTTAAACGCCTCCTCCTCCGCGTGAGCGAGAAATATATTCTCCTCGTGAGCGAAAATAACTCCTCCTCCGCTTGAGTGAGAAATACCTACTCCTCCACGTGAGCGATAAATCCCTCCTCCTCCGCGTGAGCGAGAAATATCTTCTCAACGTTAGCGAAAAATACCTTCGCGTGAGTGAGAAATACCTTCTCCTCCACGTGAGCAAAATATCCCTCCTCCTCCGCGTGAGCGAGAAGTACCGCCTCCTCCGCGTTTCTGAGAAATACCTTCTCCTCCACGTGAGCGAAAAATAGCTTCTCCTCCTCTGCATGAGCGAGAAATACCATCTCCTCCAAGTGAGCGAAAAATACCACCTTCTCCGCGTGAGCGAGAAATACCTTCTCCTCAACATGAGAGAAGAATCCCTCCTCCTCCGCGTGAGCGAGAAATATCTTCTCCACGTTAGCGAAAAATACTTTCGTGTGACTGAGAAATACCTTCTCCACGTGAGCAAAACATCCCTCCTCCTCCGCGTGAGCGAAAAGTACCGCCTCCTCCGCATTTGTGACAAATACCTTCTCCTCCACGTGAGCGAAAAATTCCTCCTTCTATGCATGAGCGAGAAATACCATCTCCTTAACGTGAGCGAAAAATACCTTATCCTCCGCGTGAGCGAGAAATACCTTCTCATCAACATGAGAGAGAAGTATCTCCGCCTCCGCGTTTGCTAGAAAAGCATTCTCCTCCACATGAGCAAAAAATCTCTCCTCGTCCGCGTGAGCGAGAAATAACTTCTCCTCTGCGTGAGCGAAAGATACCTCCTCCTCGTGGTGAGCGAAAAATACCTTCTCCGCGTGGGCGAATGTTACCTTTTCCTCCGCGTGAGCAAAAATTTCCTCCTCCTCCGCGTGAGCGAGAAATACCTCTGCCTCTGCGTTTGCGAGAAATACCTTCTCCTCCGTGTGAGCGAAAAATCTTTCCTATGCGTGAACGGAAAATACCTTCTCCTCCGTGTGAGCGAAAAATCTCTGCTCCGCGTGAGCGAAAGATACCCTGATCCTCCTTGTGAGCGAAAACTACCTTCACCCCCACGTGAGCGAAAAATTCCTCCTTTTCCGCGTGAGCGAGAAATACCTTCTCCACGTGAGCGAAAAATCCCTCCTCCTCCGTGTGAGCGAGGAATACTTTCTCCTCCACGAGAGTGAAAAATTCCTCCTCCTCCGGGTGAGCGAGAAATACCTTCTCCTTCACGAGAGCGAAAAATACCTCCTCCGCGTGAGCGAGAAATACCTTCTCCTGCACGTGAGCGAAAGGTACCTCCTCCTGGTGAGCGAAAAATACCTTCTCCTCTACGTGAGCGAAATATTCCTCCTCCTCCGCGTGAGCGACGAATACCTCCTCCTTCGCGTTTGCGAGAAATACCTTCTCCGGGTGAGCGAAAAATACCTCCTCCCTGTGAGCGGAAAATACCTTCTCCTCCACGTGAGTGAAAAATCCCTCCTCTTCCGCGTGAACGAGGAATACCTGTGGTGAGGAATACCGAGGCGTCACTGTGGTGTTTTCGGCGCCACGCAAGCTAGCTGGGTTGTGTCCAAGGATCAGCGCGGAAGGCGCTCGACAAAGAGCATGCGTGATAAAGCATGCGGCGCAATTTGTAAAATGCGCCACGGGCGTTGTGTATCTCATCCCGCTAGAGTGTGGTCGCGTGTATGAGGGCCAGACAGGACGCTGCGTAAATGAACGCGCAAGGGAGCATCAGCGTTCAATTAGGAATAGAGAAGGAGCAAATTTGCTTGCTCATTGCATTGCATGCATGGGTTGTGAGCCGCTGCTAAATAATATCAGAATTCTGGGCAGGAGTAATGAAAAAGTTTCCCGTGAACTTCTACAGATAACTGTGTGAGTGACACCTCCTGTTCATTGTACAAAGCGGAAAAGAATTTTTTGGAGCGGTTTTAATGGATTGTCGCGCAGGGTTGATTTGCCTTCTTTTCCTCTCCTTCCCCTCTTCGTAGGCACGTGTGCACACTGCCTATAAAAGCTGCACTGAATCTAATAGACACCAGTTGATAGTTTGCGCTCTTTCAGTCTCCCTCGTGCTTTTTCCTGTGTGTGTCTTTTGTGCGCAATTCGTACCTACAACAGAATACCTTCTCCTTCACGAGAGCGAAATATTCCTCCTCCTCCGCGTGAGCGAGAAATACCTTCTCCTCCACGCGAGCGAAATATACCTCCTTCTCCGCTTGAGTGTGAAATACCTTCTCCTCCACGTGGGCAAGAAATTCCTATTCCGCCAGAGCGTGAAATACCTTCTCCTTCCTCCTCCGCGTGAGCGAGAAATACCTTCTCCTTTACGTGAGCGAAAAATACCTCCTCTGCGTGAGCGTGAAATTCCTTCTCCTTCCTCCTCCGCGTGAGCGAGAAATACCGCCGCGTCCGCGTTTGCGAGAAATACATTCTCCTCCATGTGAGCGAAAAATACTTTCAGCTCCACGTGAGCGAAAAATCCCTCCTCCTCCTCGTGAGCGAGAAATACCTTTTCCTGCACATGAGTGGAAAATACTCCTCCTCCTTCTGAGCGAAAAATACCTCCTCCTCCGCGTGAGCGAAAAATACCTTCTCAACGTAAGCGAAGAATACCTCCGCCACCCCGTTTGCTAGAAATGCCTTCTCCTCCACGTGAGCGAAAAATCCCTCCTGGTCCGCGTGAGCGAGAAATACCTTCACCTGCACCTGAGCGAAAGGTACCTCCTCCTCCTGGTGAGCGAAAAATACCTTCTCCACGTGATCGAAAAATTCCTCCTCCTCCGCGTGAGCGACAAATACCTCCGCCTCCGCGTTTGCGAGGACTACCTTCTCCGCGTGACCGAAAGACACCTCCTCCTCCACGTGATCGAGAAATACCTCCGCCTCTGCGTTTGCAAGAAATACCTTCTCCGCGTGAGCGAAAGATACCTCCTCCTCCTTGTGAGCGAAATACACATTCTCCTCCGCGTGAGCAAAAAATTCCTCCTCCTCCGCGTGAGCGAGAAATACCTCTGCCTCCGCTTGGCGAGAAATACCTTCTCCTCCATGTGAGCGAAAAATCCCGCCTCCGAGTGAACGAAAGATACCCTGATCCTCCTTGTGAGCGAAAATACCTTCTCACCCATGTGAGCGAAAAATTCCTTCTCTTCGTGAGCGAAAAATATCTTCCCCTCCACGTGAGCGAAAAATTTCTCCTCCGCGTGAGTGAAAAATACCTCCTCCACGTGAGCGAACAATCCCTCCTCCTCCGTGTGAGCAAAACATACCATCTCCTCCACATGAGCGAAAAATACCTTCTCCTCCACCTGAGCGAAAAAAACCTTCTTCTTCACGTGAGCGAAAAATCTCTCCTCTTCCATGTGAGCAAAAAATACCTTCTCCTCCACATGAGCGAAAAATACCTTCTCCTCCACCTGAGCGAAAAATAGCTTCTCCACGTGAGCGAAAATTCTCTCCTCCTCCGCGTGAGCGAGAAATACCGCCGCCTCCGCGTTTGCGAGAAATACCTTCTTCGCGTGAGAGAAAGATACCTCCTCCTCCTTGTGAGCGAAAAATACCGACCCCTCCACGTGAGCGAACAATCCCTCCTCCTCCGCGTCAGCTAGAAATACATCCGCCTCCGCGTTTCCGAGAAATACCTTCTCCTCCGCGTGAGCGAAAGATCCCTCCTCCGCCTTGTGAGCGAAAAATACCTTCTCCACGTGAGCGAAAAATCCCTCCTCCTCCGCATGAGCGAAAAACACCTTCTTCTTCACGTGAGCGCAAATTACCTCCTCCTCCGCGTGAGCGAGAAATACCTCCGCCTCCGTGTTTGCGAGAAATACCTTCTCCTCCACGTGAGCGAAAGATACCTCCTCCTCCTTGTGAGCGAAAAGTACCTTCTACACGTGAGCGAAAAACGCCGCCTTCTCCGCTTGAGCGATAAATACCTTCTCCTCCAGGTAAGCGAAAAATACCTCCTCCTCCCCGTGAGCGAAAAATACCTCCGCCTCCGAGTGTGCGAGAAATATCTCCGCCTCCGCGTTTGCGAAAAATGCCTTCTCCTCCACGTGAGCGAAAAATTTCTCCTCCTCGTGAGCCAAAAACACCTTCTCCTCCAGTTGAGCGAAAAATACCTCCTCCTCCGCATGAGCGAGAAATACCTCCGCCTCCGCGTTTGCGAAAAATCCCTCCTCCGCGTGATTCAGAAATACCTCCTCCTCCACGTTTGCGAGAAATACCTTCTCCTCCACCTGAGCGAAAAATCCCTCCTCCACGTGAGCGAGAAATACCTCCACCTCCGCGTTTGCGAGAAATACCGTCTCCGCTTATGCGAAAGATACCTCCTCCTCCTTATGAGCGAAAAATACCGTCCCCTCCACGTGAGCGAAAAATCCCTGCTCCTCAGCGTAAGCGTGAAATACCTCCGCCTCCGCGTTTGCGAGAAATACCTTCTCCGCGTGAGCGAATATACATCCTTTACCTTGTGAGCGAAAAATACCTTCTCCTCCACGTGAGCGAAAAATCTCACCTCCTCGGCGTGATCGAAAAATGCATTCTCCTCCACGTGAGCGAAAAATCCGTCCTTTGCGTGAGCGAGAAATACCTTCTCCTCCACGTGAGCGACAAATACCTCCTACTCAGCGTGAACGAGAAATACCCCCGCCTCCTTGTTTGCGAGAAATGCCTTTTCCTCCGCGTGAGCGAGATACCTCCTACTCCGCGTAAGCGAAAAATAACTTCTCCTCGTGAGGGAAAAATCCCTACTCCGCTTGAGCGATAAATACCTCCGCCTCCGCGTTTGCGAAAAATACCTTCTCTTAGTAAGCGAAAGATACCCTGATCATCCTTGTGAGCGAGAAATACCTTCTCCTCCACGTGAGCGAAAAATTCCTCCTCTACCGCCTGAGCGAGAAATACCTCCGCCTCCGCGTTTGCGAGAAATAAATTCTCCGCGTAAGCGAAAGATACCTCCTCCTCCTTGTGAGCAAAACATACCGTCTCCTCCAAGTGAGCGAAAAATCCCTCCTCCCCCGCGTCAGTGAGAAATACCTCCGCCTCCGCGTTTACGAGAAATACCTCCTCCTCCTTGTGAGCGAAAAATACCTTCTCTTCTACTTGAGCGAGAAATTACTCCTCCTCCGCGTGAGCGAGAAATACTTGCGCCTCCGCGTTTGCGAAAAATACTTGCGCCTCCGCGTTTGCGAAAAATACTTTCTTCTCCAGGTGAGTGAGAAATCCCTTTTCCTCCGCGTGAGCGAGAAATACCTTCTCAACGTGAGCGAAGAATACCTGCGCCACCCCGTTTGCTAGAAATGCCTTCTCCTCCACGTGAGCGAAAAATCCCTCCTCGTCCGCTTGAGCGAGAAATACCTTCTCCTGCACGTGAGCGAAAGGTACCTCGTCCTCCTTGTGAGCGAAATACACCTTCTCCTCCACGTGAGCAAAAAATTCCTCCTCCTCCGCGTGAGCGAGAAATTCCTCTGCCTCCGCGTTTGCGAGAAATACCTTCTCCTTCATGTGAGCGAAAAATCCCGCCTCCGAGTGAGCGAAAGATACCCTGATCCTCCTTGTGAGCAAAAAATAAATTCTCCCCGATGTGAGCGAAAAATTCCTTCTCTTCGTGAGCGAGATACACCACCGCCTCCGCTTTTGCGAGAAATACCTTCTCCTCCACGTGAGGTAAAAACGCCTCCTCCTCAGCGTGAGCGAGAAATATCTTCTCCTCATGAGCGAAAATAACTCCTCCTCCGCTTGAGCGAGAAATACCTACTCCTCCACGTGAGCGATAAATCCCTCCTCCTCCGCGTGAGCGAGAAATATCTTCTCCACGTTAGCGAAAAATACCTTCGTGTGAGCGAGAAATACCATCTCCTCCACGTGAGCGAAAAATACCTCCTCCTCCGCGTGAGCGAGAAATACCTTCTCATCAACATGAGAGAAAAATACCTCCGCCTCCGCGTTTGCTAGAAATGCATTCTCCTCCACATGAGCGAAAAATCTCTCCTCGTCCGCGTGAGCGAGAAATAACTTCTCTGCGTGAGCGAAAGATACCTCCTCCTCGTGGTGAGCGAAAAATACTTTCTCCGCGTGGGCGAATGTTACCTTTTCCTCCGCGTGAGCAAAAATTTCCTCCTCCTCCGCGTGAGCGAGAAATAGCTCTGCCTCTGCGTTTGCGAGAAATACCTTCTCCTCCGTGTGAGCGAAAAATCTCTCCTCCGCGTGAGCGGAAAATACCTTCTCCTCCGTGTGGGCGAAAAATCTCTGCTCCGCGTGAGCGAAAGATACCCTGATCCTCCTTGTGAGAGAAAAGTACCTTCTTCTCCACTAGAGCGAAAAATTCCTCCTCCTCCGCATGAGCGAGAAAAACCTCCTTCACGTGAGCGAAAAATACCTCCTCCCCTGCGTGAGCGTGAAATACCTTCTCCTTTATCCTCCGCGTGAGTGAGAAATACCACCGCGTCCACGTATGCGAGAAATACCTTCTCCTCCACGTGAGCGAACAATAACTTTTCCACGTGAGCGAGAAATACCTTCTCCTCTATGTGAGCGAAAAATACTTCCTCCACCGTGTGAGCGAGAAATACCTTCTCCTCCACGTGAGCGAAAAAATCCCTCCTCCTCCGCGTGAGCGAAAAAAATCGTCTCCTCCACGTGAGCGAAAAATACCTCCTCCTCCGCGTGAGCGAGAAATACTATCTCCTCGTGAGCAAGAAATACTTTCTCCTCCGCGTGAGCGAAAGATACTTCTCCTTGTGATCGAAAAATACCTTCTCCACGTGAGCGAAAAATCCCTCCTCGTCCGCATTAGCGAGAAATACCTCCGCCTCTGCGTTTGCGAAAGATCCCTCCTCCGCGTGATTGAGAAATACCTCCGCTTCCGCGTTTTCGTGAAATACCTTCTCCACGTGAGCTAAAAACACCTCCTCCTCCGCTTGAGCGAGAAACACCTTCTCCTCCTTGTGAGCGAAAATACCTTTTCCTCCACGTGAGCGAAAAATCCCTCCTCCTCCTCGTGAGCGAGAAATACCTTCTCAACTTCAGCGAGAAATACCTCCGCCACCGCGTTTGCTAGAAATGCCTTCTCCTCCACGTGAGCGAAAAATCTCTCCTCGTCTGCGTGAGCGAGAAATACCTTCTCCTGCACGTGAGCGAAAGGTACCTCCTCCTCCTGGTGAGCGGAAAATACCTTCTCCTCCACGTGAGCGAAAAATCCCTCCTCTTCCGCGTGAACGAGGAATACCTGTGGTGAGGAATACCGAGGCCTCCCTGTGGTGTTTTCGGCGCCACGCAAGCTAGCTGGGTTGTGCCCAAGGATCAGCGCGGAAGGCGGTCGACAAAGAACATGCGTGATAAAGCATGCAGCACAATTTGTAAAATGCGCCACGGGCGTTGTGTATCTCATCCCGCTCAAGTGTGGTCGCGTGTATGTGGGCCAGACAGGACGCTGCGTAAATGAACGCGCAAGGGAGCATCAGCGTTCAATTAGGAATAGAGAAGGAGCAAATTTGCCTGCTCATTGCATTGCATGCACGAGTTGTGAGCCGCTGCTAAATAATATCAAAATTCTGGGCAGGAGTAATGAAAAAGTTTCCCGTGAACTTCTAGAGGCATACCACATCAAGGCAAGAGGTGATAACTGTGTGACACCTCCTTTTCATTGTACAAAGCGGAAAAGAATTTTTTGGAGCGGTTTTAATGGATTGTCGCGCAGGGTTGATTAGCCTTCTTTTCCTCTCCTTCCCCTCTTCGTAGTAACGTGTGCACACTGCCTATAAAAGCGGCACTGAATCTAATAAACCCAGTTGATACTTTGCGCTCTTTCAGTATCCCTCGTGCTTTTTCCTGTGTGTGTCTTTTGTGCGCAATTCGTACCTACAACAGAATACCTTCTCCTCCACGAGAGCGAAAAATTCCTCCTCCTCCGCGTGAGCGAGAAATACCTTCTCCTCAACGCGAGCGAAATATACCTCCTTCTCCGCTTGAGTGTGAAATACCTTCTCCTCCACGTGGGCAAGAAATTCCTATTCCGCGTGAGCGTGAAATACCTTCTCCTTCCTCCTCCGCGTGAGCGAGAAATACCTTCTCCTTTACGTGAGCGAAAAATACCTCCTCTGCGTGAGCGTGAAATTCCTTCTCCTTCCTCCTCCGCGTGAGCGAGAAATACCGCCGCGTCCGCGTTTGCGAGAAATACATTCTCCTCCATGTGAGCGAAAAATACTTTCAGCTCCACGTGAGCGAAAAATCCCTCCTCCTCCTCGTGAGCGAGAAATACCTTTTCCTGCACATGAGTGGAAAATACTCCTCCTCCTTGTGAGCGAAAAATACCTCCTCCTCCGCGTGAGCGAAAAATACCTTCTCAACGTAAGCGAAGAATACCTCCGCCACCCCGTTTGCTAGAAATGCCTTCTCCTCCACGTGAGCGAAAAATCCCTCCTGGTCCGCGTGAGCGAGAAATACCTTCACCTGCACCTGAGCGAAAGGTACCTCCTCCTCCTGGTGAGCGAAAAATACCTTCTCCACGTGATCGAAAAATTCCTCCTCCTCCGCGTGAGCGACAAATACCTCCGCCTCCGCGTTTGCGAGGACTACCTTCTCCGCGTGACCGAAAGACACCTCCTCCTCCACGTGATCGAGAAATACCTCCGCCTCTGCGTTTGCAAGAAATACCTTCTCCGCGTGAGCGAAAGATACCTCCTCCTCCTTGTGAGCGAAATACACATTCTCCTCCGCGTGAGCAAAAAATTCCTCCTCCTCCGCGTGAGCGAGAAATACCTCTGCCTCCGCTTGGCGAGAAATACCTTCTCCATGTGAGCGAAAAATCCCGCCTCCGAGTGAACGAAAGATACCCTGATCCTCCTTGTGAGCGAAAATACCTTCTCACCCATGTGAGCGAAAAATTCCTTCTCTTCGTGAGCGAAAAATATCTTCCCCTCCACGTGAGCGAAAAATTTCTCCTCCGCGTGAG
Organism: Amblyomma americanum; assembly: GCF_052857255.1. Lineage (NCBI taxonomy): Eukaryota > Metazoa > Arthropoda > Arachnida > Ixodida > Ixodidae > Amblyomma > Amblyomma americanum. Next base: position 219,928,457 of record NC_135498.1, on the reverse strand, counting down.
TGAAAAATACCTCCTCCACGTGAGCGAACAATCCCTCCTCCTCCGTGTGAGCAAAACATACCTTCTCCTCCACATGAGCGAAAAATACCTTCTCCTCCACCTGAGCGAAAAAAACCTTCTTCTTCACGTGAGCGAAAAATCTCTCCTCTTCCGTGTGAGCAAAAAATACCTTCTCCTCCACATGAGCGAAAAATACCTTCTCCTCCACCTGAGCGAAAAATAGCTTCTCCACGTGAGCGAAAATTCTCTCCTCCTCCGCGTGAGTGAGAAATACCGCCGCATCCGCGTTTGCGAGAAATACCTTCTCCGCGTGAGAGAAAGATACCTCCTCCTCCTTGTGAGCGAAAAATACCGACCCCTCCACGTGAGCGAACAATCCCTCCTCCTCCGCGTCAGCTAGAAATACATCCGCCTCCGCGTTTCCGAGAAATACCTTCTCCTCCGCGTGAGCGAAAGATCCCTCCTCCGCCTTGTGAGCGAAAAATACCTTCTCCACGTGAGCGAAAAATCCCTCCTCCTCCGCATGAGCGAAAAACACCTTCTTCTTCACGTGAGCGCAAATTACCTCCTCCTCCGCGTGAGCGAGAAATACCTCCGCCTCCGTGTTTGCGAGAAATACCTTCTCCTCCACGTGAGCGAAAGATACCTCCTCCTCCTTGTGAGCGAAAAGTACCTTCTACACGTGAGCGAAAAACGCCGCCTTCTCCGCTTGAGCGATAAATACCTTCTCCTCCAGGTAAGCGAAAAATACCTCCTCCTCCCCGTGAGCGAGAAATACCTCCGCCTCCGAGTGTGCGAGAAATATCTCCGCCTCCGCGTTTGCGAAAAATGCCTTCTCCTCCACGTGAGCGAAAAATTTCTCCTCCTCGTGAGCCAAAAACACCTTCTCCTCCAGTTGAGCGAAAAATACCTCCTCCTCCGCATGAGCGAGAAATACCTCCGCCTCCGCGTTTGCGAAAAATCCCTCCTCCGCGTGATTCAGAAATACCTCCTCCTCCACGTTTGCGAGAAATACCTTCTCCTCCACCTGAGCGAAAAATCCCTCCTCCACGTGAGCGAGAAATACCTCCGCCTCCGCGTTTGCGAGAAATACCGTCTCCGCTTATGCGAAAGATACCTCCTCCTCCTTATGAGCGAAAAATACCGTCCCCTCCACGTGAGCGAAAAATCCCTGCTCCTCAGCGTAAGCGTGAAATACCTCCGCCTCCGCGTTTGCGAGAAATACCTTCTCCGCGTGAGCGAATATACATCCTTTACCTTGTGAGCGAAAAATACCTTCTCCTCCACGTGAGCGAAAAATCTCACCTCCTCCGCGTGATCGAAAAATGCATTCTCCTCCACGTGAGCGAAAAATCCGTCCTTTGCGTGAGCGAGAAATACCTTCTCCTCCACGTGAGCGACAAATACCTCCTACTCAGCGTGAACGAGAAATACCCCCGCCTCCTTGTTTGCGAGAAATGCCTTTTCCTCCGCGTGAGCGAGATACCTCCTACTCCGCGTAAGCGAAAAATAACTTCTCCTCGTGAGGGAAAAATCCCTACTCCGCTTGAGCGATAAATACCTCCGCCTCCGCGTTTGCGAAAAATACCTTCTCTGAGTAAGCGAAAGATACCCTGATCATCCTTGTGAGCGAGAAATACCTTCTCCTCCACGTGAGCGAAAAATTCCTCCTCTACCGCCTGAGCGAGAAATACCTCCGCCTCCGCGTTTGCGAGAAATAAATTCTCCGCGTAAGCGAAAGATACCTCCTCCTCCTTGTGAGCAAAACATACCGTCTCCTCCAAGTGAGCGAAAAATCCCTCCTCCCCCGCATCAGTGAGAAATACCTCCGCCTCCGCGTTTACGAGAAATACCTCCTCCTCCTTGTGAGCGAAAAATACCTTCTCTTCTACTTGAGCGAGAAATTACTCCTCCTCCGCGTGAGCGAGAAATACTTGCGCCTCCGCGTTTGCGAAAAATACTTGCGCCTCCGCGTTTGCGAAAAATACTTTCTTCTCCAGGTGAGTGAGAAATCCCTTTTCCTCCGCGTGAGCGAGAAATACCTTCTCAACGTGAGCGAAGAATACCTGCGCCACCCCGTTTGCTAGAAATGCCTTCTCCTCCACGTGAGCGAAAAATCCCTCCTCGTCCGCTTGAGCGAGAAATACCTTCTCCTGCACGTGAGCGAAAGGTACCTCGTCCTCCTTGTGAGCGAACTACACCTTCTCCTCCACGTGAGCAAAAAATTCCTCCTCCTCCGCGTGAGCGAGAAATTCCTCTGCCTCCGCGTTTGCGAGAAATACCTTCTCCTTCATGTGAGCGAAAAATCCCGCCTCCGAGTGAGCGAAAGATACCCTGATCCTCCTTGTGAGCAAAAAATAAATTCTCCCCCATGTGAGCGAAAAATTCCTTCTCTTCGTGAGCGAGATACACCACCGCCTCCGCTTTTGCGAGAAATACCTTCTCCTCCACGTGAGGTAAAAACGCCTCCTCCTCAGCGTGAGCGAGAAATATCTTCTCCTCGTGAGCGAAAATAACTCCTCCTCCGCTTGAGCGAGAAATACCTACTCCTCCACGTGAGCGATAAATCCCTCCTCCTCCGCGTGAGCGAGAAATATCTTCTCCACGTTAGCGAAAAATACCTTCGTGTGAGCGAGAAATACCATCTCCTCCACGTGAGCGAAAAATACCTCCTCCTCCGCGTGAGCGAGAAATACCTTCTCATCAACATGAGAGAAAAATACCTCCGCCTCCGCGTTTGCTAGAAATGCATTCTCCTCCACATGAGCGAAAAATCTCTCCTCGTCCGCGTGAGCGAGAAATAACTTCTCTGCGTGAGCGAAAGATACCTCCTCCTCGTGGTGAGCGAAAAATACTTTCTCCGCGTGGGCGAATGTTACCTTTTCCTCCGCGTGAGCAAAAATTTCCTCCTCCTCCGCGTGAGCGAGAAATAGCTCTGCCTCTGCGTTTGCGAGAAATACCTTCTCCTCCGTGTGAGGGAAAAATCTCTCCTCCGCGTGAGCGGAAAATACCTTCTCCTCCATGTGAGCGAAAAATCTCTGCTCCGCGTGAGCGAAAGATACCCTGATCCTCCTTGTGAGAGAAAAGTACCTTCTTCTCCACTAGAGCGAAAAATTCCTCCTCCTCCGCATGAGCGAGAAAAACCTCCTTCACGTGAGCGAAAAATACCTCCTCCCCTGCGTGAGCGTGAAATACCTTCTCCTTTATCCTCCGCGTGAGTGAGAAATACCACCGCGTCCACGTATGCGAGAAATACCTTCTCCTCCACGTGAGCGAACAATAACTTTTCCACGTGAGCGAGAAATACCTTCTCCTCTATGTGAGCGAAAAATACTTCCTCCACCGTGTGAGCGAGAAATACCTTCTCCTCCACGTGAGCGAAAAAATCCCTCCTCCTCCGCGTGAGCGAAAAAAATCGTCTCCTCCACGTGAGCGAAAAATACCTCCTCCTCCGCGTGAGCGAGAAATACTATCTCCTCGTGAGCAAGAAATACTTTCTCCTCCGCGTGAGCGAAAGATACTTCTCCTTGTGATCGAAAAATACCTTCTCCACGTGAGCGAAAAATCCCTCCTCGTCCGCATTAGCGAGAAATACCTCCGCCTCTGCGTTTGCGAAAGATCCCTCCTCCGCGTGATTGAGAAATAGCTCCGCTTCCGCGTTTTCGTGAAATACCTTCTCCACGTGAGCTAAAAACACCTCCTCCTCCGCTTGAGCGAGAAACACCTTCTCCTCCTTGTGAGCGAAAATACCTTTTCCTCCACGTGAGCGAAAAATCCCTCCTCCTCCTCGTGAGCGAGAAATACCTTCTCAACTTCAGCGAGAAATACCTCCGCCACCGCGTTTGCTAGAAATGCCTTCTCCTCCACGTGAGCGAAAAATCTCTCCTCGTCTGCGTGAGCGAGAAATACCTTCTCCTGCACGTGAGCGAAAGGTACCTCCTCCTCCTGGTGAGCGGAAAATACCTTCTCCTCCACGTGAGCGAAAAATCCCTCCTCTTCCGCGTGAACGAGGAATACCTGTGGTGAGGAATACCGAGGCCTCCCTGTGGTGTTTTCGGCGCCACGCAAGCTAGCTGGGTTGTGCCCAAGGATCAGCGCGGAAGGCGGTCGACAAAGAACATGCGTGATAAAGCATGCAGCACAATTTTTAAAATGCGCCACGGGCGTTGTGTATCTCATCCCGCTCAAGTGTGGTCGCGTGTATGTGGGCCAGACAGGACGCTGCGTAAATGAACGCGCAAGGGAGCATCAGCGTTCAATTAGGAATAGAGAAGGAGCAAATTTGCCTGCTCATTGCATTGCATGCACGGGTTGTGAGCCGCTGCTAAATAATATCAAAATTCTGGGCAGGAGTAATGAAAAAGTTTCCCGTGAACTTCTAGAGGCATACCACATCAAGGCAAGAGGTGATAACTGTGTGACACCTCCTTTTCATTGTACAAAGCGGAAAAGAATTTTTTGGAGCGGTTTTAATGGATTGTCGCGCAGGGTTGATTAGCCTTCTTTTCCTCTCCTTCCCCTCTTCGTAGTAACGTGTGCACACTGCCTATAAAAGCGGCACTGAATCTAATAAACACCAGTTGATAGTTTGCGCTCTTTCAGTCTGCCTCGTGCTTTTTACTCTGTGTGTCTTTTGTGCGCAATTCGTACCTAGAACAGAATACCTTCTCCTCCACGAGAGCGAAAAATTCCTCCTCCTCCGCGTGAGCGAGAAATACCTTCTCCTCAACGCGAGCGAAATATACCTCCTTCTCCGCTTGAGTGTGAAATACCTTCTCCTCCACGTGGGCAAGAAATTCCTATTCCGCGTGAGCGTGAAATACCTTCTCCTTCCTCCTCCGCGTGAGCGAGAAATACCTTTTCCTTTACGTGAACGAAAAATACCTCCTCTGCGTGAGCGTGAAATTCCTTCTCCTTCCTCCTCCGCGTGAGCGAGAAATACCGCCGCGTCCGCGTTTGCGAGAAATACATTCTCCTCCATGTGAGCGAAAAATACCTTCAGCTCCACGTGAGCGAAAAATCCTTCCTCCTCCTCGTGAGCGAGAAATACCTTCTCCTGTACATGAGTGAAAAATACTCCTCCTCCTTGTGAGCGAAAAATACGTCCTCCGCGTGAGCGAGAAATACCTTCTCAACGTGAGCGAAGAATACCTCCGGCACCCCATTTGCTAGAAATGCCTTCTCCTCCACGTGATCGAAAAATCCCTCCTGGTCCGATTGAGCGAGAAATACCTTCACCTGCACGTGAGCGAAAGGTACCTCCTCCTCCTGGTGAGCGAAAAATACCTTCTCCTCCACGTGATCGAAAAATTCCTCCTCCTCCGCGTGATCGAGAAATACCTCCGCCTCCGTGTTTGCGAGAAATATCTTCTCCTCCACGTGAGCGAAAGATACCTCCTCCTCCTTGTGAGCGAAAAGTACCTTCTACACGTGAGCGAAAAACGCCGCCTTCTCCGCTTGAGCGATAAATACCTTCTCCTCCAGGTGAGCGAAAAATACCTCCTCCTCCCCGTGAGCAAAAAATACCTCCGCCTCCGAGTGTGCGAGAAATATCTCCGCCTCCGCGTTTGCGAAAAATACCTTCTCCTCCACGTGAGCGAAAAATTTCTCCTCCGCGTGAGCCAAAAACACCTTCTCCCCTAGTTGAGCGAAAAATACCTCCTCCTCCGCGTGAGCGAGAAATACCTCCGCCTCCCCGTTTGCTAGAAATGCCTTCTCCTCCACGTGAGCGAAAATCCCTCCTGGTCCGCGTGAGCGAGAAACACCTTCACCTGCACCTGAGCGAAAGGTACCTCCTCCTCCTGGTGAGCGAAAAATACCTTCTCCTCCACGTGATCGAAAAATTCCTCCTCCTGCGCGTGAGCGACAAATACCTCTGCCTCCGCTTGGCGAGAAATAACTTCTCCTCCATGTGAGCGAAAAATCCCGCCTCCGCGTGAGCGAAAGATACCCTGATCCTCCTTGTGAGCGAAAAATACCTTCTCCCCCATGTCAGCGAAAAATTCCTTCTCTTCGTGAGCGAAAAATACCTCCTCCACGTGAGCGAACAATCCCTCCTCCTCCGTGTGAGCAAAACATACCTTCTCCTCCACTTGAGCGAAAAATACCTTCTCCTCCACCTGAGCGAAAAATACCTTCTTCTCCACGTGAGCGCAAAATCTCTCCTCTTCCGTGTGAGCAAAAAATACCTTCTCCTCCACATGAGCGAAAAATACCTTCTCCTCCACCTGAGCGAAAAATAGCTTCTTCTCCACGTGAGCGAAAAATCTCTCCTCCGCGTGAGCGAGAAATACCGCCGCCTCCGCGTTTGCGAGAAATACCTTCTCTGCGTGAGCGAAAGATACCTCCTCCTCCTTGTGAGCGAAAAATACCGACCCATCCACGTGAGCGAATAATCCCTCCTCCTCCGCGTCAGCGAGAAATACATCCGCCTCCGCGTTTGCGAGAAATACCTTCTCCTCCGCGTGAGCGAAAGATACCTCCTCCTCCTTGTGTGCGAAAAATACCTTCTCCTCCACGTGAGCAAAAAATCCCTCCTCCTTCACGTGAGCGAAATATACCTTCTCCAGGTGAGCGAAAAATCCCTCCTCCTCCGCATGAGCGAAAAACACCTTCTCCTTCACGTGAGCGCAAATTACCTCCTCCTCGGCGTGAGCGAGAAATACCTCCGCCTCCGCGTTTGCGAGAAATACCTTCTCCACGTGAGCGAAAGATACCTCCTCCTCCTTGTGAGCGAAAGTACCTTCTACACGTGAGCGAAAAACGCCGCCTTCTCCGCTTGAGCGATAAATACCTTCTCCTCCAGGTGAGCGAAAAATACCTCCTCCTCCCCGTGAGCGAAATATACCTCCGCCTCCGAGTGTGCGAGAAATATCTCCGCCTCCGCGTTTGCGAAAAATACCTTCTCCTCCACGTGAGCGAAAAATTTCTCCTCCTCGTGAGCCAAAAAAAACACCTTCTCCTCCAGTTGAGCGAAAAATACCTCCTCCAACGCGTGAGCCAGAAAAACCTCCGCCTCCGCGTTTGCGAAAAATCCCTCCTCCGCGTGATTCAGAAATACCTCCGCCTCCACGTTTGCGAGAAATACCTTCTCCTCCCCCTGAGCGAAAAATCCCTCCTCCACGTGAGCGAGAAATACCTCCGCCTCCGCGTTTCCGAGAAATACCGTCTCCGCTTAAGCGAAAGATACCTCCTCCTCCTTATGTGTGAAAAATACCGTCCCCTCCACCTGAGCGAAAAATCCCTGCTCCTCAGCGTAAGCGTGAAATACCTCCGCCTCCGCGTTTGCGAGAAATACCTTCTCCGCGTGAGCGAGTATACATCCTTTACCTTGTGATCGAAAAATACCTTCTCCTCCACGTGAGCGAAAAATCCCTCCTCCTCCGCGTGATCGAAAAATGCATTCTCCTCCACGTGAGCGAAAAATCCGTCTTTTGCGTGAGCGACAAATACCTCCTACTCAGCGTGAGCGATAAATACCTCCGCCTCCGCGTTTGCGAAAAATACCTTCTCCTCCATGTGAGTGGAAAGTCCCGCCTCCGCGTGAGCGAAAGATACCCTGATCCTCCTTGTGAGCGAAAAATACCTTCTCCCCCATGTGAGCGAAAAATTCCTTCTCTTCGTGAGCGAAAAATATCTTCCCCTCCACGTGAGCGAAAAATTTCTCCTCCGCGTGAGTGAAAAATACCTCCTCCTCGTGAGCGAACAATCCCTCCTCCTCCGTGTGAGCAAAACATACCTTCTCCTCCACATGAGCGAAAAATACCTTCTCCTCCACCTGAGCGAAAAATACCTTTTTCTCCACGTGAGCGCAAAATCTCTCCTCTTCCGTGTGAGCAAAAAATACCTTCTCCTCCACATGAGCGAAAAATACCTTCTCCACCTGAGCGAAAATTAGCTTCTTCTCCACGTGAGCGAAAAATCTCTCTTCCTCCGCGTGAGCGAGAAATACCGCCGCCTCCGCGTTTGCGAGAAATACCTTCTCCGCGTGAGCGAAAGATACCTCCTCCTCCTTGTGAGCGAAAAATACCGACCCCTCCACGTGAGCGAACAATCCCTCCTCCTTCACGTGAGCGAAAAATACCTCCTCCTCCGCATGAGCGAAAACCACCTTCTCCTTCACGTGAGCGCAAATTACCTCCTCCTCCGCGTTAGCGAGAAATACCTCCGCCTCCGTGTTTGCGAGAAATACCTTCTCCTCCACGTGAGCGAAAGATACCTCCTCCTCCTTGTGAGCGAAAAGTACCTTCTACACGTGAGCGAAAAACGCCGCCTTCTCCGCTTGAGCGACAAATACCTTCTCCTCCAGGTGAGCGAAAAATACCTTCTCCTCCAGATGAGCGAAAAATAACTCCTCCTCCGCGTGAGCGAGAAATACCTCCGCCTCCGCGTTTGCGAAAAATCCCTCCTCCGCGTGGTTCAGAAATACCTCCGCCTCCACGTTTGCGAGAAATACCTTCTCCTCCATCTGAGCGAAAAATCCCTCCTCCACGTGAGCGAGAAATACCTCCGCCTCCGCGTTTGCGAGAAATACTGCCTCCGCTTAAGCGAAAGATACCTCTTCCTCCTTATGAGCGAAAAATACCGTCCCCTCCACGTGAGCGAAAAATCCCTGCTCCTCAGCGTAAGCGTGAAATACCTCCGCCTCAGCGTTTGCGAGAAATACCTTCTCCGCGTGAGCGAATATACATCCTTTACCTTGTGAGCGAAAAATACCTTCTCCTCCACGTGAGCGAAAAATCTCTCCTCCTCCGCGTGATCGAAAAATGCATTCTCCTCCACGTGAGCGAAAAATCCGTCCTTTGCGTGAGCGAGAAATACCTTCTCCTCCACGTGAGCGACAAATACCTCCTACTCAGCGTGAACGAGAAATGCCCCCGCCTCCGTGTTTGCGAGAAATGCCTTCTCCTCCGCGTGAGCGAGATACCTCCTACTCCGCGTAAGCGAAAAATAACTTCTCCTCGTGAGGGAAAAATCCCTCCTCCGCGTGAGCGATAAATACCTCCGCCTCCTCGTTTACGAGAAATACCTCCTCCTCCGATTGAGCGAATATACCTTCTCCTCCTTGTGAGCGAAGAATACCTTCTCTTCTACTTGAGGGAGAAATTACTCCTCCTCCGTGTGAGCGAGAAATACTTGCGCCTCCGCGTTTGCGAAAAATACTTTCTTCTCCAGGTGAGTGAAAAATCCCTTTTCCTCCGCGTGAGCGAAAAATACCTTCTCCACGTGAGCAAAAAATATCTACTCCTCCGCGTGAGCGAGAAATCCCTCCGTCTTCGCGTTTGCGAGAAATACATTCTCCTCCGTGTAATCGAAAGATACCTCCTTATCGTTGTGAGCGAAAAATCCCTTCTTCTCCAGGTGAGCGAAAAATCCCTCCTCCTCCGCGTCAGCGAGAAATACCTCCGCCTCCGCGTTTACGAGAAATACCTGCTCCTCCGCTTGAGCGAATATACCTCCTCCTCCTTGTGAGCGAAAAATACCTCCTCCTCCGCGTGAGCTAGAAATACCTCTGTCTCCGCGATTTCCAGAAATACCTTCTCCTCCGTGTAAGCGAAAGATACCTCCTCCTCCACGTGACCGAAAAATCCCTCCTCCGCGTGAGCGAAAAATACCTTCTCCTCCACGTGAGCGAGAAATACCTCCGCCTCCGCGTTTGCGAGAAATACCTTCTCCTCCAAGTGAGCGAAAGATACCTCCTCCTCTTTGTGAGCGAAAAATACCTTCTCCTCCACGTCACCAAAAAATCCCCCTAATCCGCGTGAGCGAAAAATACTTTCTCCTCCACGTAAGCGAGAAATCCCTCCTCCTCCGCGTGAGCGAGAAATATCTTCTCCTCCTCGTGAGCGAAAATACCTCCTCCTCCGCTTGAGCGAGAAATACCTACTCCTCCACGTGAGCGAAATATTCCTCCTCCTCCGCGTGAGCGACAAATACCTCCTCCTTCGCGTTTGCTGATGTACCTTCTCCGGGTGAGCGAAAAATACCTCCTCCGCGTGAGCGGAAAATGCCTTCTCCTCCACGTGAGCGAAAAATCCCTCCTCTTCCGCGTGAACGAGGAATACCTGTGGTGAGGAATACCGATGCGTCACTGTGGTGTTTTCGGCGCCACGCAAGCTAGCTGGGTTGTGCCCAAGGATCAGCGCGGAAGGCGCTCGACAAAGTGCATGCGTGATAAAGCATGCGGCACAACTTGTAAAATGCGCCACGGGCGTTGTGTATCTCATCCCGCTCAAGTGTGGTCGCGTGTATGTGGGCCAGACAGGACGCTGCGTAAATGAACGCGCAAGGGAGCATCAGCGTTCAATTAGGAATAGAAAAGGAGCAAATTTGCCTGCTCATAGCATTGCATGCACGGGTCGTGAGCCGCTGCTAAATAATATCAGAATTCTGGGCAGGAGTAATGAAAAAGCTTCCCGTGAACTTCTAGAGGCATACCACATTAAGGCAAGAGGTGATAACTGTGTGAGTGACACCTCATTTTCATTGTACAAAGCGGAAAAGAATTTTTTGGAGCGGTTTTGATGGATTGTCGCGCAGGGTTGATTTGCCTTCTTTTCCTCTCCTTCCCCTCTTGGTAGGCAAGTGTGCACACTGCCTATAAAAGCGGCACTGAATCTAATAAGCACCAATTGACAGTTTGCGCTCTTTCAGTCTCCCTCGTGCTTTTGCCTGTGTGTGACTTTTGTGCGCAATTCGTACCTGCAACAGAATACCGTCTCCTCCACGAGAGCAAAAAATTCCTCCTCCTCCGCGTGAGCGAGAAATACCTTCTCCTCCACGCGAGCGAAATATACCTCCTTCTCCGCTTGAGTGTGAAATACCTTCTCCTCCACGTGGGCAAGAAATTCCTATTCCGCGTGAGCGTGAAATACCTTCTCCTTCCTCCTCCGCGTCAGCGAGAAATACCTTCTCTTTTACGTGAGCGAAAAATTCATCCTCCTTCGTGTGAGCGAGGAATACCTTCTCCTCCACGAGAGTGAAAAATTCCTCCTCCTCCGGGTGAGCGAGAAATACCTTCTCCTTCACGAGAGCGAAAAATACCTCCTCTGCGTGAGCGTGAAATTCCTTCTCCCTCCTCCTCCGCGTGAGCGAGAAATACCGCCGCGTCCGCGTTTGCGAGAAATACATTCTCCTCCACGTGAGCGAAAAATACCTTCACCTCCACGTGAGCGAAAAATCACTCCTCCTCCTCGTGAGCAAGAAATACCTTCTCCTGCACATGAGTGAAAAATACTCCTCCTCCTTGTGAGCGAAAAATACCTCCTCCTCGTGAGCGAGAAATACCTTCTCAACGTGAGCGAAGAATATCTCCGCCATCCCGTTTGCTAGAAATGCCTTTTCCTCCACGTGAGCGAAAAATCCCTCCTTGTCCGCGTGAGCGAGAAATACCTTCACCTGCACGTGAGCGAAAGGTACCTCCTCCTCCTGGTGAGCGAAAAATACCTTCTCCTCCACGTGATCGAAAAATTCCTCCTCCTCCGCGTGAGCAACAAATACCTCCGTCTCCGCGTTTGTGAGGACTACCTTTTCCGCGTGAGAGAAAGATACCTCCTCCTCCTTGTGAGCTAAATACACCTTCTACTCCGCGTGAGCAAAAAATTTCTCCTCCTCCGCGTGTGCGAGAAATACCTCTGCCTCCGCTTGGCGAGAAATGCCTTCTCCTTCATGTGAGCGAAAAATCCCGCCTCCGCGTGAGCGAGAGATACCCTGATCCTCCGTGTGAGCAAAACATACCTTCTCCTCCACATGAGCGAAAAATACCTTCTCCTCCACCTGAGCGAAAAATACCTTCTTCTCCACGTGAGCGAAAAATCTCTCCTCCTCCGTGTGAGCAAAAATTACCTTCTCCTCCACATGAGCGAAAAATACCTTCTCCTCCACCTGAGCGAAAAATAGCTTCTCCCCCATGTGAGCGAAAAATTCTTTCTCTTCGTGAGCGAAAAATACCTCCTCCACGTGAGCGAACAATCCCTCCTCCTCCGTGTGAGCAAAACATACCTTCTCCTCCACTTGAGCGAAAAATACCTTCTCCTCCACCTGAGCGAAAAATACCTTCTTCTCCACGTGAGCGCAAAATCTCTCCTCTTCCGTGTGAGCAAAAAATACCCTCTCCTCCACATGAGCGAAAAATACCTTCTCCTCCACCTGAGCGAAAAATAGCTTCTTCTCCACGTGAGCGAAAAATCTCTCCTCCGCGTGAGCGAGAAATACCGCCGCCTCCGCGTTTGCGAGAAATACCTTCTCTGCGTGAGCGAAAGATACCTCCTTCTCCTTGTGAGCGAAAAATACCGACCCATCCACGTGAGCGAATAATCCCTCCTCCTCCGCGTCAGCGAGAAATACATCCGCCTCCGCGTTTGCGAGAAATACCTTCTCCTCCGCGTGAGCGAAAGATACCTCCTCCTCCTTGTGTGCGAAAAATACCTTCTCCTCCACGTGAGCAAAAAATCCCTCCTCCTTCACGTGAGCGAAATATACCTTCTCCAGGTGAGCGAAAAATCCCTCCTCCTCCGCATGAGCGAAAAACACCTTCTCCTTCACGTGAGCGCAAATTACCTCCTCCTCGGCGTGTGCGAGAAATACCTCTGCCTCCGCTTGGCGAGAAATGCCTTCTCCTTCATGTGAGCGAAAAATCCCGCCTCCGCGTGAGTGAGAGATACCCTGATCCTCCGTGTGAGCAAAACATACCTTCTCCTCCACATGAGCGAAAAATACCTTCTCCTCCACCTGAGCGAAAAATACCTTCTTCTCCACGTGAGCGAAAAATCTCTCCTCCTCCGTGTGAGCAAAAATTACCTTCTCCTCCACATGAGCGAAAAATACCTTCTCCTCCACCTGAGCGAAAAATAGCTTCTCCCCCATGTGAGCGAAAAATTCCTTCTCTTCGTGAGCGAAAAATACCTCCTCCACGTGAGCGAACAATCCCTCCTCCTCCGTGTGAGCGAAACATACCTTCTCCTCCACTTGAGCGAAAAATACCTTCTCCTCCACCTGAGCGAAAAATACCTTCTTCTCCACGTGAGCGCAAAATCTCTCCTCTTCCGTGTGAGCAAAAAATACCCTCTCCTCCACATGAGCGAAAAATACCTTCTCCTCCACCTGAGCGAAAAATAGCTTCTTCTCCACGTGAGCGAAAAATCTCTCCTCCGCGTGAGCGAGAAATACCGCCGCCTCCGCGTTTGCGAGAAATACCTTCTCCGCGTGAGCGAAAGATACCTCCTCCTCCTTGTGAGCGAAAAATACCGACCCCTCCACGTGAGCGAACAATCCCTCCTCCTTCACGTGAGCGAAAAATACCTACTCCTCCGCATGAGCGAAAACCACCTTCTCCTTCACGTGAGCGCAAATTACCTCCTCCTCCGCGTTAGCGAGAAATACCTCCGCCTCCGTGTTTGCGAGAAATACCTTCTCCTCCACGTGAGCGAAAGATACCTCCTCCTCCTTGTGAGCGAAAAGTACCTTCTACACGTGAGCGAAAAACGCCGCCTTCTCCGCTTGAGCGACAAATACCTTCTCCTCCAGGTGAGCGAAAAATACCTTCTCCTCCAGATGAGCGAAAAATAACTCCTCCTCCGCGTGAGCGAGAAATACCTCCGCCTCCGCGTTTGCGAAAAATCCCTCCTCCGCGTGGTTCAGAAATACCTCCGCCTCCACGTTTGCGAGAAATACCTTCTCCTCCATCTGAGCGAAAAATCCCTCCTCCACGTGAGCGAGAAATACCTCCGCCTCCGCGTTTGCGAGAAATACCGCCTCCGCTTAAGCGAAAGATACCTCTTCCTCCTTATGAGCGAAAAATACCGTCCCCTCCACGTGAGCGAAAAATCCCTGCTCCTCAGCGTAAGCGTGAAATACCTCCGCCTCAGCGTTTGCGAGAAATACCTTCTCCGCGTGAGCGAATATACATCCTTTACCTTGTGAGCGAAAAATACCTTCTCCTCCACGTGAGCGAAAAATCTCTCCTCCTCCGCGTGATCGAAAAATGCATTCTCCTCCACGTGAGCGAAAAATCCGTCCTTTGCGTGAGCGAGAAATACCTTCTCCTCCACGTGAGCGACAAATACCTCCTACTCAGCGTGAACGAGAAATGCCCCCGCCTCCGTGTTTGCGAGAAATGCCTTCTCCTCCGCGTGAGCGAGATACCTCCTACTCCGCGTAAGCGAAAAATAACTTCTCCTCGTGAGGGAAAAATCCCTCCTCCGCGTGAGCGATAAATACCTCCGCCTCCTCGTTTACGAGAAATACCTCCTCCTCCGATTGAGCGAATATACCTTCTCCTCCTTGTGAGCGAAGAATACCTTCTCTTCTACTTGAGGGAGAAATTACTCCTCCTCCGTGTGAGCGAGAAATACTTGCGCCTCCGCGTTTGCGAAAAATACTTTCTTCTCCAGGTGAGTGAAAAATCCCTTTTCCTCCGCGTGAGCGAAAAATACCTTCTCCACGTGAGCAAAAAATATCTACTCCTCCGCGTGAGCGAGAAATCCCTCCGTCTTCGCGTTTGCGAGAAATACATTCTCCTCCGTGTAATCGAAAGATACCTCCTTATCGTTGTGAGCGAAAAATACCTTCTTCTCCAGGTGAGCGAAAAATCCCTATTCCTCCGCGTCAGCGAGAAATACCTCCGCCTCCGCGTTTACGAGAAATACCTGCTCCTCCGCTTGAGCGAATATACCTCCTCCTCCTTGTGAGCGAAAAATACCTCCTCCTCCGCGTGAGCTAGAAATACCTCTGTCTCCGCGATTTCCAGAAATACCTTCTCCTCCGTGTAAGCGAAAGATACCTCCTCCTCCACGTGACCGAAAAATCCCTCCTCCGCGTGAGCGAAAAATACCTTCTCCTCCACGTGAGCGAGAAATACCTCCGCCTCCGCGTTTGCGAGAAATACCTTCTCCTCCAAGTGAGCGAAAGATACCTCCTCCTCTTTGTGAGCGAAAAATACCTTCTCCTCCACGTCACCGAAAAATCCTCCTAATCCGCGTGAGCGAAAAATACTTTCTCCTCCACGTAAGCGAGAAATCCCTCCTCCTCCGCGTGAGCGAGAAATATCTTCTCCTCCTCGTGAGCGAAAATACCTCCTCCTCCGCTTGAGCGAGAAATACCTACTCCTCCACGTGAGCGAAATATTCCTCCTCCTCCGCGTGAGCGACAAATACCTCCTCCTTCGCGTTTGCTGATGTACCTTCTCCGGGTGAGCGAAAAATACCTCCTCCGCGTGAGCGGAAAATGCCTTCTCCTCCACGTGAGCGAAAAATCCCTCCTCTTCCGCGTGAACGAGGAATACCTGTGGTGAGGAATACCGATGCGTCGCTGTGGTGTTTTCGGCGCCACGCAAGCTAGCTGGGTTGTGCCCAAGGATCAGCGCGGAAGGCGCTCGACAAAGAGCATGCGTGATAAAGCATGCGGCACAACTTGTAAAATGCGCCACGGGCGTTGTGTATCTCATCCCGCTCAAGTGTGGTCGCGTGTATGTGGGCCAGACAGGACGCTGCGTAAATGAACGCGCAAGGGAGCATCAGCGTTCAATTAGGAATAGAGAAGGAGCAAATTTGCCTGCTCATAGCATTGCATACACGGGTTGTGAGCCGCTGCTAAATAATATCAGAATTCTGGGCAGGAGTAATGAAAAAGCTTCCCGTGAACTTCTAGAGGCATACCACATTAAGGCAAGAGGTGATAACTGTGTGAGTGACACCTCATTTTCATTGTACAAAGCGGAAAAGAATTTTTTGGAGCGGTTTTGATGGATTGTCGCGCAGGGTTGATTTGCCTTCTTTTCCTCTCCTTCCCCTCTTGGTAGGCAAGTGTGCACACTGCCTATAAAAGCGGCACTGAATCTAATAAGCACCAATTGACAGTTTGCGCTCTTTCACTCTCCCTCGTGCTTTTGCCTGTGTGTGACTTTTGTGCGCAATTCGTACCTGCAACAAGAATACCGTCTCCTCCACGAGAGCAAAAAATTCCTCCTCCTCCGCGTGAGCGAGAAATACCTTCTCCTCCACGCGAGCGAAATATAACTCCTTCTCCGCTTGAGTGTGAAATACCTTCTCCTCCACGTGGGCAAGAAATTCCTTCCGCGTGAGCGTGAAATACCTTCTCCTTCCTCCTCCGCGTGAGCGAGAAATACCTTCTCTTTTACGTGAGCGAAAAATTCATCCTCCTTCGTGTGAGCGAGGAATACCTTCTCCTCCTCGAGAGTGAAAAATTCCTCCTCCTCCGGGTGAGCGAGAAATACCTTCTCCTTCACGAGAGCGAAAAATACCTCCTCTGCGTGAGCGTGAAATTCCTTCTCCCTCCTCCTCCGCGTGAGCGAGAAATACCGCCGCGTCCGCGATTGCGAGAAATACATTCTCCTCCACGTGAGCGAAAAATACCTTCACCTCCACGTGAGCGAAAAATCACTCCTCCTCCTCGTGAGCAAGAAATACCTTCTCCTGCACATGAGTGAAAAATACTCCTCCTCCTTGTGAGCAAAAAATACCTCCTCCTCGTGAGCGAGAAATACCTTCTCAACGTGAGCGAAGAATATCTCCGCCATCCCGTTTGCTAGAAATGCCTTTTCCTCCACGTGAGCGAAAAATCTCTCCTTGTCCGCGTGAGCGAGAAATACCTTCACCTGCACGTGAGCGAAAGGTACCTCCTCCTCCTGGTGAGCGAAAAATACCTTCTCCTCCACGTGATCGAAAAATTCCTCCTCCTCCGCGTGAGCAACAAATACCTCCGTCTCCGCGTTTGTGAGGACTACCTTTTCCGCGTGAGAGAAAGATACCTCCTCCTCCTTGTGAGCTAAATACACCTTCTACTCCGCGTGAGCAAAAAATTCCTCCTCCTCCGCGTGTGCGAGAAATACCTCTGCCTCCGCTTGGCGAGCAATGCCTTCTCCTTCATGTGAGCGAAAAATCCCGCCTCCGCGTGAGCGAGAGATACCCTGATCCTCCGTGTGAGCAAAACATACCTTCTCCTCCACATGAGCGAAAAATACCTTCTCCTCCACCTGAGCGAAAAATACCTTCTCCACGTGAGCGAAAAATCTCTCCTCCTCCGTGTGAGCAAAAATTACCTTCTCCTCCACATGAGCGAAAAATACCTTCTCCTCCACCTGAGCGAAAAATAACTTCTCCCCCATGTGAGCGAAAAATTCCTTCTCTTCGTGAGCGAAAAATACCTCCTCCACGTGAGCGAACAATCCCTCCTCCTCCGTGTGAGCAAAACATACCTTCTCCTCCACTTGAGCGAAAAATACCTTCTCCTCCACCTGAGCGAAAAATACCTTCTTCTCCACGTGAGCGCAAAATCTCTCCTCTTCCGTGTGAGCAAAAAATACCCTCTCCTCCACATGAGCGAAAAATACCTTCTCCTCCACCTGAGCGAAAAATAGCTTCTTCTCCACGTGAGCGAAAAATCTCTCCTCCGCGTGAGCGAGAAATACCGCCGCCTCCGCGTTTGCGAGAAATACCTTCTCTGCGTGAGCGAAAGATACCTCCTTCTCCTTGTGAGCGAAAAAATACCGACCCATCCACGTGAGCGAATAATCCCTCCTCCTCCGCGTCAGCGAGAAATACATCCGCCTCCGCGTTTGCGAGAAATACCTTCTCCTCCGCGTGAGCGAAAGATACCTCCTCCTCCTTGTGTGCGAAAAATACCTTCTCCTCCACGTGAGCAAAAAATCCCTCCTCCTTCACGTGAGCGAAATATAGCTTCTCCAGGTGAGCGAAAAATCCCTCCTCCTCCGCATGAGCGAAAAACACCTTCTCCTTCACGTGAGCGCAAATTACCTCCTCCTCGGCGTGAGCGAGAAATACCTCCGCCTCCGTGTTTGAGAGAAATACCTTCTCCTCCACGTGAGCGAAAGATACCTCCTCCTCCTTGTGAGCGAAAGTACCTTCACACGTGAGCGAAAAACGCCGCCTTCTCCGCTTGAGCGATAAATACCTTCTCCTCCAGGTGAGCGAAAAATACCTCCTCCTCCCCGTGAGCGAAATATACCTCCGCCTCCGAGTGTGCGAGAAATATCTCCGCCTCCGCGTTTGCGAAAAATACCTTCTCCTCCACGTGAGCGAAAAATTTCTCCTCCTCGTGAGCCAAAAAAACACCTTCTCCTCCAGTTGAGCGAAAAATACCTCCTCCAACGCGTGAGCCAGAAATACCTCCGCCTCCGCGTTTGCGAAAAATCCCTCCTCCGCGTGATTCAGAAATACCTCCGCCTCCACGTTTGCGAGAAATACCTTCTCCTCCCCCTGAGCGAAAAATCCCTCCTCCACGTGAGCGAGAAATACCTCCGCCTCCGCGTTTCCGAGAAATACCGTCTCCGCTTAAGCGAAAGATTCCTCCTCCTCCTTATGAGTGAAAAATACCGTCCCCTCCACGTGAGCGAAAAATCCCTGCTCCTCAGCGTAAGCGTGAAATACCTCCGCCTCCGCGTTTGCGAGAAATACCTTCTCCGCGTGAGCGAGTATACATCCTTTACCTTGTGATCGAAAAATACCTTCTCCTCCACGTGAGCGAAAAATCCCTCCTCCTCCGCGTGATCGAAAAATGCATTCTCCTCCACGTGAGCGAAAAATCCGTCTTTTGCATGAGCGACAAATACCTCCTACTCAGCGTGAGCGATAAATACCTCCACCTCCGCGTTTGCGAAAAATACCTTCTCCTCCATGTGAGTGAAAAGTCCCGCCTCCGCGTGAGCGAAAGATACCCTGATCCTCCTTGTGAGCGAAAAATACCTTCTCCCCCATGTGAGCGAAAAATTTCTTCTCTTCGTGAGCGAAAAATATCTTCCCCTCCACGTGAGCGAAAAATTTCTCCTCCGCGTGAGTGAAAAATACCTCCTCCTGAGCGAACAATCCCTCCTCCTCCGTGTGAGCAAAACATACCTTCTCCTCCACATGAGCGAAAAATACCTTCTCCTCCACCTGAGCGAAAAATACCTTTTTCTCCACGTGAGCGCAAAATCTCTCCTCTTCCGTGTGAGCAAAAAATACCTTCTCCTCCACATGAGCGAAAAATACCTTCTCCACCTGAGCGAAAAATAGCTTCTTCTCCACGTGAGCGAAAAATCTCTCTTCCTCCGCGTGAGCGAGAAATACCGCCGCCTCCGCGTTTGCGAGAAATACCTTCTCCGCGTGAGCGAAAGATACCTCCTCCTCCTTGTGAGCGAAAAATACCGACCCCTCCACGTGAGCGAACAATCCCTCCTCCTTCACGTGAGCGAAAAATACCTCCTCCTCCGCATGAGCGAAAACCACCTTCTCCTTCACGTGAGCGCAAATTACCTCCTCCTCCGCGTTACCGAGAAATACCTCCGCCTCCTTGTTTGCGAGAAATACCTTCTCCTCCACGTGAGCGAAAAATACCTCCTCCTCCTTGTGAGCGAAAAGTACCTTCTACACGTGAGCGAAAAACGCCGCCTTCTCCGCTTGAGCGACAAATACCTTCTCCTCCAGGTGAGCGAAAAATACCTTCTCCTCCAGATGAGCGAAAAATAACTCCTCCTCCGCGTGAGCGAGAAGTACCTGTGGTGAGGAATACCGAGGCGTCCCTGTGGTGCTCGACAAAGAGCATGCGTGATAAAGCATGCGGCACAACTTGTAAAATGCGCCACGGGCCTTGTGTATCTCATCCCGCTCAAGTGTGGTCGCGTGTATGTGGGCCGGACAGGACGCTGCGTAAATGAACGCGCAAGGGAGCATCAGCGTTCAATTAGGAATAGAGAAGGAGCAAATTTGCCTGCTCATAGCATTGCATGCACGGGTTGTGAGCCGCTGCTAAATAATATCAGAATTCTGGGCAGGAGTAATGAAAAAGCTTCCCGTGAACTTCTAGAGGCATACCACATTAAGGCAAGAGGTGATAACTGTGTGAGTGACACCTCATTTTCATTGTACAAAGCGGAAAAGAATTTTTTGGAGCGGTTTTGATGGATTGTCGCGCAGGGTTGATTTGCCTTCTTTTCCTCTCCTTCCCCTCTTCGTAGGCAAGTGTGCACACTGCCTATAAAAGCGGCACTGAATCTAATAAGCACCAATTGACAGTTTGCGCTCTTTCAGTCTCCATCGTGCTTTTGCCTGTGTGTGACTTTTGTGCGCAATTCGTACCTGACAAGAATACCGTCTCCTCCACGAGAGCAAAAAATTCCTCCTCCTCCGCGTGAGCGAGAAATACCTTCTCCTCCACGCGAGCGAAATATACCTCCTTCTCCGCTTGAGTGTGAAATACCTTCTCCTCCACGTGGGCAAGAAATTCCTATTCCGCGTGAGCGTGAAATACCTTCTCCTTCCTCCTCCGCGTGAGCGAGAAATACCTTCTCTTTTACGTGAGCGAAAAATTCATCCTCCTTCGTGTGAGCGAGGAATACCTTCTCCTCCACGAGAGTGAAAAATTCCTCCTCCTCCGGGTGAGCGAGAAATACCTTCTCCTTCACGAGAGCGAAAAATACCTCCTCTGCGTGAGCGTGAAATTCCTTCTCCCTCCTCCTCCGCGTGAGCGAGAAATACCGCCGCGTCCGCGTTTGCGAGAAATACATTCTCCTCCACGTGAGCGAAAAATACCTTCACCTCCACGTGAGCGAAAAATCACTCCTCCTCCTCGTGAGCAAGAAATACCTTCTCCTGCACATGAGTGAAAAATACTCCTCCTCCTTGTGAGCGAAAAATACCTCCTCCTCGTGAGCGAGAAATACCTTCTCAACGTGAGCGAAGAATATCTCCGCCATCCCGTTTGCTAGAAATGCCTTCTCCTCCACGTGAGCGAAAAATCCCTCCTTGTCCGCGTGAGCGAGAAATACCTTCACCTGCACGTGAGCGAAAGGTACCTCCTCCTCCTGGTGAGCGAAAAATACCTTCTCCTCCACGTGATCGAAAAATTCCTCCTCCTCCGCTTGAGCAACAAATACCTCCGTCTCCGCGTTTGTGAGGACTACCTTTTCCGCGTGAGCGAAAGATACCTCCTCCTCCTTGTGAGCTAAATACACCTTCTACTCCGCGTGAGCAAAAAATTCCTCCTCCTCCGCGTGTGCGAGAAATATTTCTGCCTCCGCTTGGTGAGAAATGCCTTCTCCTTCATGTGAGCGAAAAATCCCGCCTCCGCGTGAGCGAGAGATACCCTGATCCTCCGTGTGAGCAAAACATACCTTCTCCTCCACATGAGCGAAAAATACATTCTCCTCCACCTGAGCGAAAAATACCTTCTTCTCCACGTGAGCGAAAAATCTCTCCTCCTCCGTGTGAGCAAAAAATACCTTCTCCTCCACATGAGCGAAAAATACCTTCTCCTCCACCTGAGCGAAAAATAGCTTCTCCGCGTAAGCGAAAAATCTCTCCTCCTCCGCGTGAGCGAGAAATACCGCCGCCCCCGCGTTTGAGAGAAATACCTTCTCCTCCACGTGAGCGAAAAACACCTCCTAATCCGCTTGAGCAAGAAATACCTTCTCCTCCACGTGAGCAAAAAATACTTTCAGCTCCACGTGAGCGAAAAATCTCTCCTCCTCCTCGTGAGCAAAAAAATGCCTTCTCCTCCAAGTGAGCGAAAAATCCCTCCTTCTCCTTGTGAGCAAGAAGTACATTCTCCTGTGCGAGAGCGACAGATACTCCTCCTGCTTGTGAGCGAAAAATACCTCCTTTTCCGCGTGAGCGAGAAATACCTTCTCAACTTGAGTGAAAATTACCTCCGCCACCGCGTTTGCTAGAAATGCCTTCTCCTCCACGTGAGCGAAAAATCCCTGCTCGTCCGCGTGAGCGAGAAATACCTTCTCCTGCACGTGAGCGAAAGGTACCTCCTCCTCCTTGTGATCGAAAAATACCTTCTCCTCCACATGAGCGAAAAAGTCCTCCTCCTCCGCGTGAGCGACAAATACCTCCGCCTCCGCGTTTGCGAGAAATACCTTCTCCGCGTGAGCTAAAGATACCTTGTCCTCCACTTGAGCGAGAAATACCTCCGCCTCCGCGTTTGCGAGAACTACCTTCTCCACGTGAGCGAAAAATACCTCCTCCGCGTGACCGGAAAATACTTTCTCCACGTGAGCGAGAAATCCTACCTCCTCCTTGTGATCGAAAAATACCTTCTCCTCCAGGTGAGCGAAAAAGTCCTCCTCCTCCACGTGAGCGACAAATACCTCCGCCTCCGCGTTCGCGCGAAATACCTTCTCCGCGTGAGCGAAAGATACCTCCTCCTCCACTTGAGCGAGAAATACCTCCGCCTCCGCGTTTCCGAGAACTACCTTCTCCGCGTGAGCGAGAAATACCTTCTCCGCGTGACCGGGAAATGCCTTCTCCTCCACGTGAGCGAGAAATCCCACCTCCTCCGTGTGAACGAGGAATACCTTCTCCTCCACGAGAGCGAAAAATTTCTCCTCCTCCGCGTGAGCGAGAAATACCTCCTTCTCCGCGTGAGTGTGAAATACCTTCTCCTCCACGTGAGCAAGAAATTCCTCCTCCGCGTGAGGGAGAAATACCTTCTCCTCCACTTGAGCGAAAAATTCCACATCCTCCGTGTGCGCGAGAAATACTTTCTCCTTCACGAAAGCGCAAAATACCTCCTCCGCGTGAGCGTGAAATACCTTCTCCATCCTCCTCCGCGTGAACGAGAAATACCTCCGCCTCCGCGTTTGCGAAAAATACCTTCTCCGCGTAAGCGAAAGATACCTCCTCCTCCTTGTGAGCGAAACATACCGTCTCCTCCAAGTGAGCGAAAAATCCCTCCTCCGCCGCGTCTATGAGAAATACCTCCGCCTCCGCGTTTACGAGAAATACCTCCTCCTCCTTGTGAGCGAAAAATACCTTCTCTTCTACTTGAGCGAGAAATTACTCCTCCTCCGCGTGAGCGAGAAATACTTGCGCCTCCGCGTTTGCGAAAAATACTTTCTTCTCCAGGTGAGTGAGAAATCCCTTTTCCTCCGCGTGAGCGAAAAATACCTTCTCCACGTGAGCAAAAAATACCTACTCCTCCGCGTGAACGAGAAATCCCTCCGTCTCCGCGTTTGCGAGAAATACATTCTCCTCCGTGTAAGCGAAACGTACCTCCTTATCGTTGTGAGCGGAAAATACCTTCTCCAGGTGAGCGAAAAATTCCTCCTCCTCCACGTGAGCGAAAAATCCCTCCTCCTCCTTGTCAGCGAGAAATACCTCCGCCTCTGCGTTTACGACAAATACCTCCTCCTCCGCTCGAGCGAATATACCTCCCCCTCCTTGTGAGCAAAAAATACCTCCTCCTCCGCGTGAGCTAGAAATACCTCTGCCTCCGCGATTTCCAGAAATACCTTCTCCTCTGTGTAAGCGAAAGATACCTCCTCCTTCACGTGACCGAAAAATCCCTCCTCCGCGTGAGCGAAAAATACCTTCTCCTCCACGTGACCGAGAAATACCTCCGCCTCCGCGTTTGCGAGAAATACCTTCTCCTCCAAGTGAGCGAAAGATACCTCCTCCTCCTTGTGAGCGAAAAATACCTTCCCCTCCACGTCACCGAAAAATCCCCCTACTCCGCGTGAGCGAAAAATACTTTCTCCTCCACGTGAGCGAGAAATCCCTCCTCCTCCGCGTGAGCGAGAAATATCTTCTCCTCCTCGTGAGCGAAAATTACTCCTCCTCCGCTTGAGCGAGAAATACCTACTCCTCCACGTGAGCGAAAAATACCTTCGTGTGAGTGAGAAATACCTTCTCCTCCACGTGAGCAAAACATACCTTCTCCTCCGCGTGAGCGAGAAGTACCGCCGCCTCCGCGTTTGCGAAAATTACCTTCTCCTCCGTGTGAGCGAAAAATCTCTCCTCCGCGTGAGCGGAAAATACCTTTTCCTCCGTGTGAGCGAAAAATCCCTGCTCCGCGTGAGAGAAAGATAAACTGATCCTCCTTGTGAGCGAAAACTACCTTCACCCCACGTGAGCGAAAAATTCCTCCTTTTCCGCGTGAGCGAGAAATACCTTCTCCTCCACGTGAGCGAAAAATCTCTCCTCCTCCGCGTGAGCGAGAAATACCTTCTCCACCACGTGAGCGAAAAATACCTCCTCCGAGTGAGCGAGGAATACATTCTCCTCCACTAGAGCGAAAAATTCCTCCTCCTCCGCGTGAGCGAGAAAAACCTTCTCCTTCACGTGAGCGAAAAATACCTCTTCCTCTGCGTGAGCGTGAAATACCTTCTCCTTTATCCACCGCGTGAGTGAGAAATACCACCGCGTCCGCGTTTGCGAAAAATACCTTCTACTCCACGTGAGCGAACAATAACTTTTCCACGTGAGCGAGAAATACCTTCTCCTCCATCTGAGCGAAAAATACTTCCTCCACCGTGTGAGCGAGAAATACCTTTTCCTCCACGTGAGCGAAAAATCCCTCCTCCGCGTGAGCGAAAAAAACTGTCTCCTCCACGTGAGCGAAAAATACCTCTTCCTCCGCGTGAGCGAGAAATACCATCTCCACGTGAGTGAAAAATACCTTCTCCACGTGAGCTAAAAACACCTCCTCCTCCCCTTGAGCGAGAAATACCTTCTCCTCCTTGTGAGCGAAAATACCTTTTCCTCCACGTGAGCGAAAAATCCCTCCTCCTCCTCGTGAGCAAAAAATAACTTCTCCTGCGCGTGAGCGAAAGATACATCTCCTCCTTGTGAGCGAAAAATACCGCCTCCTCCGCGTGAGCGAGAAATACCTTCTCAAGTTCAGCGAAAAATACCTCCGCCACCGCGTTTGCTAGAAATGCCTTCTCCTCCACGTGAGCGAAAAATCTCTCCTCGTCTGCGTGAGCGAGAAATACCTTCTCCTGCACGTGAGCGAAAGGTACCTCCTCCTCCTGGTGAGCGAAAAATAACTTCTCCACGTGAGCGAAATATTCCTCCTCCTCCGCGTGAGCGACAAATACCTCCTCCTTCGCGTTTGCTGAAATACCTTCTCCGGGTGAGCGAAAAATACCTCCTCCGCGTGAGCGGAAAATGCATTCTCCTCCACGTGAGAGAAAAATCCCTCCTCTTCCGCGTGAACGAGGAATACCTGTGGTGAGGAATACCGATGCGTCCCTGTGGTGTTTTCGGCGCCACGCAAGCTAGCTGGGTTGTGCCCAAGGATCAGCGCGGAAGGCGCTCGACAAAGAGCATGCGTGATAAAGCATGCGGCACAACTTGTAAAATGCGCCACGGGCGTTGTGTATCTCATCCCGCTCAAATGTGGTCGCGTGTATGTGGGCCAGACAGGACGCTGCGTAAATGAACGCGCAAGGGAGCATCAGCGTTTAATTAGGAATAGAGAAGGAGCAAATTTGCCTGCTCATTGCATTGCATGCACGGGTTGAGAGCCGCTGCTAAATAATATCAGAATTCTGGGCAGGAGTAATGAAAAAGTTTCCCGTGAACTTCTAGAGGCATACCACATCAAGGCAAGAGGTGATAACTGTGTGAGTGGCACCTCCTTTTCATTGTACAAAGCGGAAAAGAATTTTTTGGAGCGGTTTTGACTTATTGTCGCGCAGGGATGATTTTCCTTCTTTTCCTCTCCTTCCCCTCTTCGTAGGCACGTGTGCACACTGCCTATAAAAGCGGCACTGAATCTAATAAACACAAGTTGATAGTTTGGGCTCTTTCAGTCTCCCTCGTACTTTTTCCTGTGTGTGTCTTTTGTGCGCAATTCGTACCTACAACAGAATATCTTCTCCTCCACGAGAGCGAAAAATTCCTCCTCCTCCGCGTGAGCGAGAAATAACTTCTCCACGCGAGCGAAAAATACCTCCTTCTCCGCTTGAGTGTGAAATACCTTCTCCTTCCTCCTCCGCGTGAGCGAGAAATACCTTCTCTTTTACGAGAGCGAAAAATTCATCCTCCTTCGTGTGAGCGAGGAATACCTTCTCCTCCACGAGAGTGAAAAATTCCTCCTCCTCCGGGTGAGCGAGAAATACCTTCTCCTTCACGAGAGCGAAAAATACCTCCTCTGCGTGAGCGTGAAATTCCTTCTCCTTCCTCCTACGCGTGAGTGAGAAATACCGCCGCCTCCGCGTTTGCGAGAAATACATTCTCCTCCACGTGAGCGAAAAATACCTTCACCTCCACGTGAGCGAAAAATCCCTCCTCCTCCTCGTGAGCAAGAAATACCTTCTCCTGAACATGAGTGAAAAATACTCCTCCTCCTTGTGAGCGAAAAATACCTCCTCCTCCGCGTGAGCGAGAAATACCTTCTCAATGTGAGCTAAGAATATCTCCGCCACCCCGTTTGCTAGAGATGCCTTCTCCTCCACGTGAGCGAAAAATCCCTCCTCGTCCGCGTGAGCGAGAAATACCTTCACCTGCACGTGAGCGAAAGGTACCTCCTCCTCCTGGTGAGCGAAAAATACCTTCTCCTCCACGTGATCGAAAAATTCCTCCTCCTCCGTATGAGCGACAAATACCTCCGTCTCCGCGTTTGCGAGGACTACCTTCTCCGCGTGAGCGAAAGACACCTCCTCCTCCACGTGATCGAGAAATACCTCCGCCTCTGCGTTTGCAAGAAATACCTTCTCCGCGTGAGCGAAAGATACCTCCTCCTCCTTGTGAGCTAAATACACCTTCTCCTCCGCGTGAGCAAAAAATTCCTCTTCCTCCGCGTGTGCGAGAAATACCTCTGCCTCCGCTTGGCGAGAAATGCCTTCTCCTCCATGTGAGCGAAAAATCCCGCCTCCGCGTGAGCGAAAGATACCCTGATCATCCGTGTTAGCAAAACATACCTTCTCCTCCACATGAGCGAAAAATACCTTCTCCTCCACCTGAGCGAAAAATACCATCTTCTCCACGTGAGCGAAAAATCTCTCCTCCTCCGTGTGAGCAAAAAATACCTTCTCCTCTACATGAGCGAAAAATACCTTCTCCTCCACCTGAGCGAAAAATAGCTTCTTCTCCACGTAAGTGAAAAATCTCTCCTCCTCCGCGTGAGCGAGAAATACCGCCGCCTCCGCGTTTGCGAGAAATACCTTCTCCTCCACGTGAGCGAAAAACACCTCCTCCGCCGCTTTAGCGAGAAATACCTTCTCCTCCACGTGAGCAAAAAATACTTTCAGCTCCACGTGAGGGAAAAATCTCTCCTCCTCCTCGTGAGCAAGAAATACCTTCTCCTCCAAGTGAGCGAAAAATCCCTCCTTCTCCTTGTGAGCAAGAAATACCTTCTCCTGCGCGTGAGCGACAGATACTCCTCCTCCTTGTGAGCGAAAAATACCTCCTTTTCCGCGTGAGCGAGAAATACCTTCTCAACTTGAGTGAAAATTACCTCCGCCACCGCGTTTGCTAGAAATGCCTTCTCCTCCACGTGAGCGAAAAAGTCCTCCTCTTCCGCGTGAGCGACAAATACCTCCGCCTCCGCGTTTGCGAGAAATACCTTGTCCGCGTGAGCTAAAGATACCTCGTCCTTCACTTGAGCGAGAAATACCTCCGCCTCCGCGTTTGCGAGAACTACCTTCTCCGTGTGAGCGAAAAATACCTCCTCCGCGTGACCGGAAAATACTTTCTCCACGTGAGCGAGAAATCCCACCTCCTCCTTGTGATCGAAAAATACCTTCTCCTCCAGGTGGGCGAAAAAGTCCTCCTCCTCCGCGTGAGCGACAAATACCTCCGCCTCCGCGTTCGCGAGAAATACTTTCTCCGCGTGAGCGAAAGATACCTCCTCCTCCACTTGAGCGATCAATACCTCCGCCTCCGCGCTTCCGAGAACTACCTTCTCCGCGTGAGCGAAAAATACCTTCTCCGCGTGACCGGAAAATGCCTTCTCCTCCACGTGAGCGAGAAATCCCACCTCCTCCGTGTGAACGAGGAATACCTTCTCCTCCACGAGAGTTAAAAATTCCTCCTCCTCCGCGTGAGCGAGAAATACCTCCTTCTCCGCGTGAGTGTGAAATACCTTCTCCTCCACGTGAGCAAGAAATTCCTCCTCCGCGTGAGCGAGAAATACCTTCTCCTCCACTTGAGCGAAAAATTTCTCATCCTCCGTGTGCGCGAGAAATACCTTCTCCTTCACGAAAGCGCAAAATACCTCCTCCGCGTGAGCGTGAAATAGCTTCTCCATACTCCTCCGCGTGAGCGAGAAATACCACCGCCTCCGTGTTTGCGAGAAATACATTCTCCTCCACGTGAGCGAAAAATACTTTCAGCTCCACGTGAGCGAAAAATCTCTCCTCCTCCTCGTGAGCAAGAAATGCCTTCTACTGCGCATGAGTGAAAGATACTCCTCCTCCTTGTGAGCGAAAAATACCTCCTCCTCCGCGTGAACGAGAAATACCTTCTCAACGTGAGCGAAGAATACCTGCGCCACCCCGTTTGCTAGAAATGCCTTCTCCTCCACGTGAGCGAAAAATCCCTCCTCGCCCGCTTGAGCGAGAAATACCTTCTCCTGCACGTGAGCGAAAGGTACCTCCTCCTCCTTGTGAGTGAAATGCACCTTCTCCTCCACGTGAGCAAAAAGTTCCTCCTCCTCCGCGTGAGCGAGAAATTCCTCTGCCTCCGCGTTTGCGAGAAATACCTTCTCCTTCATGTGAGCGAAAAACCCCGCCTCCGAGTGTGCGAAAGATACCCTGATCCTCCTTGTGACCGAAAAATAAATTCTCCCCCATGTGAGCGAAAATTTCCTTCTCTTCGTGAGCGAGATACACCTCCGCCTCCGCTTTTGCGAGAAATACCTTCTCCTCCACGTGAGGTAAAAACGCCTCCTCCTCCGCGTGAGCGAGAAATATCTTCTCCACGTGAGCGATAAATCCCTCCTCCTCCGCGTGAGCGAGAAATATCTTCTCCACGTTAGCGAAAAATACCTTCGTGTGAGTGAGAAATACCTTCTCCTCCATGTGAGCAAAACATCCCTCCTCCTCCGCGTTTGTGAGAAATACCTTCTCCTCAACGTGAGCGAAAAATACCTTCTCCTCCTCTGCATGAGCGAGAAATACCATCTCCTCCACGTGAGCGAAAAATACCTCCTCCTCCGCGTGAGCGAGAAATACCTTCTCCTCAACATGAGAGAAAAATCCCTCCTCCTCCGCGTGACCGAGAAATATCATCTCCACGTTAGCGAAAAATACTTTCGTGTGAGTGAGAAATACCTTCTCCTCCACGTGAGCGAAAAATTCCTCCTCCTCTGCATGAGCGAGAAATACCATCTCCTCCACGTGTGCGAAAAATCTCTCCTCGTCCGCGTGAGCGAGAAATAACTTCTCTCCGTGAGCGAAAGATACCTCCTCCTCGTGGTGAGAGAAAAATACCTTCTCCGCGTGGGCGAATGTTACCGTTTCCTCCGCGTGAGCAAAACTTTCCTCCTCCTCCGCGTGAGCGAGAAATACCATCTCCACGTGATCGAAAAATCTCTCCTCCTCGGTGTGAGCAAAAAATACCTTCTCCTCCACATGAGCGAAAAATCCCTCTCCTCCACCTGAGCGAAAAATAGCTTCTCCACGTAAGCGAAAAATCTCTCCTCCTCCGCGTGAGCGAGAAATACCGCCGCCTCCGCGTTTGCGAGAAATACCTTCTCCTCCTCGTGAGCGAAAAACACCTCCTCCACCGCTTTAGCGAGAAATACCTTCTCCTCCACGTGAGCAAAAAATACTTTTAGCTCCACGTGAGCGAAAAATCTCCTCCTCCTCGTGAGCAAAAAATACCTTCTCCTCCAAGTGAGCGAAAAATCCCTCCTTCTCCTTGTGAGCAAGAAATACCTTCTCCTGCGCGTGAGCGACAGATACTCCTCCTCCTTGTGAGCGAAAAATACCTCCTTTTCCGCGTGAGCGAGAAATACCTTCTCAACTTGAGTGAAAATTACATCCGCCACCGCGTTCGCTAGAAATGCCTTCTCCTCCACGTGAGCGAAAAATCCCTGCTCGTCCGCGTGAGCGAGAAATACCTTCTCCTGCACGTGAGCGAAAGGTACCTCCTCCTCCTTGTGATCGCAAAATACCTTCTCCTCCACGTGAGCGAAAAAGTCCTCCTCTTCCGCGTGAGCGACAAATACCTCCGCCTCCGCGTTTGCGAGAAATACCTTGTCCGCGTGAGCTAAAGATACCTCGTCCTTCACTTGAGCGAGAAATACCTCCGCCTCCGCGTTTGCGAGAACTCCCTTCTTCGTGTAAGCGAAAAATACCTCCTCCGCGTGACCGGAAAATACTTTCTCCACGTGAGCGAGAAATCCCACCTCCTCCTTGTGATCGAAAAATACCATCTCCTCCAGGTGGGCGAAAAAGTCCTCCTCCTCCGCGTGAGCGACAAATACCTCCGCCTCCGCGTTCGCGAGAAATACCTTCTCCGCGTGAGCGAAAGATACCTCCTCCTCCACTTGAGCGAGAAATACCTCCGCCTCCGCGCTTCCGAGAACTACCTTCTCCGCGTGAGCGAAAAATACCTTCTCCGCGTGACCGGAAAATGCCTTCTCCTCCACGTGAGCGAGAAATCCCACCTCCTCCGTGTGAACGAGGAATACCTTCTCCTCCACGAGAGTTAAAAATTCCTCCTCCTCCGCGTGAGCGAGAAATACCTCCTTCTCCGCGTGAGTGTGAAATACCTTCTCCTCCACGTGAGCAAGAAATTCCTCCTCCGCGTGAGCGAGAAATACCTTCTCCTCCACTTGAGCGAAAAATTCCTCATCATCCGTGAAGGCGAGAAATACCTTCTCCTTCACGAAGCGCAAAATACCTCCTCCGCGTGAGCGTGAAATACCTTCTCCATCCTCCTCCGCGTGAGCGAGAAATACCACCGCCTCCGCGTTTGCGAGAAATACATTCTCCTCCACGTGAGTGAAAAATACTTTCAGCTCCACGTGAGCGAAAAATCTCTCCTCCTCCTCGTGAGAAAAAAATACCTTCTCCTGCGCATGAGTGAAAGATACTCCTCCTCCTTGTGAGCGAAAAATACCTCCTCCTCCGCGTGAGCGAGAAATACCTTCTCAACGTGAGCGAAGAATACCTGCGCAACCCCGTTTGCTAGAAATGCCTTCTCCTCCACGTGAGCGAAAAATCCCTCCTCGCCCGCTTGAGCGAGAAATACCTTCTCCTGCACGTGAGCGAAAGGTACCTCCTCCTCCTTGTGAGCGAAATGCACCTTCTCCTCCACGTGAGCAAAAATTTCCTCCTCCTCCGCGTGAGCGAGAAATTCCTCTGCCTCCGCGTTTGCGAGAAATACCTTCTCTTTCATGTGAGCGAAAAGCCCCGCCTCCGAGTGAGCGAAACATACCCTGATCCTCCTTGTGACCGAAAAATAAATTCTCCCCCATGTGAGCGAAAATTTCCTTCTCTTCGTGAGCGAGATACACCTCCACCTCCGCTTTTGCGAGAAATACCTTCTCCTCCACGTGAGGTAAAAACGCCTCCTCCTCCGCTTGAGCGAGAAATATCTTCTCCACGTGAGCGATAAATCCCTCCTCCTCCGCGTGAGCGAGAAATATCTTCTCCACGTTAGCGAAAAATACCTTCGTGTGAGTGAGAAATACCTTCTCCTCCACGTGAGCAAAACATCCCTCCTCCTCCGCGTGAGCGAGAAGTACCGCCTCCTCCGCGTTTGTGAGAGATACCTTCTCCTCAACGTGAGCGAAAAATACCTTCTCCTCCTCTGCATGAGCGAGAAATACCATCTCCTCCACGTGAGCGAAAAATACCTCCTCCTCCGCGTGAGCGAGAAATACCTTCTCCTCAACATGAGAGAAAAATCCCTCCTCCTCCGCGTGAGCGAGAAATATCATCTCCACGTTAGCGAAAAATACTTTCGTGTGAGTGAGAAATACCTTCTCCTCCACGTGAGCAAAACAGCCCTCCTCCTCCGCGTGAGCGAGAAGTACCGCCTCCTCCGCATTTGTGAGAAATACCTTCTCCTCCACGTGAGCGAAAAATTCCTCCTCCTCTGCATGAGCGAGAAATACCATCTCCTCCACGTGAGCGAAAAATCTCTCCTCGTCCGCGTGAGCGAGAAATAACTTCTCTTTTACGAGAGCGAAAAATTCATCCTCCTTCGTGTGAGCGAGGAATACCTTCTCCTCCACGAGAGTGAAAAATTCCTCCTCCTCCGGGTGAGCGAGAAATACCTTCTCCTTCACGAGAGCGAAAAATACCTCCTCTGCGTGAGCGTGAAATTCCTTCTCCTTCCTCCTACGCGTGAGTGAGAAATACCGCCGCCTCCGCGTTTGCGAGAAATACATTCTCCTCCACGTGAGCGAAAAATACCTTCACCTCCACGTGAGCGAAAAATCCCTCCTCCTCCTCGTGAGCAAGAAATACCTTCTCCTGAACATGAGTGAAAAATACTCCTCCTCCTTGTGAGCGAAAAATACCTCCTCCTCCGCGTGAGCGAGAAATACCTTCTCAATGTGAGCTAAGAATATCTCCGCCACCCCGTTTGCTAGAGATGCCTTCTCCTCCACGTGAGCGAAAAATCCCTCCTCGTCCGCGTGAGCGAGAAATACCTTCACCTGCACGTGAGCGAAAGGTACCTCCTCCTCCTGGTGAGCGAAAAATACCTTCTCCTCCACGTGATCGAAAAATTCCTCCTCCTCCGTATGAGCGACAAATACCTCCGTCTCCGCGTTTGCGAGGACTACCTTCTCCGCGTGAGCGAAAGACACCTCCTCCTCCACGTGATCGAGAAATACCTCCGCCTCTGCGTTTGCAAGAAATACCTTCTCCGCGTGAGCGAAAGATACCTCCTCCTCCTTGTGAGCTAAATACACCTTCTCCTCCGCGTGAGCAAAAAATTCCTCTTCCTCCGCGTGTGCGAGAAATACCTCTGCCTCCGCTTGGCGAGAAATGCCTTCTCCTCCATGTGAGCGAAAAATCCCGCCTCCGCGTGAGCGAAAGATACCCTGATCATCCGTGTTAGCAAAACATACCTTCTCCTCCACATGAGCGAAAAATACCTTCTCCTCCACCTGAGCGAAAAATACCATCTTCTCCACGTGAGCGAAAAATCTCTCCTCCTCCGTGTGAGCAAAAAATACCTTCTCCTCTACATGAGCGAAAAATACCTTCTCCTCCACCTGAGCGAAAAATAGCTTCTTCTCCACGTAAGTGAAAAATCTCTCCTCCTCCGCGTGAGCGAGAAATACCGCCGCCTCCGCGTTTGCGAGAAATACCTTCTCCTCCACGTGAGCGAAAAACACCTCCTCCGCCGCTTTAGCGAGAAATACCTTCTCCTCCACGTGAGCAAAAAATACTTTCAGCTCCACGTGAGGGAAAAATCTCTCCTCCTCCTCGTGAGCAAGAAATACCTTCTCCTCCAAGTGAGCGAAAAATCCCTCCTTCTCCTTGTGAGCAAGAAATACCTTCTCCTGCGCGTGAGCGACAGATACTCCTCCTCCTTGTGAGCGACAAATACCTCCTTTTCCGCGTGAGCGAGAAATACCTTCTCAACTTGAGTGAAAATTACCTCCGCCACCGCGTTTGCTAGAAATGCCTTCTCCTCCACGTGAGCGAAAAAGTCCTCCTCTTCCGCGTGAGCGACAAATACCTCCGCCTCCGCGTTTGCGAGAAATACCTTGTCCGCGTGAGCTAAAGATACCTCGTCCTTCACTTGAGCGAGAAATACCTCCGCCTCCGCGTTTGCGAGAACTACCTTCTCCGTGTGAGCGAAAAATACCTCCTCCGCGTGACAGGAAAATACTTTCTCCACGTGAGCGAGAAATCCCACCTCCTCCTTGTGATCGAAAAATACCTTCTCCTCCAGGTGGGCGAAAAAGTCCTCCTCCTCCGCGTGAGCGACAAATACCTCCGCCTCCGCGTTCGCGAGAAATACCTTCTCCGCGTGAGCGAAAGATACCTCCTCCTCCACTTGAGCGATCAATACCTCCGCCTCCGCGCTTCCGAGAACTACCTTCTCCGCGTGAGCGAAAAATACCTTCTCCGCGTGACCGGAAAATGCCTTCTCCTCCACGTGAGCGAGAAATCCCACCTCCTCCGTGTGAACGAGGAATACCTTCTCCTCCACGAGAGTTAAAAATTCCTCCTCCTCCGCGTGAGCGAGAAATACCTCCTTCTCCGCGTGAGTGTGAAATACCTTCTCCTCCACGTGAGCAAGAAATTCCTCCTCCGCGTGAGCGAGAAATACCTTCTCCTCCACTTGAGCGAAAAATTTCTCATCCTCCGTGTGCGCGAGAAATACCTTCTCCTTCACGAAAGCGCAAAATACCTCCTCCGCGTGAGCGTGAAATAGCTTCTCCATACTCCTCCGCGTGAGCGAGAAATACCACCGCCTCCGTGTTTGCGAGAAATACATTCTCCTCCACGTGAGCGAAAAATACTTTCAGCTCCACGTGAGCGAAAAATCTCTCCTCCTCCTCGTGAGCAAGAAATGCCTTCTACTGCGCATGAGTGAAAGATACTCCTCCTCCTTGTGAGCGAAAAATACCTCCTCCTCCGCGTGAACGAGAAATACCTTCTCAACGTGAGCGAAGAATACCTGCGCCACCCCGTTTGCTAGAAATGCCTTCTCCTCCACGTGAGCGAAAAATCCCTCCTCGCCCGCTTGAGCGAGAAATACCTTCTCCTGCACGTGAGCGAAAGGTACCTCCTCCTCCTTGTGAGTGAAATGCACCTTCTCCTCCACGTGAGCAAAAAGTTCCTCCTCCTCCGCGTGAGCGAGAAATTCCTCTGCCTCCGCGTTTGCGAGAAATACCTTCTCCTTCATGTGAGCGAAAAACCCCGCCTCCGAGTGTGCGAAAGATACCCTGATCCTCCTTGTGACCGAAAAATAAATTCTCCCCCATGTGAGCGAAAATTTCCTTCTCTTCGTGAGCGAGATACACCTCCGCCTCCGCTTTTGCGAGAAATACCTTCTCCTCCACGTGAGGTAAAAACGCCTCCTCCTCCGCGTGAGCGAGAAATATCTTCTCCACGTGAGCGATAAATCCCTCCTCCTCCGCGTGAGCGAGAAATATCTTCTCCACGTTAGCGAAAAATACCTTCGTGTGAGTGAGAAATACCTTCTCCTCCATGTGAGCAAAACATCCCTCCTCCTCCGCGTTTGTGAGAAATACCTTCTCCTCAACGTGAGCGAAAAATACCTTCTCCTCCTCTGCATGAGCGAGAAATACCATCTCCTCCACGTGAGCGAAAAATACCTCCTCCTCCGCGTGAGCGAGAAATACCTTCTCCTCAACATGAGAGAAAAATCCCTCCTCCTCCGCGTGACCGAGAAATATCATCTCCACGTTAGCGAAAAATACTTTCGTGTGAGTGAGAAATACCTTCTCCTCCACGTGAGCGAAAAATTCCTCCTCCTCTGCATGAGCGAGAAATACCATCTCCTCCACGTGTGCGAAAAATCTCTCCTCGTCCGCGTGAGCGAGAAATAACTTCTCTGCGTGAGCGAAAGATACCTCCTCCTCGTGGTGAGAGAAAAATACCTTCTCCGCGTGGGCGAATGTTACCGTTTCCTCCGCGTGAGCAAAACTTTCCTCCTCCTCCGCGTGAGCGAGAAATACCATCTCCACGTGATCGAAAAATCTCTCCTCCTCCGTGTGAGCAAAAAATACCTTCTCCTCCACATGAGCGAAAAATCCCTCTCCTCCACCTGAGCGAAAAATAGCTTCTCCACGTAAGCGAAAAATCTCTCCTCCTCCGCGTGAGCGAGAAATACCGCCGCCTCCGCGTTTGCGAGAAATACCTTCTCCTCCTCGTGAGCGAAAAACACCTCCTCCACCGCTTTAGCGAGAAATACCTTCTCCTCCACGTGAGCAAAAAATACTTTTAGCTCCACGTGAGCGAAAAATCTCCTCCTCCTCGTGAGCAAAAAATACCTTCTCCTCCAAGTGAGCGAAAAATCCCTCCTTCTCCTTGTGAGCAAGAAATACCTTCTCCTGCGCGTGAGCGACAGATACTCCTCCTCCTTGTGAGCGAAAAATACCTCCTTTTCCGCGTGAGCGAGAAATACCTTCTCAACTTGAGTGAAAATTACATCCGCCACCGCGTTCGCAAGAAATGCCTTCTCCTCCACGTGAGCGAAAAATCCCTGCTCGTCCGCGTGAGCGAGAAATACCTTCTCCTGCACGTGAGCGAAAGGTACCTCCTCCTCCTTGTGATCGCAAAATACCTTCTCCTCCACGTGAGCGAAAAAGTCCTCCTCTTCCGCGTGAGCGACAAATACCTCCGCCTCCGCGTTTGCGAGAAATACCTTGTCCGCGTGAGCTAAAGATACCTCGTCCTTCACTTGAGCGAGAAATACCTCCGCCTCCGCGTTTGCGAGAACTCCCTTCTTCGTGTAAGCGAAAAATACCTCCTCCGCGTGACCGGAAAATACTTTCTCCACGTGAGCGAGAAATCCCACCTCCTCCTTGTGATCGAAAAATACCATCTCCTCCAGGTGGGCGAAAAAGTCCTCCTCCTCCGCGTGAGCGACAAATACCTCCGCCTCCGCGTTCGCGAGAAATACCTTCTCCGCGTGAGCGAAAGATACCTCCTCCTCCACTTGAGCGAGAAATACCTCCGCCTCCGCGCTTCCGAGAACTACCTTCTCCGCGTGAGCGAAAAATACCTTCTCCGCGTGACCGGAAAATGCCTTCTCCTCCACGTGAGCGAGAAATCCCACCTCCTCCGTGTGAACGAGGAATACCTTCTCCTCCACGAGAGTTAAAAATTCCTCCTCCTCCGCGTGAGCGAGAAATACCTCCTTCTCCGCGTGAGTGTGAAATACCTTCTCCTCCACGTGAGCAAGAAATTCCTCCTCCGCGTGAGCGAGAAATACCTTCTCCTCCACTTGAGCGAAAAATTCCTCATCATCCGTGAAGGCGAGAAATACCTTCTCCTTCACGAAGCGCAAAATACCTCCTCCGCGTGAGCGTGAAATACCTTCTCCATCCTCCTCCGCGTGAGCGAGAAATACCACCGCCTCCGCGTTTGCGAGAAATACATTCTCCTCCACGTGAGTCAAAAATACTTTCAGCTCCACGTGAGCGAAAAATCTCTCCTCCTCCTCGTGAGAAAAAAATACCTTCTCCTGCGCATGAGTGAAAGATACTCCTCCTCCTTGTGAGCGAAAAATACCTCCTCCTCCGCGTGAGCGAGAAATACCTTCTCAACGTGAGCGAAGAATACCTGCGCAACCCCGTTTGCTAGAAATGCCTTCTCCTCCACGTGAGCGAAAAATCCCTCCTCGCCCGCTTGAGCGAGAAATACCTTCTCCTGCACGTGAGCGAAAGGTACCTCCTCCTCCTTGTGAGCGAAATGCACCTTCTCCTCCACGTGAGCAAAAATTTCCTCCTCCTCCGCGTGAGCGAGAAATTCCTCTGCCTCCGCGTTTGCGAGAAATACCTTCTCTTTCATGTGAGCGAAAAGCCCCGCCTCCGAGTGAGCGAAACATACCCTGATCCTCCTTGTGACCGAAAAATATATTCTCCCCCATGTGAGCGAAAATTTCCTTCTCTTCGTGAGCGAGATACACCTCCACCTCCGCTTTTGCGAGAAATACCTTCTCCTCCACGTGAGGTAAAAACGCCTCCTCCTCCGCTTGAGCGAGAAATATCTTCTCCACGTGAGCGATAAATCCCTCCTCCTCCGCGTGAGCGAGAAATATCTTCTCCACGTTAGCGAAAAATACCTTCGTGTGAGTGAGAAATACCTTCTCCTCCACGTGAGCAAAACATCCCTCCTCCTCCGCGTGAGCGAGAAGTACCGCCTCCTCCGCGTTTGTGAGAGATACCTTCTCCTCAACGTGAGCGAAAAATACCTTCTCCTCCTCTGCATGAGCGAGAAATACCATCTCCTCCACGTGAGCGAAAAATACCTCCTCCTCCGCGTGAGCGAGAAATACCTTCTCCTCAACATGAGAAAAAAATCCCTCCTCCTCCGCGTGAGCGAGAAATATCATCTCCACGTTAGCGAAAAATACTTTCGTGTGAGTGAGAAATACCTTCTCCTCCACGTGAGCAAAACAGCCCTCCTCCTCCGCGTGAGCGAGAAGTACCGCCTCCTCCGCATTTGTGAGAAATACCTTCTCCTCCACGTGAGCGAAAAATTCCTCCTCCTCTGCATGAGCGAGAAATACCATCTCCTCCACGTGAGCGAAAAATCTCTCCTCGTCCGCGTGAGCGAGAAATAACTTCTCTGCGTGAGCGAAAGATACCTCCTCCTCGTGGTGAGTGAAAAATACCTTCTCCGCGTGGGCGAATGTTACCTTTTCCTCCGCGTGAGCAAAACTTTCCTCCTCCTCCGCGTGAGCGAGAAATACCATCTCCACGTGAGCGAAAAAACTCTCCTCCTCCTCGTGAGCAAGAAATACTTTCTCCTCCGCATGAGCGAAAGATACTTCTCCTTGTGATCGAAAAATACCTTCTCCACGTGAGCGAAAAATCCCTCCTCGTCCGCCTGAGCGAGAAATACCTACGCCTCCGCGTTTGCGAAAGATCCCTCCTCCTCCGGGTGAGCGAAAAATACCTTCTCCTCCACGTGAGCGAGAATTTCCTCCTCCTCCGCGTGAGCGACAAATACCTCCTCCTTCGCGTTTGCGAGAAATACCTTCTCCGGGTGAGCGAAAAATACCTCCTCCGCGTGAGCGGAAAATACCTTCTCCTCCACGTGAGCAAAAAATCCCTCCTCTTCCGCGTGAACGAGGAATACCTGTGGTGAGGAATACCGAGGCGTCCCTGTGGTGTTTTCGGCGCCACGCAAGCTAGCTGGGTTGTGCCCAAGGATCAGCGCGGCAGGCGCTCGATAAAGAGCATGCGTGATAAAGCATGCGGCACAATTTGTAAAATGCGCCACGGGCGTTGTGTATCTCATCCCGCTCAAGTGTGGTCGCGTGTAAGTGGGCCAGACAGGACGCTGCGTAAATGAACGCGCAAGGGAGCATCAGCGTTCAATTAGGAAAAGAGAAGGAGCAAATTTGCCTGCTCATTGCATTGCATGCACGGGTTGTGAGCCGCTGCTAAAAAATATCAGAATTCTGGGCAGGAGTAATGAAAAAGTTTCCCGTGAACTTCTAGAGGCACACCACATCAAGGCAAGAGGTGATAACTGTGTGAGTGACATCTCCTTTTCATTGTACAAAGCGGAAAAAAATTTTTTCGAGCGGTTTTATTGGATTGTCGCGCAGGGTTGATTTGCCTTCTTTTCCTCTCCTTCCCCTCTTCGTAGGCACGTGTGCACACTGCCTATAAAAGCTTCACTGAAACTAATAAACACCAGTTGATAGTTTGCGCTCTTTGAGTCTCCCTCCTGCTTTTTCCTGTGTGTGTCTCTTGTGCGCAATTCGTACCTACAACAGAATACCTTCCCCTCCGCGAGAGCGAAAAATTCCTCCTCCTCCGCGTGAGCGAAAAATGCCTTCTCCTCCACGCGAGCGAAAAATACCTCCTTCTCCGCTTGAGTGTGAAATACCTTCTCCTCCACGTGAGCAAGAAATTCCTATTCCGCGTGAGCGTGAAATACCTTCTCCTTCCTCCTCCGCGTGAGCGAGAAATCTTCTCCTTTACGTGAGTGAAAATTCATCCTCCTCTGTGTGAGCGAGGAATACCTTCTCCTTCACGAGAGCGAAAAATACCTCCTCTGCGTGAGCGTGAAATTCCTTCTCCTTCCTCCTACGCGTGAGTGAGAAATACCGCCGCCTCCGCGTTTGCGAGAAATACATTCTCCTCCACGTGAGCGAAAAATACCTTCTGCTCCACGTGAGCGAAAAATCCCTCCTCCTCCTCGTGAGCGAGAAATAGCTTCTCCTGCACATGAGTTAAAAGTACTCCTCCTCCTTGTGAGCGAAAAATACCTCCTCCTCCGCGTGAGCGAGAAATACCTTCTCAACGTGAGCGAAGAATACCTCCGCCACCCCGTTTGCTAGAAATGCATTCTCCTCCACGTGAGCGAAAAACCCCTCCTCCGCGTGAGCGAGAAATTCCTTCACCTGCACGTGAGAGAAGGGTACCTCCTCCGCCTGGTGAGCGAAAAATGCCTTCTCCTCCACGTGATCGAAAAATTCCTCCACCTCCGCGTGAGCGACAAATACCTCCGCCTCCGCGTTTGCGAGGACTACCTTCTCCGCGTGAGCGAAAGACACCTCCTCCTCCACGTGATCGAGAAATACCTCCGCCTCTGCGTTTGCGAGAAATACCTTCTCCGCGTGAGCGAAAGATACCTCCTCACCTTGTGATCGAAACATACCGTCTCCTCGAAGTGAGCGAAAAATCCCTCTTCCTCCGCGTCAGTGAGAAATACCTCCGCCTCGGCGTTTACGAGAAATACCTCCTCCGATTGAGCGAATATACCTCCTCCTCCTTGTGAGCGAAAAATACTTTCTCTTCTACTTGAGCGAGAAATTACTCCTCCTCCGCGTGAGCGAGAAATACTTGCGCCTCTGCGTTTGCGAAAAATACTTTCTTCTCCAGGTGAGTGAAAAATCCCTTTTCCTCCGCGTGAGCGAAAAATACCTTCTCCACGTGAGCAAAAAATACCTACTCCTCCACGTGAGCGAAAAATCCCTCCTCCGCGTCAGCGAGAAATACCTCCGCCTCCGCGTTTACGAGAAATACCTCCTCCTCCGCTTGAGCGAATATACCTCCTCCTCCTTGTGAGCGAAAAATTCCTCCTCCTCCGCGTGAGCTTGAAATACCTCTGTGTCCGCGATTTCCAGAAATACCCTATCCTCCGTGTAAGCGAAAGATACCTCCTCCTCCACGTGACCGAAAAATCCCTCCTCCGCGTGAGCGAAAAATACCTTCTCCTCCACGTGAGCGAGAAATACCTCCGCCTCCGCGTTTGCGAGAAATACCTTCTCCTCCAAGTGAGCGAAAGATACCTCCTCCTCCTTGTGAGCGAAAAATACCTTCTCCACGTCACCGAAAAATCCCCCCTACTCCGCGTGAGCGAAAAATACTTTCTCCTCTACATGAGCGAGAAATCCCTCCTCCTCCGCGTGAGCGAGAAATATCTTCTCCTCCTCGTGAGCGAAAATACCTCCTCCTCCGCTTGAGCGAGTAATACCTACTCCTCCACGTGAGCGATAAATCCCTCCTCCTCCGCGTGAGCGAGAAATATCTTCTCCACGTTGACGAAATATCCCTTCGTGTGAGTGAGAAATACCTCCTCCTCCGCGTGAGCCAGAAGTACCGCCGCCTCCGCGTTTGTGAGAAATACCTTCTCCTCCGCGTGAGCGAAAAATCTCTCCTCCTCTGCATGAGCGAGAAATACATTCTCCTCCGCGTGAGAGAAAGATACCTCCTCCTCCTTGTGAGCGAAAAATACCTTCTCTTCTACGTGAGCGAAAAATCCTTCCTCCTCCGCGTGAGCGAGAAATATTTTCTCCTCCGCGTGAGCGAAAAATACCTTCTCCACGTGAGCGAGAAATCCCTTCTCCACGTCAGCGGGAAACACCTTCTCCTCCACATGAGCGAAAAATCCCTCCTGCTCCGCGTGAGCGAAAAATACCTTCTCCTCCACATGAGGGAAAAATATCTTCCCCTCCACGTGAGCGAAAAATTTCTCCTCCGCGTGAGCTAACAATCCTTCCTCCTCCGTGTGAGCAAAAAATACCTTCTCCTCCACATGAGCGAAAAATACCTTCTCAACCTGAGCGAAAAATACCTTCTTCTCTACGTGAGTGAAAAATCTCTCCTCCTCCGCGTAAGCGAGAAATTCCGCCGCCTCCGCGTTTGCGAGAAATATTTTCTCCTCCACGTGAGCGAAAAATCCCTCTTCCGCGAGAGCGAGAAATAACTTGTCTTCCACGGGAACGAAAAATCTCTCCTCCTCGTGAGCGAGAAATACCTCCACTTCCGCATTTGCGAGAAATACATTCTCCTCCGCGTGAGCGAAAGATATCCTGATCCTCCTTGTGAGCGAAAAATACCTTCTGCCCCCGTGAGCGAAAAATTCCTCCCCCTCCGCGTGAGCGAGAAACACCTCCGCGTTTGCGAAAGATCCCTCCTCCGCGTGATTGAGAAATGCCTCCGCTTCCGCGTTTTCGAGAAATACCTTCTCCTTCACGTGAGCGAAAAATCCCTCCTTCGCGTGAGCGAGAAATACCTCCGCCTCCGCGTTTGCGAGAAATACCTTCTCCGCGTGAACGAAAGATACCTCCTCCTCCTTGTGAGCGAAAAATACCATCCCCTCCACGTGAGCGAACAATCCCTCCTCCTCCGCGTCAGCGAGAAATACTTCCGCCTCCGCGTTTGCGAGAAATACCTTCTCCGCGTGAGCGAAAGATACCTCCTCCTCCTTGTGAGCGAAAAATACCTTCTCCTCCACGTGAGCAAAAAATCCCTCCTCCTTCACGTGAGCGAAAAACACATCATCCTCCTCGTGAGCGAGAAGCACCTCTGCCTCCGCATTTGAGAGAAATGCCTTCTCCTCCGCGTGAGCGAAAGATGCCTCCTCCTCCTTTTGAGCGAAAAATACCTTCTCCTCCAAGTGAGCGTAAAACCACTCCTCCTCCAAGTTAGCGAAATATACCTTCTCCACGTGAGCGAAAAATCCCTCTTCCTCCGCATGAGCGAAAAGCACCTTCTCCTTCACGTGAGCGCCAATTACCTCCTCCTCCGCGTGAGCGAGAAATACCTCCGCCTCCGTGTTTGCGAGAAATACCTTCTCCTCCGCGTGAGCGAAAGATACCTCCTCCTCCTTGTGAGCGAATAGTACCTTCTACAAGTGAGCGAAAAACGCCGCCTTCTCCGCATGAGCGATAAATACCTTCTCCTCCAGGTGAGCGAAAAATACCTCCTCCTCCCCGTGAGCGAAAAATACCTCCGCCTCCGAGTGAGCGAGAAATACCTCCGCCTCCGCGTTTGCGAAAAATACCTTCTCCTCCACGTGAGCGAGAAATTTCTCCTCCGCGTGAGCCAAAACCACCTTCTCCTCCAGTTGAGCGAAAAATACCTCCTCCTCCGCGTGAACGAGAAATACCTCCGCCTCCGCGTTTGCGAAAAATCTCTCCTCCGCGTGATTCAGAAATACCTCCGCCTCCACGTTTGCGAAAAATACCGTCTCCGCCTAAGCGAAAGACACCTCCTCCTCCTTAGGAGCGAAAACTACCGTCCCCTCCACGTGAGCGAAAAATCCCTGCTCCTCAGCGTAAGCGTGAAATACCTTCGCCTCCGCGTTTGCGAGGAACACCTTCTCCTCCGCGTGAGCGAATATATAACCTTTACCTTGTAAGCGAAAAATACCTTCTCCTCCACGTGAGCGACAAATAACCCTACTCAGCGTGAGCGAGAAATACCTCCGCCTCCTTGTTTGCGAGAAATGCCTTCTCCTCCGCGTGAGTGAGATACCTCCTCCTCCGCGTAAGCGAAAAATATCTCCTCGTGAGGGAAAATCCCTCCTCCCCGTGAGCGAGAAATAGCTCCGCCTCCGCGATTGCGAGAAATACCTTCTCCGAGTAAGCGAAAGATACCCTGATCATCCTTGTGAGCGAGAAATACCTTCTCCTCCACGTGAGCGAAAAATTCCTCTTCTACCGCGTGAGCGAGAAATACCTCCGCCTCCGCGTTTGCGAAAAATACCTTCTCCGCGTAAGCGAAAGATACCTCCTCCTCCTTGTGAGCGAAACATACCGTCTCGTCCAATTGAGCGAAAAATCCCTCCTCCTCCGCGTCATGAGAAATACCTCCGCCTCCGCGTTTACGAGAAATACCTCCTCCTCCGATTGAGCGAATATACCTCCTCCTCCTTGTGAGCGAATACCTTCTCTTCTACTTGAGCGAGAAATTACTCCTCCTCCGCATGAGCGAGAAATACTTGCGCCTCCGCGTTTGCGAAAAATACTTTCTTCTCCAGGTGAGTGAAAAATCTCTTTTCCTCCGCGTGAGCGAAAAATACCTTCTCCACGTGAGCAAAAAATACCTACTCCTCCGCGTGAGCGAGAAATCCCTCCGTCTCCGCGTTTGCGAGAAATACATTCTCCTCCGTGTAAGCGAAAGATACCTCCTTATCGTTGTGAGCGAAAAATACCTTCTTCTCCAGGTGAGTGAAAAATTCCTCCTCCTCCACGTGAGCGAAAAATACCTCCACCTCCGCGTTAGCGAGAAATACCTCCGCCTCCGCGTTTGCGAGAAATACCTTCTCCTCCAAGTGAGCGAAAGATACCTCCTCCTCCTTGTGAGCGAACAATACCTTCTCCTCCACGTCACCGAAAAATCCCCTACTCCGCGTGAGCGAAAAATACTTTCTCCTCCACGTGAGCGAGAAATTCCTCCTCCTCCGCGTGAGCGAGAAATATCTTCTCAACGTTAGCGAAAAATACCTTCGTGTGAGTGAGAAAT
Organism: Amblyomma americanum; assembly: GCF_052857255.1. Taxonomy (NCBI): domain Eukaryota; kingdom Metazoa; phylum Arthropoda; class Arachnida; order Ixodida; family Ixodidae; genus Amblyomma; species Amblyomma americanum. The sequence continues at coordinate 219,884,339 of NC_135498.1, read as the reverse complement.
ACCTTCTCCTCCACGTGAGCAAAACATACCTCCTCCTCCGCGTGAGCGAGAAGTACCGCCGCCTCCGCGTTTGTGAGAAATACCTTCTCCTCCGCGTGAGCGAAAAATCTCTAATCCTCTGCATGAGCGAGAAATACATTCTCCTCCACGTGAGAGAAAGATACCTCCTCCTCCTTGTGAGCGAAAAATACCTTCTCTTCTACGTGAGCGAAAAATCCTTCTTCCTCCGCGTGAGCGAGAAATATCTTCTCCTCCACGTGAGCGACAAATACCTCCTACTCGGCGTGAGCGAGAAATACCTCCGCCTCCTTGTTTGCGACAAATGCCTTCTCCTCCGCGTGAGCGAGATATCTCTTCCTCCGGGTAAGCGAAAAATATCTTCTCCTCGTGAGGGAAAATCCCTCCTCCGCTTGAGCGACTAATACCTCCGCCTCCGCGTTTGCGAGAAATACCTTCTCCGTGTAAGCGAAAGATACCCTGATCATCCTTGTGAGCGAGAAATACCTTCTCCTCCACGTGAGCGAAAAATTCCTCCTCCACCACGTGAGCGAGAAGTACCTCCGCCTCCGCTTTTGCGAAAAATATCTTCTCCGCGTAAGCGAAAGATACCTCCTCCTCCTTGTGAGCGAAACGTACCGTCTCCTCCAAGTGAGTGAAAAATCCCTCCCCCTCCGCGTCAGTGAGAAATACCTCCGCCTCCGCGTTTACGAGAAATACCTCCTCGTCCGATTGAGCCAATATACCTCCTCCTCCTTGTGAGCGAAAAATACCTTCTCTTCTACTTGAGCGAGAAATTACTCCTCCTCCGAGTGAGCGAGAAATACCTCCGCCTCCGCGTTTGCGAAAAATACCTTCTCCTCCACGTGAGCGAAAAATTTCTCCTCCGCGTGAGCCAAAAACACCTTCTCCTCCAGTTGAGCGAAAAATACCTCCTCCTCCGCGTGAACGAGAAATACCTCCGCCTCCGCGTTTGCGAACAATCTCTCCTCCGCGTGATTCAGAAATACCTCCGCCTCCACGTTTGCGAAAAATACCGTCTCCGCCTAAGCGAAAGACACCTCCTCCTCCTTATGAGCGAAAACTACCGTCCCCTCCACGTGAGCGAAAAATCCCTGCTCCTCAGCGTAAGCATGAAATACCTTCGCCTCCGCATTTGCGAGGAACACCTTCTCCTCCGCGTGAGCGAATATATAACCTTTACCTTGTAAGCGAAAAATACCTTTTCCTCCACGTGAGCGAAAAATCTCTCCCCCTCCGCGTGAGCGAAAAATACATTCTCCTCCACGTGAGCGAAAAATCTGTCCTTTGCGTGAGCGAGAAATACCTTCTCCTCCCCGTGAGCGACAAATAACCCTACTCAGCGTGAGCGAGAAATACCTCCGCCTCCTTGTTTGCGAGAAATGCCTTCTCCTCCGCGTGAGCGAGATACCTCCTCCTCCGCGTAAGCGAAAAATATCTCCTCGTGAGGGAAAATCCCTCCTCCGCGTGAGCGAGAAATAGCTCCGCCTCCGCGTTTGCGAGAAATACCTTCTCCGAGTAAGCGAAAGATACCCTGATCATCCTTGTGAACGAGAAATACCTTCTCCTCCACGTGAGCGAAAAATTCCTCTTCTACCGCGTGAGCGAGAAATACCTCCGCCTCCGCGTTTGCGAAAAATACCTTCTCCGCGTAAGCGAAAGATACCTCCTCCTCCTTGTGAGCGAAACATACCGTCTCCTCCAATTGAGCGAAAAATCCCTCCTCCTCCGCGTCATGAGAAATACCTAAGCCTCCGCGTTTACGAGAAATACCTCCTCCTCCGATTGAGCGAATATACCTTCTCCTCCTTGTGAGCGAAGAATACCTTCTCTTCTACTTGAGGGAGAAATTACTCCTCCTCCGTGTGAGCGAGAAATACTTGCGCCTCCGCGTTTGCGAAAAATACTTTCTTCTCCAGGTGAGTGAAAAATCTCTTTTCCTCCGCGTGAGCGAAAAATACCTTCTCCACGTGAGCAAAAAATACCTACTCCTCCGCGTGAGCGAGAAATCCCTCCGTCTCCGCGTTTGCGAGAAATACATTCTCCTCCGTGTAAGCGAAAGATACCTCCTTATCGTTGCGAGCGAAAAATACCCTCTTCTCCAGGTGAGTGAAAAATTCCTCCTCCTCCACGTGAGCGAAAAATCCCTCCACCTCCGCGATAGCGAGAAATACCTCCGCCTCCGCGTTTGCGAGAAATACCTTCTCCTCCAAGTGAGCGAAAGATACCTCCTCCTCCTTGTGAGCGAAAAATACCTTCTCCTCCACGTCACCGAAAAATCCCCTACTCCACGTGAGCGAGAAATTCCTCCTCCTCCGCGTGAGCGAGAAATATCTTCTCAACGTTAGCGAAAAATACCTTCGTGTGAGTGAGAAATACCTTCTCCTCCACGTGAGCAAAACATACCTCCTCCTCCGCGTGAGCGAGAAGTACCGCCGCCTCCGCGTTTGTGAGAAATACCTTCTCCTCCGCGTGAGCGAAAAATCTCTCCTCCTCTGCATGAGCGAGAAATACATTCTCCTCCACGTGAGAGAAAGATACCTCCTCCTCCTTGTGAGCGAAAAATACCTTCTCTTCTACGTGAGCGAAAAATCCTTCCTCCTCCGCGTGAGCGAGAAATATCTTCTCCTCCACGTGAGCGACAAATACCTCCTACTCGGCGTGAGCGAGAAATACCTCCGCCTCCTTGTTTGCGACAAATGCCTTCTCCGCGTGAGCGAGATATCTCTTCCTCCGGGTAAGCGAAAAATATCTTCTCCTCGTGAGGGAAAATCCCTCCTCCGCGTGAGCGAGTAATACCTCCGCCTCCGCGTTTGCGAGAAATACCTTCTCCGTGTAAGCGAAAGATACCCTGATCATCCTTGTGAGCGAGAAATACCTTCTCCTCCACGTGAGCGAAAAATTCCTCCTCCACCACGTGAGCGAGAAATACCTCCGCCTCCGCTTTTGCGAAAAATATCTTCTCCGCGTAAGCGAAAGATACCTCCTCCTCCTTGTGAGCGAAACGTACCGTCTCCTCCAAGTGAGTGAAAAATCCCTCCCCCTCCGCGTCAGTGAGAAATACCTCCGCCTCCGCGTTTAAGAGAAATACCTCCTCGTCCGATTGAGCCAATATACCTCCTCCTCCTTGTGAGCGAAAAATACCTTCTCTTCTACTTGAGCGAGAAATTACTCCTCCTCCGCGTGAGCGAGAAATACTTGCGCCTCCGCGTTTGCGAAAAATACTTTCTTCTCCAGGTGAGTGAAAAATCCCTTTTCCTCCGCGTGAGCGAAAAATACCTTCTCCGCGTGAGCAGAAAATACCTACTCCTCCGCGTGAGCGAGAAATCCCTCCGTCTCCGCGTTTGCGAGAAATACATTCTCCTCCGTGTAAGCGAAAGATACCTCCTTATCGGTGTGAGCGAAAAATACCTCCTTCTCCAGGTGAGCGAAAAATTCCTCCTCCTCCACGTGAGCGAAAAATCCCTCCTCCTCCGCGTCAGCGAGAAATACCTCCGCCTCCGCGTTTACGAGAAATACCTCCTCCTCCGCTTGAGCGAATATACCTCCCCCTCCTTGTGAGCGAAAAATACCTCCTCCTCCTCCGCGTGAGCTAGAAATACCTCTGTCTCCGCGATTTCCAGAAATACCTTCTCCTCCGTGTAAGCGAAAGATACCTCGTCCTCCACGTGACCGAAAAATCCCTCCTCCACGTGAGCGGAAAATACCTTCTCCTCCACGTGAGCGAGAAATACCTCCGCCTCCGCGTTTGCGAGAAATACATTCTCCTCCAAGTGAGCGAAAGATACCTCCTCCTCCTTGTGAGCGAAAAATACCTTCTCCTCCACGTCACTGAAAAATCCCCCTACTCCGCGTGAGCGAAAAATACTTTCTCCTGCGCGTGAGCGAGATACCTCCTCCTCCGCGTAAGCGAAAAATATCTTCTCCTCGTGAGGGAAAATCCCTCCTCCGCGTGAGCGAGAAATACCTCCGCCTCCGCGTTTGCGAGAAATACCTTCTCCGAGTAAGCGAAAGATACCCTGATCATCCTTGTGAGCGAGAAATACCTTCTCCTCCACGTGAGCGAAAAATTCCTCTTCTACCGCGTGAGCGAGAAATACCTCCGCCTCCGCGTTTGCGAAAAATACCTTCTCCACGTAAGCGAAAGATACCTCCTCCTCCTTGTGAGCGAAACATACCGTCTCCTCCAAGTGAGCGAAAAAACCCTCCTCCTCCGCGTCAGTGACAAATACCTCCGCCTCCGCGTTTACGAGAAATACCTCCTCCTCCGATTGAGCGAATATACCTCCTCCTCCTTGTGAGCGAAAAATACCTTCTCTTCTACTTGAGCGAGAAATTACTCCTCCTCCGCGTGAGCGAGAAATACTTGCGCCTCCGCGTTTGCGAAAAATACTTTCTTCTCCACGTGAGCGAAAAATACCTTCTGCTCCACGTGAGCGAAAAATCCCTCCTCCTCCTCGTGAGCGAGAAATAGCTTCTCCTGCACATGAGTTAAATGTACTCCTCCTCCTTGTGAGCGAAAAATACCTCCTCCTCCGCGTGAGCGAGAAATACCTTCTCAACGTGAGAGAAGAATACCTCCGCCACCCCGTTTGCTAGAAATGCATTCTCCTCCACGTGAGCCAAAAATCCCTCCTCCGCGTGAGCGAGAAATTCCTTCACCTGCACGTGAGAGAAGGGTACCTCCTCCGCCTGGTGAGCGAAAAATACCTTCTCCTCCACGTGATCGAAAAATTCCTCCACCTCCGCGTGAGCGACAAATACCTCCGCCTCCGCGTTTGCGAGGACTACCTTCTCCGCGTGAGCGAAAGACACCTCCTCCTCCACGTGATCGAGAAATACCGCCGCCTCTGCGTTTGCGAGAAATACCTTCTCCGCGTGAGCGAAAGATACCTCCTCACCTTGTGAGCGAAACATACCGTCTCCTCCAAGTGAGCGAAAAATCCCTCTTCCTCCGCGTCAGTGAGAAATACCTCCGCCTCCGCATTTACGAGAAATACCTTCTCCTCAACATGAGAGAAAAATACCTCCTCCTCCGCGTGAGCGAGAAATATCATCTCCACGTTAGCGAAAAATACTTTCGTGTTAGTGAGAAATACCTTCTCCTCCACGTGAGCAGAACATCCCTCCTCCTCCTCGTGAGCGAGAAGTACCGCCTCCTCCGCATTTGTGAGAAATACCTTCTCCTCCACGTGAGCGAAAAATTCCTCCTCCTCTTCATGAGCGAGAAATACCATCTCCTCCACGTGAGCGAAAAATCTCTCCTCGTCCGCGTGAGCGAGAAATAACTTCTCTGCGTGAGTGAAAGATACCTCCTCCTCGTGGTGAGTGAAAAATACCTTCTCCGCATGGGCGAATGTTACCTTTTCCTCCGCGTGAGCAAAACTTTCCTCCTCCTCCGCGTGAGCGAGAAATACCATCTCCACGTGAGCGAAAAACTCTCCTCCTCCTCGTGAGCAAGAAATACTTTCTCCTCCGCATGAGCGAAAGATACTTCTCCTTGTGATCAAAAAATACCTTCTCCACGTGAGCGAAAAATTCCTCCTCGTCCGCATGAGCGAGAAATACCTACGCCTCCGCGTTTGCGAAAGATCCCTCCTCCTCCGGGTGAGCGAAAAATACCTTCTCCTCCACGTGAGCGAAAATTTCCTCCTCCTCCGCGTGAGCGACAAATACCTCCTCCTTCGCGTTTGCGAGAAATACCTTCTCCGGGTGAGCGAAAAATACCTCCTCCGCGTGAGCGGAAAATACCTTCTCCTCCACGTGAGCGAAAAATCCCTCCTCTTCCGCGTGAACGAGGAATACCTGTGGTGAGGAATAACGAGGCGTCCCTGTGGTGTTTTCGGCGCCACGCAAGCTAGCTGGGTTGTGCCCAAGGATCAGCGCGGCAGGCGCTCGATAAAGAGCATGCGTGATAAAGCATGCGGCACAATTTGTAAAATGCGCCACGGGCGTTGTGTATCTAATCCCGCTCAAGTGTGGTCGCGTGTAAGTGGGCCAGACAGGACGCTGCGTAAATGAACGCGCAAGGGAGCATCAGCGTTCAATTAGGAAAAGAGAAGGAGCAAATTTGCCTGCTCATTGCATTGCATGCACGGGTTGTGAGCCGCTGCTAAATAATATCAGAATTCTGGGCAGGAGTAATGAAAAAGTTTCCCGTGAACTTCTGGAGGCACACCAAATCAAGGCAAGAGGTGATAACTGTGTGAGTGACACCTCCTTTTCATTGTACAAAGCTGAAAAAAACTTTTTCGAGCGGTTTTATTGGATTGTCGCGCAGGGTTGATTTGCCTTCTTTTCCTCTCCTTCCCCTCTTCTTAGGCAAGTGTGCACACTGCCTATACAAGCTTCACTGAAACTAATAAACACCAGTTGATAGTTTGCGCTCTTTGAGTCTCCCTCCCGCTTTTTCCTGTGTGTGTCTCTTGTGCGCAATTCGTACCTACAACAGAATACCTTCCCCTCCACGAGAGCGAAAAATTCCTCCTCCTCCGCGTGAGCGAAAAATGCCTTCTCCTCCACGCGAGCGAAAAATACCTCCTTCTCCGCTTGAGTGTGAAATACCTTCTCCTCCACGTGAGCAAGAAATTCCTATTCCGCGTGAGCGTGAAATACCTTCTCCTTCCTCCTCCGCGTGAGCGAGAAATCTTCTCCTTTACGTGAGTGAAAAATTCATCCTCCTCCGTGTGAGCGAGGAATACCTTCTCCTCCACGAGAGTGAAAAATTCCTCCTCCTCCGGGTGAGCGAGAAATACATTCTCCTCCACGTGAGCGAAAAATACCTTCTGCTCCACGTGAGTGAAAAATCCCTCCTCCTCCTCGTGAGCGAGAAATAGCTTCTCCTGCACATGAGGTAAATGTACTCCTCCTCCTTGTGAGCCAAAAATACCTCCTCCTCCGCGTGAGCGAGAAATACCTTCTCAACGTGAGCGAAGAATACCTCCGCCACCCCGTTTGCTAGAAATGCATTCTCCTCCACGTGAGCGAAAAATCCCTCCTCCGCGTGAGCGAGAAATTCCTTCACCTGCACGTGAGAGAAGGGTACCTCCTCCGCCTGGTGAGCAAAAAATACCTCCTCCACGTGATCGAAAAATTCCTCCACCTCCGCGTGAGCGACAAATACCTCCGCCTCCGCGTTTGCGAGGACTACCTTCTCCGCGTGAGCGAAAGACACCTCCTCCTCCACGTGATCGAGAAATACCTCCGCCTCCGCGTTTACGAGAAATACCTCCTCCGATTGAGCGAATATACCTCCTCCTCCTTGTGAGCGAAAAATACCTTCTCTTCTACTTGAGCGAGAAATTACTCCTCCTCCGCGTGAGCGAGAAATACTTGCGCCTCTGCGTTTGCGAAAAATACTTTCTTCTCCAGGTGAGTGAAAAATCCCTTTTCCTCCGCGTGAGCGAAAAATACCTTCTCCACGTGAGCAAAAAATACCTACTCCTCCACGTGAGCGAAAAATCCCTCCTCCGCGTCAGCGAGAAATACCTCCGCCTCCGCGTTTACGAGAAATACCTCCTCTTCCACGTGACCGAAAAATCCCTCCTCCGCGTGAGCGAAAAATACCTTCTCCTCCACGTGAGCGAGAAATACCTCCGCCTCCGCGTTTGCGAGAAATACCTTCTGCTCCAAGTGAGCGAAAGATACCTCCTCCTCCTTGTGAGCGAAAAATACCTTCTCCACGTCACCGAAAAATCCCCCCTACTCCGCGTGAGCGAAAAATACTTTCTCCTCTACATGAGCGAGAAATCCCTCCTCCTCCGCGTGAGCGAGAAATATCTTCTCCTCCTCGTGAGCGAAAATACCTCCTCCTCCGCTTGAGCGAGTAATACCTACTCCTCCACGTGAGCGATAAATCCCTCCTCCTCCGTGTGAGCGAGAAATATCTTCTCCACGTTGACGAAATATCCCTTCGTGTGAGTGAGAAATACCTTCTCCTCCACGTGAGCAAAATATACCTCCTCCTCCGCGTGAGCCAGAAGTACCGCCGCCTCCGCGTTTGTGAGAAATACCTTCTCCTCCGCGTGAGCGAAAAATCTCTCCTCCTCTGCATGAGCGAGAAATACATTCTCCTCTGCGTGAGAGAAAGATACCTCCTCCTCCTTGTGAGCGAAAAATACCTTCTCTTCTACGTGAGCGAAAAATCCTTCCTCCTCCGCGTGAGCGAGAAATATTTTCTCCTCCGCGTGAGCGTAAAATACCTTCTCCTCCACGTGAGCGAGAAATCCCTTCTCCACGTCAGCGGGAACCACTTCTCCTCCACATGAGCGAAAAATCCCTCCTGCTCCGCGTGAGCGAAAAATACCTTCTCCTCCACGTGAGGGAAAAATATCTTCCCCTCCACGTGAGCGAAAAATTTCTCCTCCGCGTGAGCTAACAATCCTTCCTCCTCCGTGTGAGCAAAAAATACCTTCTCCTCCACATGAGCGAAAACTACCTTCTCAACCTGAGCGAAAAATACCTTCTTCTCTACGTGAGCGAAAAATCTCTCCTCCTCCGCGTGAGCGAGAAATTCCGCCGCCTCCGCATTTGCGAGAAATATTTTCACCTCCACGTGAGCGAAAAATCCCTCTTCCGCGACAGCGAGAAATAACTTGTCTTCCACGGGAACGAAAAATCTCTCTTCCTCGTGAGCGAGAAATACCTCCACTTCCGCATTTGCGAGAAATACATTCTCCTCCGCGTGAGCGAAAGATATCCTGATCCTCCTTGTGAGCGAAAAATACCTTCTGCCCCCGTGAGCGAAAAATTCCTCCTCCTCCGCGTCAGCGAGAAACACCTCCGCGTTTGCGAAAGATCCCTCCTCCGCGTGATTGAGAAATGCCTCCGCTTCCGCGTTTTCGAGAAATACCTTCTCCTTCACGTGAGCGAAAAATCCCTCCGCGTGAGCGAGAAATACCTCCGCCTCCGCGTTTGCGAGAAATACCTTCTACGCGTGAACGAAAGATACCTCATCCTCCTTGTGAGCGAAAAATACCGTCCCCTCCACGTGAGCAAAAAATCCCTCCTCCTTCACCTGAGCGAAAGACACATCATCCTCCTCGTGAGCGAGAAGCACCTCTGCCTCCGCATTTGCGAGAAATGCCTTCTCCTCCGCGTGAGCGCAAGATGCCTCCTCCTCCTTTTGAGCGAAAAATACCTTCTCCTCCAAGTGAGCGTAAAACCACTCCTCCTCCAAGTTAGCGAAATATACCTTCTCCACGTGAGCGAAAAATCCCTCTTCCTCCGCATGAGCGAAAAACACCTTCTCCTTCACGTGAGCGCAAATTACCTCCTCGTCCGCGTGAGCGAGAAATACCTCCGCCTCCGTGTTTGCGAGAAATACCTTCTCCTCCGCGTGAGCGAAAGATGCCTCCTCCTCCTTGTGAGCGAATAGTACCTTCTACACGTGAGCGAAAAACGCCGCCTTCTCCGCACGAGCGATAAATACCTTCTCCTCCAGGTGAGCGAAAAATACCTCCTCCTCCCAGTGAGCGAAAAATACCTCCGCCTCCGTGTGAGCGAGAAATACCTCCGCCTCCGCGGTTGCGAAAAATACCTTCTCCACGTGAGCGAAAATTTTCTCCTCCGCGTGAGCCAAAAACACCTCCTCCAGTTGAGCGAAAAATACCTCCTCTTCCGCGTGAGCGAGAAATAGCTCTGCCTCCGCGTTTGCGAAAAATCCCTCCTCAGTGTGATTCAGAAATACCTCCGCCTCCACGTTTGCGAGAAATACCGTCCCCTCTACGTGAGCGAAAAATCCCTGCTCCTCAGCGTAAGCGTGAAATACCTCCACCTCCGCGTTTGCGAGAAATACCTTCTCCGCATGAGCGAATATACATCCTTTACCTAGTGAGCAAAAAATACCTTCTCCTCCAGGTGAGCGAAAAATCTCTCCTCCGCGTGATCGAAAAATGCAATCTCCTCCACGTGAGCGAAAAATCCGTCCTTTGCGTGAGCGAGAAATACCTTCTCCTCCACGTGAGCGACAAATACCTCCTACTCAGCGTGAGCGAGAAATACTTCCGCCTCCTTGTTTGCGAGAAATGCCTTCTCCTTCGCGTGAGCGAGATACCTCCTCCTCCGCGTAAGCGAAAAATAAATTCTCCTCGTGAGGGAAAAATCCCTCCTCCACGTGAGCGAAAAATTCCTCCTCTACCGCGTGAGCCAGAAATACCTCCGCCTCCGCGTTTGCGAGAAATACCTTCTCCGCGTAAGCGAAAGATACCTCCTCCTCCTTGTGAGCGAAACATACCGTCTCCTCCAAGTGAGCGAAAAATCCCCCCTCCTCCGCGTCAGTGAGAAATACCTCCGCCTCCGCGTTTACGAGAAATACCTCCTTCTCCGATTGAGCGAATATACCTCCTCCTCCTTGTGAGCGAAAAATACCTTCTCTTCTACTTGAGCGAGAAATTACTCCTCCTCCGCGTGAGCTAGAAATACTTGCGCCTCCGCGTTTGCGAAAAATACTTTCTTCTCCAGGTGAGTGAAAAATCTCTTTTCCTCCGCGTGAGCGAAAAATACCTTCTCCACGTGAGCAAAAAATACCTACTACTCCGCGTGAGCGAGAAATCCGTCCGTCTCCGCTTTTGCGAGAAATACATTCTCCTCCGTGTAAGCGAAAGATACCTCCTTATCGTTGTGAGCGAAAACTACCTTCTTCTCCAGGTGAGCGAACAATTCCTGCTCCTCCACGTGAGCGAAAAATCCCTCCTCCTCCGCGTCAGCGAGAAATACCTCCACCTCCGCGTTTACGAGACATACCTCCTCCTCCACTTGAGCGAATATACCTCCTCCTCCTTGTGAGCAAAAAATACCTCCTCCTCCGGTGAGCTAGAAATACCTCTGTCTCCGCGATTTCCAGAAATACCTTCTCCGTGTAAGCGAAAGATACCTCCTCCTCCACGTGACCGAAAAATCCCTCCTCCGCGTGAGCGAAAAATACCTTCTCCTCCACGTGAGCGAGAAATACCTCCGCCTTCGCGTTTGCGAGAAATACCTTCTCCTCCAAGTGAGCGCAAGATACCTCCGCCTCCTTGAGAGCGAAAAATACCTTCTCCTCCACGTCACCGAAAAATCCCCCTACTCCGCGTGAGCGAAAAATACCTTCTCCTCCACGTGAGCGAGAAATACCTCCGCCTCCGCGTTTGCGAGAAATACCTTCTCCTCCAAGTGAGCGAAAGATACCTCCTCCTCCTTGAGAGCGAAAAATACCTTCTCCTCCACGTCACCGAAAAATCCCCCCTACTCCGCGTGAGCGAAAAATACTTTCTCCTCCACGTGAGCGAGAAATCCCTCCTCCTACGCGTGAGCGAGAAATATCTTCTCCTCCTCGTGAGCGAAAATACCTCCTCCTCCGCTTGAGCGAGAAATACCTTCTCCTCCACGTGAGCGATAAATCCCTGATCCTCCGCGAGAGCGAGAAATATCTTCTCCACGTTAGCTAAAAATACCTTCGTGTGAGTGAGAAATACCTTCTCCTCCACGTGAGCAAAATATACCTCCTCCTCCGCGTGAGCGAGAAGTACCGCCGCCTCCGCGTTTGCTAGAAATACCTTCTCCTCTGCGTGAGCGAAAAATCTCTCCTCCTCTGCATGAGCGAGAAATACATTCTCCTCCGCGTGAGAGAAAGATACCTCCTCCTCCTTGTGAGCGAAAAATACCTTCTCTTCTACGTGAGCGCGAAATCCTTCCTCCTCCGCGTGAGCGAGAAATATCTTCTCCGCGTGAGCGAAAAATACCTTCTCCTCCACGTGAGCGAGAAATCCCTTCTCCATGTCAGCGGGAAACACCTTCTCCTCCACATGAGCGAACAATTCCTCCGGCTCCGCGTGAGCGAAAAATACCTTCTCCTCCAAGTGAGGGACAATGATCTTCCCCTCCACGTGAGCGAAAAATTTCTCCTCCGCGTAAGCTAACAATCCTTCCTCCTCCGTGTGTGCAAAAAATACCTTCTCCTCCACATGAGCGAAAAAGACCTTCTCAACCTGAGCGAAAAATACCTTCTTCTCTACGTGAGCGAAAAATCTCTCCTCCTCCGCGTGAATGAGAAATTCCTCCGCTTCCGCGTTTTCGAGAAATACCTTCTCCTCCACGGGAGCGAAAAATCCCTCCTTCGCGTGAGCGAGAAATACCTCCGCCTCCGCGTTTGCGAGAAATACCTTCTCCGCGTGAACGAAAGATACCTCCTCCTCCTTGTGAGCGAAAAATACCATCCCCTCCACGTGAGCGAACAATCCCTCCTCCTCCGCGTCAGCGAGAAATACTTCCGCCTCCGCGTTTGCGAGAAATACCTTCTTCTCCGCGTGAGCGAAAGATACCCTTATCATCCTTGTGAGCGAGAAATACCTTCTCCTCCACGTGAGCGAAAAATTCCTCTTCTACCGCGTGAGCGAGAAATACCTCCGCCTCCGCGTTTGCGAAAAATACCTTCTCCGCGTAAGCGAAAGATACCTCCTCCTCCTTGTGAGCGAAACATACCGTCTCCTCCAAGTGAGCGAAAAATCCCTCCTCCTCCGCGTCATGAGAAATACCTCCGCCTCCGCGTTTGCGAGATATACCTTCTCCTCCAAGTGAGCGAAAGATACCTCCTCCTCCTTGTGAGCGAAAAATACCTTCTCCTCCACGTCACCGAAAAATCCCCTACTCCGCGTGAGCGAAAAATACTTTCTCCTCCACGTGAGCGAGAAATCCCTCCTCCTCCGCGTGAGCGAGAAATATCTTCTCCACGTTAGCGAAAAATACCTTCGTGTGAGTGAGAAATACCTTCTCCTCCACGTGAGCAAAACATACCTCCTCCTCCGCGTGAGCGAGAAGTACCGCCGCCTCCGCGTTTGTGAGAAATACCTTCTCCTCCGCGTGGGCGAAAAATCTCTCCTCCTCTGCATGAGCGAGAAATACATTCTCCTCCACGTGAGAGAAAGATACCTCCTCCTCCTTGTGAGCGAAAAATACCTTCTCTTCTACGTGAGCGATAAATCCTTCCTCCTCCGCGTGAGCGAGAAATATCTTCTCCTCCACGATAGCGACAAATACCTCCTACTCGGCGTGAGCGAGAAATACCTCCGCCTCCTTGTTTGCGACAAATGCCTTCTCCTCCGCGTGAGCGAGATATCTCTTCCTCCGGATAAGCGAAAAATATCTTCTCCTCGTGAGGGAAAATCCCTCCTCCGCGTGAGCGAGTAATACCTCCGCCTCCGCGTTTGCGAGAAATACCTTCTCCGTGTAAGCGAAAGATACCCTGATCATCCTTGTGAGCGAGAAATACCTTCTCCTCCACGTGAGCGAAAAATTCCTCCTCCACCACGTGAGCGAGAAATACCTCCGCCTCCGCTTTTGCGAAAAATATCTTCTCCGCGTAAGCGAAAGATACCTCCTCCTCCTTGTGAGCGAAACGTACCGTCTCCTCCAAGTGAGTGAAAAATCCCTCCTCCTCCGCGTCAGTGAGAAATACCTCCGCCTCCGCGTTTACGAGAAATACCTCCTCGTCCGATTGAGCCAATATACCTCCTCCTCCTTGTGAGCGAAAAATACCTTCTCTTCTACTTGAGCGAGAAATTACTCCTCCTCCGCGTGAGCGAGAAATACTTGCGCCTCCGCGTTTGCGAAAAATAGTTTCTTCTCCAGGTGAGCGAAAAATCCCTCCTCCTCCGCGTGATCAAAAAATACCTTCTCCACGTGAGCGAAAAATACCTCCTCCTCCGCGAGAGCGAGAAATACTTCCGTCTCCGCGTTTGCGAGAAATACATTCTCCTCCGTGTAAGCGAAAAATACCTCCTTATCGTTGTGAGCGAAAAATACCTTCTTCTCCAGGTGAGCGAAAAATTCCTCCTCCTCCACGTGAGCGAAAAATCCCTCCACCTCCGCGTCAGCGAGAAATACCTCCGCCTCCGCGTTTGCGAGAAATACCTTCTCCTCCAAGTGAGCGAAAGATACCTCCTCCTCCTTGTGAGCGAAAAATACCTTCTCCTCCACGTCACCGAAAAATCCCCCTACTCCGCGTGAGCGAAAAATACTTTCTGCTCCACGTGAGCGAGAAATCCCTTCTCCTCCGCGTGAGCGAGAAATATCTTCTGCACGTTAGCGAAAAATACCTTCGTGTGAGTGAGAAATACCTTCTCCTCCACGTGAGCAAAACATACCTCCTCCTCCGCGTGAGCGAGAAGTACCGCCGCCTCCGCGTTTGTGAGAAATACCTTCTCCTCCGCGTGAGAGAAAAATCTCTCATCCTCTGCATGAGCGAGAAATACATTCTCCTCCACGTGAGAGAAAGATACCTCCTACTCCTTGTGAGCGAAAAATACCTTCTCTTCTACGTGAGCGAAAAATCCTTCCTCCTCCGCTTGAGCGAGAAATACCTCCGCCTCCTTGTTTGCGAGAAATGCCTTCTCCTCCGCGTGAGCGAGATATCTCCTCCTCCGGGTAAGCGAAAAATTTCTTCTCCGAGTAAGCGAAAGGTACCCTGATTATCCCTGTGAGCGAGAAATACCTTCTCCTCCACGTGAGCAAAAAATTCCTCCTCTACCACGTGAGCGAGAAATACCTCCGCCTCCGCGTTTGCGAAAAATACCTTCTCCGCGTAAGCGAAAGATACCTCCTCCTCCTTGTGAGCGAAACATACCGTCTCCTCCAAGTGAGTGAAAAATCCCTCCTCCTCCGCGTCAGTGAGAAATACCTCCGCCTCCGCGTTTACGAGAAATACCTCCTCGTCCGATTGAGCCAATATACCTCCTCCTCCTTGTGAGCGAAAAATACCTTCTCTTCTACTTGAGCGAGAAATTACTCCTCCTCCGCGTGAGCGAGAAATACTTGCGCCTCCGCGTTTGCGAAAAATACTTTCTTCTCCAGGTGAGTGAAAAATCCCTTTTCCTCCGCGTGAGCGAAAAATACCTTCTCCACGTGAGCAGAAAATACCTACTCCTCCGCGTGAGCGAAAAATTCCTCCTCCTCCACGTGAGCGAAAAATCCCTCCTCCTCCGCGTCAGCGAGAAATACCTCCTCCTCCGCTTGAGCGAATATACCTCCCCCTCCTTGTGAGCGAAAAATACCTCCTCCTCCGCGTGAGCTAGAAATACCTCTGGCTCCGCGATTTCCAGAAATACCTTCTCCTCCGTGTAAGCGAAAGATACCTCCTCCTCCACGTGACCGAAAAATCCCTCCTTCACGTGAGCGGAAAATACCTTCTCCTCCACGTGAGCGAGAAATACCTCCGCCTCCGCGTTTGCGAGAAATACCTTCTCCTCCAAGTGAGCGAAAGATACCTCCTCCTTCTTGTGAGCGAAAAATACCTTCTCCTCCACGTCACTGAAAAATCCCCCTACTCCGCGTGAGCGAAAAATACTTTCTCCTCCACGTGAGCGAGAAATCCCTCCTCCTCCGCGTGAGCGAGAAATATCTTCTCCACGTTAGCGAAAAATACCTTCGTGTGAGTGAGAAATACCTTCTCCACGTGAGCAAAACATACCTCCTCCTCCGCGTGAGCGAGAAGTACCGCCGCCTCCGCGTTTGTGAGAAATACCTTCTCCTCCGCGTGAGCGAAAAATCTCTCCTCCTCTGCATGAGCGAGGATTACATTCTCTTCCGCGTGAGAGAAAGATACCTCCTCCTCGTGGTGAGCGAAAAATACCTTCTCCGCGAGGGCGAATGTTACCTTTTCCTCCGCGTGAGCAAAAAGTTCCTCCTCCACCGCGTGAGCGAGAAATTTGTCTGCATCTGCGTTTGCGAGAAATACCTTCTCCTCTGTTTGAGCGAAAAATCTCTCCTCCGCGTGAGCGGAAAATACCTTCTCCTCCGTGTGAGCGAAAAATCCCTGCTCCGCGTGAGCGAAAGATACCCTGATCCTCCTTGTGAGCAAAAACTACCTTCAACCCCACGTGAGCGAAAAATTTCTCCTTTTCCGCGTGAGCGAAAAATACCTTCTCCTCCACGTAAGCGAAAAATCTCTGCTCCTCCGCGTGAGCGAGAAATACCTTCTCCTCCACGTGAGCGAAAAATACCTCCTCCGAGTGAGCGAGGAATACCTTCTCCTCCACTAGAGCGAAAAATTCCTCCTCCTCCGCGTGAGCGAGAAAAACCTTCTCCTTCACGTGAGCGAAAAATACCTCCTCCTCTGCGTGAGCGTGAAATACCTTCTCATTTATCCTCCGCGTGAGTGAGAAATACCACCGCGTCCGCGTTTGCGAGAAATACCTTCTCCTCCACGTGAGCGAAAAAATTCCTCCTCCTCCGCGTGAGCGAAAAAAACCGTCTCCTCCACGTGAACGAGAAATACCTCCTCCTCCGCGTGAGCGAGAAATGCCATCTCCACATGAGCGAAAAAACTCTCCTCCTCCTCGTGAGCAAGAAATACTTTCTCCTCCGCGTGAGCGAAAGATACTTCTCCGTGTGATCGAAAAATACCTTCTCCACGTGAGCGAAAAATCCCTCCTCGTCCGCATTAGCGAGAAATACCTCCGCCTCCGCGTTTGCGAAAGATCCCTCCTCCGCGTGATTGAGAAATACCTCCGCTTCCGAGTGTTCGTGAAATACCTTCTCCACGTGAGCTAAAAACACCTCCTCATCCGCTTGAGCGAGAAATACCTTCTCCTCTTTGTGAGCGGAAATACCTTTTCCTCCTCATGAGCGAAAAATCCCTCCTCCTCCTCGTGAGCAAAAAATAACTTCTCCTGCGCGTGAGCGAAAGATACATCTCCTCCTTGTGAGCGAAAAATACCTCCTCCTCCGCGTGAGCGAGAAATACCTTCTCAACTTCTGCGAAAAATACCTCCGCCACCGCGTTTGCTAGAAATGCCTTCTCCTCCACGTGAGCGAAAAATCTCTCCTCCTCTGCGTGAGCGAGAAATACCTTCTCCTGCACGTGAGCGAAAGGTACCTCCTCCTCCTGGTGAGCGAAAAATACCTTCTCCTCCACGTGAGCGAGAAATTACTCCTCCTCCGCGTGAGCGAGAAATACTTGCGCCTCCGCGTTTGCGAAAAATACTTTCTTCTCCAGGTGAGTGAAAAATCCCTTTTCCTCCGCGTGAGCGAAAAATACCTTCTCCACGTGAGCAGAAAATAAGTACTCCTCCGCGTGAGCGAGAAATCCCTCCGTCTCCGCGTTTGCGAGAAATACATTCTCCTCCGTGTAAGCGAAAGATACCTCCTTATCGGTGTGAGCGAAAAATACCTTCTTCTCCAGGTGAGCGAAAAATTCCTCCTCCTCCACGTGAGCGAAAAATCCCTCCTCCTCCGCCTCAGCGAGAAATACCTCCGCCTCCGCGTTTACGAGAAATACCTCCTCCTCCGCTTGAGCGAATATACCTCCCCCTCCTTGTGAGCGAAAAATACCTCCTCCTCCTCCGCGTGAGCTAGAAATACCTCTCTCTCCGCGATTTCCAGAAATACCTTCTCCTCCGTGTAAGCGAAAGATACCTCGTCCTCCACGTGACCGAAAAATCCCTCCTCCACGTGAGCGGAAAATACCTTCTCCTCCACGTGAGCGAGAAGTACCTCCGCCTCCGCGTTTGCGAGAAATACCTTCTCCTCCAAGTGAGCGAAAGATACCTCCTCCTCCTTGTGAGCGAAAAATACCTTCTCCTCCACGTCACTGAAAAATCCCCCTACTCCGCGTGAGCGAAAAATACTTTATCCTGCGCGTGAGCGAGATACCTCCTCCTCCGCGTAAGCGAAAAATATCTTCTCCTCGTGAGGGAAAATCCCTCCTCCGCGTGAGCGAGAAATACCTCCGCCTCCGCGTTTGCGAGAAATACCTTCTCCGAGTAAGCGAAATATACCCTGATCATCCTTGTGAGCGAGAAATACCTTCTCCTCCACGTGAGCGAAAAATTCCTCTTCTACCGCGTGAGCGAGAAATACCTCCGCCTCCGCGTTTGCGAAAAATACCTTCTCCGCGTAAGCGAAAGATACCTCCTCCTCCTTGTGAGCGAAACATACCGTCTCCTCCAAGTGAGCGAAAAATCCCTCCTCCTCCGCGTCAGTGAGAAATACCTCCGCCTCCGCGTTTACGAGAAATACCTCCTCCTCCGATTGAGCGAATATACCTCCTCCTCCTTGTGAGCGAAAAATACCTTCTCTTCTACTTGAGCGAGAAATTACTCCTCCTCCGCGTGAGCGAGAAATACTTGCGCCTCCGCGTTTGCGAAAAATACTTTCTTCTCCAGGTGAGAGAAAAATCCCTTTTCCTCCGCGTGAGCGAAAAATACCTTCACCACGTGAGCAAAAAATACCTACTCCTCCGCGTGAGCGAGAAATTCCTCCGTCTCCGCGTTTGCGAGAAATACATTCTCCTCCGTGTAAGCGAAAGATACCTCCTTATCGTTGTGAGCGAAAAATACCTTCTTCTCCAGGTGAGCGAAAAATTCCTCCTCCTCCACGTGAGCGAAAAATCCCTCCACCTCCGCGTCAGCGAGAAATACCTCCGCCTCCGCGTTTGCGAGAAATACCTTCTCCTCCAAGTGAGCGAAAGATACCTCCTCCTCCTTGTGAGCAAAAATTACCTTCTCCTCCACGTCACCGAAAAATCCCCCTACTTGAGCTAAAAATACTTTCTCCTCCACGTGAGCGAGAAATCCCTCCTCCTCCGCGTGAGCGAGAAATATCTTCTCCACGTTAGCGAAAAATACCTTCGTGTGAGTGAGAAATACCTTCTCCTCCACGTGAGCAAAACATACCTCCTCCTCCGCGTGAGCGAGAAGTACCGCCGCCTCCGCGTTTGTGAGAAATACCTTCTCCTCCGCGTGAGCGAAAAATCTCTCCTCCTCTGCATGAGCGAGGATTACATTCTCCTCCACGTGAGAGAAAAATACCTCCTCCTCGTGGTGAGCGAAAAATACCTTCTCCGCGAGGGCGAATGTTACCTTTTCCTCCGCGTGAGCAAAAAGTTCCTCCTCCTCCGCGTGAGCGAGAAATTTCTCTGCATCTGCGTTTGCGAGAAATACCTTCTCCTCCGCTTGAGCGAAAAATCTCTCCTCCGCGCGAGCGGAAAATACCTTCTCCGTGTGAGCGAAAAATCCCTGCTCCGCGTGAGCGAAAGATACCCTGATCCTCCTTGTGAGCAAAAACTACCTTCAACCCCACGTGAGCGAAAAATTCCTCCTTTTCCGCGTGAGCGAGAAATACCTTCTCCTCCACGTGAGCGAAAAATCTCTCCTCCTCCGCGTGAGCGAGAAATACCTTCTCCTCCACGTGAGCGAAAAATACCTCTTCCGAGTGAGCGAGGAATACCTTCTCCTCCACTAGAGCGAAAAATTCCTCCTCCTCCGCGTGAGCGAGAAAAACCATCTCCTTCACGTGAGCGAAAAATACCTCCTCCTCTGCGTGAGCGTGAAATACCTTCTCATTTATCCTCCGCGTGAGTGAGAAATACCACCGCGTCCGCGTTTGCGAGAAATACCTTCTCCTCCACGTGAGCGAAAAAATTCCTCCTCCTCCGCGTGAGCGATAAAAACCGTCTCCTCCACGTGAACGAAAAATACCTCCTCCTCCGCGTGAGCGAGAAATGCCATCTCCACGTGAGCGAAAAACTCTCCTCCTCCTCGTGAGCAAGAAATACTTTCTCCTCCGCGTGAGCGAAAGATACTTCTCCTTGTGATCGAAAAATACCTTCTCCACGTGAGCGAAAAATCCCTCCTCGTCCGCATGAGCGAGAAATACCTCCGCCTCCGCGTTTGCGAAAGATCCCTCCTCCGCGTGATTGAGAAATACCTCCGCTTCCGAGTGTTCGTGAAATACCTTCTCCACGTGAGCTAAAAACACCTCCTCATCCACTTGAGCGAGAAATACCTTCTCCTCTTTGTGAGCGGAAATACCTTTTCCTCCTCATGAGCGAAAAATCCCTCCTCCTCCTCGTGAGCAAAAAATAACTTCTGCGCGTGAGCGAAAGATACATCTCCTCCTTGTGAGCGAAAAATACCTCCTCCTCCGCGTGAGCGAGAAATACCTTCTCAACTTCAGCGAAAAATACCTCCGCCACCGCGTTTGCTAGAAATGCCTTCTCCTCCACGTGAGCGAAAAATCTCTCCTCCTCTGCGTGAGCGAGGAAATACCTTCTCCTGCACGTGAGCGAAAGGTACCTCCTCCTCCTGGTGAGCGAAAAATACCTTCTCCTCCACGTGAGCGAAATATTCCTCCTCCTCCGCGTGAGCGACAAATACCTCCCTCCTTCGCGTTTGCGAGAAATACCTTCTCCGGGTGATCGAAAAATACCTCCTCCGCGTGAGCGGAAAATACCTTCTCCTCCACGTGAGCGAAAAATCCCTCCTCTTCCGCGTGAACGAGGAATACCTGTGGTGAGGAATACCGAGGCGTCCCTGTGGTGCTCGACAAAGAGCATGCGTGATAAAGCATGCGGCACAACTTGTAAAATGCGCCACGGGCATGGTGTGTGTCATATCCCGCTCAAGTGTGGTCGCGTGTATGTGGGCCAGACAGGACGCTGCGTAAATGAACGCGCAAGGGAACATCAGCGTTCAATTAGGAATAGAGAAGGAGCAAATTTGCCTTCTCATTGCATTGCACGCACGGGTTGTGAGCCGCTGCTAAATAATATCAGAATTCTGGGCAGGAGTAATGAAAAAGTTTCCTGTGAACTTCTAGAGGCATACCACATCAAGGCAAGAGGTGATAACTGTGTGAGTGACACCTCCTTTTCATTGTACAAAGCGGAAAAGAATTTTTTTGGAGCGGTTTTGATGGATTGTCGCGCAGGGTTGATTTGCCTTCTTTTCCTCTCCTTCCCCTCTTCGTAGGCACGTGTGCACACTGCCTATAAAAGCGGCACTGAATCTAATAAACACAAGTTGATAGTTTGCGCTCTTTCAGTCTCCCTCGTGCTTTTTCCTGTGTGTGTCTTTTGTGCGCAATTCGTACCTAAAACAGAATACCTTCTCCTCACGAGAGCGAAAAATTCCTCCTCCTCCGCGTGAGCGAGAAATACCTTCTCCTCCACGCGAGCGAAAAATACCTCCTCCGCTAGAGTGTGAAATACCTTCTCCTACACGTGAGCGAGAAATTCCTCCTCCGCGTGAGCGTGAAATACCTTCTCCTTCCTCCTCCGCGTGAGCGAGAAATACCTTCTCTTTTACGTGAGCGAAAAATTCATCCTCCTTCGTGTGAGCGAGGAATACCTTCTCCTCCACGAGAGTGAAAAATTCCTCCCCCTCCGGGTGAGCGAGAAATACCTTCTCCTTCACGAGAGCGAAAAATACCTCCTCTGCGTGACCGTGAAATTCTCTCTCCTTCCTCCTCCGCGTGAGCGAGAAATACCGTCGCCTCCGCGTTTGCGAGAAATACATTCTCCTCCACGTGAGCGAAAAATACCTTCACATCCACGTGAGCGAAAAATCCCTCCTCCTCCTTGTGAGCAAGAAATACCTTCTCCTGCACATGAGTGAAAAATACTCCTCCTTGTGAGCGAAAAATACCTCCTCCTCCGCGTGAGCGAGAAATCCCTCTGCCTCCGCGTTTGCGAGAAATACCTTCTCCTTCATGTGAGCGAAAACTCCCGCCTCCGAGTGAGCGAAAGATACCCTAATCCTCCTTGTGAGCGAAAAATAAATTCTCCCCCCTCTGAGCGAAAAATTCTTTCTCTTCGGGAGCGAGATACACCTCCGCCTCCGCTTTAGCGAGAAATACCTTCTCCTCCACGTGAGGTAAAATCGCCTCCGCCTGCGCGTGAGCGAGAAATATCTTCTGCTCCTCGTGAGCGAAAATTACTCCTCCTCCGCTTGAGCGAGAAATACCTACTCTTCCACGTGAGCGCTAAATCCCTCCTCCTCCGCGTAAGCGAGAAATATCTTCTCCTCCACGTGAGCAAACTACCCTCCTCCTCCGCGTGAGCGAGAAGTACCGCCTCCTCCGCGTTTGTGAGAAATACCTTCTCCTCCACGAGAGCGAAGAATACCTTCTCTTCCTCTGCATGAGCGAGAAATACCATCTCCTCCACGTGAGCGAAAAATATCTCCTCCTCCGCGTGAGCGAGACATACCTTCTCCTCAACATGAGAGAAAAATCAATCCTCCTCCGCATGAGCGAGAAATATCTTCTCCTCCACGTGAGCAAAAAATCCCTCCTTCACGTGAGCGAAATATACCTTCTCCACGTGAGCGAAAAATCCCTCCTCCTCCGCATGAGCGAAAAACACCTTCTCCTTCACGTGAGCGCAAATTACCTCCTCCTCCGCGTCAGCGAGAAATACCACCGCCTGTGTGTTTGCGAGAAATACCTTCTCTTCCGCGTGAGCGAAAGATACCTCCTCCTCCTTGTGAGCGAAAAGTACCTTCTACACGTGAGCGAAAAACGCCGCCTTCTCCGCTTGAGCAATAAATACCTTCTCCTCCAGGTGAGCGAAAAATACCTCCTCCTCCCCGTGAGCGAAAAATACCTCCGCCTCCGAGTGTGCGATAAATATCTCCGCCTCCGCGTTTGCGAAAAATACCTTCTCCTCTAGGTGAGCGAAAAATTTCTCCTCCGCGTGAGCCAAAAACACCTTCTCCTCCAGTTGAGCGAAAAATACCTCCTCCTCCGCGTGAGCGAGAAATACCTCCGCCTCCGCGTTTGCGAAAATTCCCTCCTCCGCGTGACTCAGAAATACCTCCGCCTCCACGTTTGCGAGAAATACCTTCTCCTCCACCTGAGCGAAAAATCCCTCCTCCACGTGAGCGAGAAATACCTCCGCCTCTGCGTTTGCGAGAAATACCGTCTGCGCTTAAGCGAAAGATACCTCCTCCTCCTTTTGAGCGAAAGATACCGTCCCCTCCACGTGAGCGAAAAATCCCTGCTCCTCAGCGTAAGCGTGAAATACCTCCACCTCCGCGTTTGCGAGAAATACCTTCTCCTCCGCATGAGCGAATATACATCCTTTACCTTGTGAGCGAAAAATACCTTCTCCTCCAGGTGAGCGAAAAATCTCTCCTCCTCCGCGTGATCGAAAAATGCATTCTCCTCCACGTGAGCGAAAAATCCGTCCTTTGCGTGAGCGAGAAATACCTTCTCCTCCACGTGAGCGACAAATACCTCCTACTCAGCGTGAGCGAGAAATAGCTCCGCCTCCGCGTTTGCGAGAAATACCTTCTCCGAGTAAGCGAAAGATACCCTGATCATCCTTGTGAGCGAGAAATACCTTCCCCTCCACGTGAGCGAAAAATTCCTCCTCTACCGCAAGAGCCAGAAATACCTCCGCCTCCGCGTTTGCGAGAAATACCTTCTCCGCGTAAGCGAAAGATACCTCCTCCTCCTTGTGAGCGAAACATACCGTCTCCTCCAAGTGAGTGAAAAATCCCTCCTCCTCCGCGTCAGTGAGAAATACCTCCGCCTCCGCGTTTACGAGAAATACCTCCTCGTCCGATTGAGCCAATATACCTCCTCCTCCTTGTGAGCGAAAAATACCTTCTCTTCTACTTGAGCGAGAAATTACTCCTCCTCCGCGTGAGCGAGAAATACTTGCGCCTCCGCGTTTGCGAAAAATAGTTTCTTCTCCAGGTGAGCGAAAAATCCCTCCTCCTCCGCGTGATCAAAAAATACCTTCTCCACGTGAGCGAAAAATACCTCCTCCTCCGCGAGAGCGAGAAATACTTCCGTCTCCGCGTTTGCGAGAAATACATTCTCCTCCGTGTAAGCGAAAGATACCTCCTTATCGTTGTGAGCGAAAAATACCTTCTTCTCCAGGTGAGCGAAAAATTCCTCCTCCTCCACGTGAGCGAAAAATCCCTCCACCTCCGCGTCAGCGAGAAATACCTCCGCCTCCGCGTTTGCGAGAAATACCTTCTCCTCCAAGTGAGCGAAAGATACCTCCTCCTCCTTGTGAGCGAAAAATACCTTCTCCTCCACGTCACCGAAAAATCCCCCTACTCCGCGTGAGCGAAAAATACTTTCTCCTCCACGTGAGCGAGAAATCCCTTCTCCTCCGCGTGAGCGAGAAATATCTTCTGCACGTTAGCGAAAAATACCTTCGTGTGAGTGAGAAATACCTTCTCCTCCACGTGAGCAAAACATACCTCCTCCTCCGCGTGAGCGAGAAGTACCGCCGCCTCCGCGTTTGTGAGAAATACCTTCTCCTCCGCGTGAGAGAAAAATCTCTCATCCTCTGCATGAGCGAGAAATACATTCTCCTCCACGTGAGAGAAAGATACCTCCTACTCCTTGTGAGCGAAAAATACCTTCTCTTCTACGTGAGCGAAAAATCCTTCCTCCTCCGCTTGAGCGAGAAATACCTCCGCCTCCTTGTTTGCGAGAAATGCCTTCTCCTCCGCGTGAGCGAGATATCTCCTCCTCCGGGTAAGCGAAAAATTTCTTCTCCGAGTAAGCGAAAGGTACCCTGATTATCCCTGTGAGCGAGAAATACCTTCTCCTCCACGTGAGCAAAAAATTCCTCCTCTACCACGTGAGCGAGAAATACCTCCGCCTCCGCGTTTGCGAAAAATACCTTCTCCGCGTAAGCGAAAGATACCTCCTCCTCCTTGTGAGCGAAACATACCGTCTCCTCCAAGTGAGTGAAAAATCCCTCCTCCTCCGCGTCAGTGAGAAATACCTCCGCCTCCGCGTTTACGAGAAATACCTCCTCGTCCGATTGAGCCAATATACCTCCTCCTCCTTGTGAGCGAAAAATACCTTCTCTTCTACTTGAGCGAGAAATTACTCCTCCTCCGCGTGAGCGAGAAATACTTGCGCCTCCGCGTTTGCGAAAAATACTTTCTTCTCCAGGTGAGTGAAAAATCCCTTTTCCTCCGCGTGAGCGAAAAATACCTTCTCCACGTGAGCAGAAAATACCTACTCCTCCGCGTGAGCGAAAAATTCCTCCTCCTCCACGTGAGCGAAAAATCCCTCCTCCTCCGCGTCAGCGAGAAATACCTCCTCCTCCGCTTGAGCGAATATACCTCCCCCTCCTTGTGAGCGAAAAATACCTCCTCCTCCGCGTGAGCTAGAAATACCTCTGGCTCCGCGATTTCCAGAAATACCTTCTCCTCCGTGTAAGCGAAAGATACCTCCTCCTCCACGTGACCGAAAAATCCCTCCTTCACGTGAGCGGAAAATACCTTCTCCTCCACGTGAGCGAGAAATACCTCCGCCTCCGCGTTTGCGAGAAATACCTTCTCCTCCAAGTGAGCGAAAGATACCTCCTCCTTCTTGTGAGCGAAAAATACCTTCTCCTCCACGTCACTGAAAAATCCCCCTACTCCGCGTGAGCGAAAAATACTTTCTCCTCCACGTGAGCGAGAAATCCCTCCTCCTCCGCGTGAGCGAGAAATATCTTCTCCACGTTAGCGAAAAATACCTTCGTGTGAGTGAGAAATACCTTCTCCACGTGAGCAAAACATACCTCCTCCTCCGCGTGAGCGAGAAGTACCGCCGCCTCCGCGTTTGTGAGAAATACCTTCTCCTCCGCGTGAGCGAAAAATCTCTCCTCCTCTGCATGAGCGAGGATTACATTCTCTTCCGCGTGAGAGAAAGATACCTCCTCCTCGTGGTGAGCGAAAAATACCTTCTCCGCGAGGGCGAATGTTACCTTTTCCTCCGCGTGAGCAAAAAGTTCCTCCTCCACCGCGTGAGCGAGAAATTTGTCTGCATCTGCGTTTGCGAGAAATACCTTCTCCTCTGTTTGAGCGAAAAATCTCTCCTCCGCGTGAGCGGAAAATACCTTCTCCTCCGTGTGAGCGAAAAATCCCTGCTCCGCGTGAGCGAAAGATACCCTGATCCTCCTTGTGAGCAAAAACTACCTTCAACCCCACGTGAGCGAAAAATTTCTCCTTTTCCGCGTGAGCGAAAAATACCTTCTCCTCCACGTGAGCGAAAAATCTCTGCTCCTCCGCGTGAGCGAGAAATACCTTCTCCTCCACGTGAGCGAAAAATACCTCCTCCGAGTGAGCGAGGAATACCTTCTCCTCCACTAGAGCGAAAAATTCCTCCTCCTCCGCGTGAGCGAGAAAAACCTTCTCCTTCACGTGAGCGAAAAATACCTCCTCCTCTGCGTGAGCGTGAAATACCTTCTCATTTATCCTCCGCGTGAGTGAGAAATACCACCGCGTCCGCGTTTGCGAGAAATACCTTCTCCTCCACGTGAGCGAAAAAATTCCTCCTCCTCCGCGTGAGCGAAAAAAACCGTCTCCTCCACGTGAACGAGAAATACCTCCTCCTCCGCGTGAGCGAGAAATGCCATCTCCACATGAGCGAAAAAACTCTCCTCCTCCTCGTGAGCAAGAAATACTTTCTCCTCCGCGTGAGCGAAAGATACTTCTCCGTGTGATCGAAAAATACCTTCTCCACGTGAGCGAAAAATCCCTCCTCGTCCGCATTAGCGAGAAATACCTCCGCCTCCGCGTTTGCGAAAGATCCCTCCTCCGCGTGATTGAGAAATACCTCCGCTTCCGAGTGTTCGTGAAATACCTTCTCCACGTGAGCTAAAAACACCTCCTCATCCGCTTGAGCGAGAAATACCTTCTCCTCTTTGTGAGCGGAAATACCTTTTCCTCCTCATGAGCGAAAAATCCCTCCTCCTCCTCGTGAGCAAAAAATAACTTCTCCTGCGCGTGAGCGAAAGATACATCTCCTCCTTGTGAGCGAAAAATACCTCCTCCTCCGCGTGAGCGAGAAATACCTTCTCAACTTCTGCGAAAAATACCTCCGCCACCGCGTTTGCTAGAAATGCCTTCTCCTCCACGTGAGCGAAAAATCTCTCCTCCTCTGCGTGAGCGAGAAATACCTTCTCCTGCACGTGAGCGAAAGGTACCTCCTCCTCCTGGTGAGCGAAAAATACCTTCTCCTCCACGTGAGCGAGAAATTACTCCTCCTCCGCGTGAGCGAGAAATACTTGCGCCTCCGCGTTTGCGAAAAATACTTTCTTCTCCAGGTGAGTGAAAAATCCCTTTTCCTCCGCGTGAGCGAAAAATACCTTCTCCACGTGAGCAGAAAATAAGTACTCCTCCGCGTGAGCGAGAAATCCCTCCGTCTCCGCGTTTGCGAGAAATACATTCTCCTCCGTGTAAGCGAAAGATACCTCCTTATCGGTGTGAGCGAAAAATACCTTCTTCTCCAGGTGAGCGAAAAATTCCTCCTCCTCCACGTGAGCGAAAAATCCCTCCTCCTCCGCCTCAGCGAGAAATACCTCCGCCTCCGCGTTTACGAGAAATACCTCCTCCTCCGCTTGAGCGAATATACCTCCCCCTCCTTGTGAGCGAAAAATACCTCCTCCTCCTCCGCGTGAGCTAGAAATACCTCTCTCTCCGCGATTTCCAGAAATACCTTCTCCTCCGTGTAAGCGAAAGATACCTCGTCCTCCACGTGACCGAAAAATCCCTCCTCCACGTGAGCGGAAAATACCTTCTCCTCCACGTGAGCGAGAAGTACCTCCGCCTCCGCGTTTGCGAGAAATACCTTCTCCTCCAAGTGAGCGAAAGATACCTCCTCCTCCTTGTGAGCGAAAAATACCTTCTCCTCCACGTCACTGAAAAATCCCCCTACTCCGCGTGAGCGAAAAATACTTTCTCCTGCGCGTGAGCGAGATACCTCCTCCTCCGCGTAAGCGAAAAATATCTTCTCCTCGTGAGGGAAAATCCCTCCTCCGCGTGAGCGAGAAATACCTCCGCCTCCGCGTTTGCGAGAAATACCTTCTCCGAGTAAGCGAAATATACCCTGATCATCCTTGTGAGCGAGAAATACCTTCTCCTCCACGTGAGCGAAAAATTCCTCTTCTACCGCGTGAGCGAGAAATACCTCCGCCTCCGCGTTTGCGAAAAATACCTTCTCCGCGTAAGCGAAAGATACCTCCTCCTCCTTGTGAGCGAAACATACCGTCTCCTCCAAGTGAGCGAAAAATCCCTCCTCCCCCGCGTCAGTGAGAAATACCTCCGCCTCCGCGTTTACGAGAAATACCTCCTCCTCCGATTGAGCGAATATACCTCCTCCTCCTTGTGAGCGAAAAATACCTTCTCTTCTACTTGAGCGAGAAATTACTCCTCCTCCGCGTGAGCGAGAAATACTTGCGCCTCCGCGTTTGCGAAAAATACTTTCTTCTCCAGGTGAGAGAAAAATCCCTTTTCCTCCGCGTGAGCGAAAAATACCTTCACCACGTGAGCAAAAAATACCTACTCCTCCGCGTGAGCGAGAAATTCCTCCGTCTCCGCGTTTGCGAGAAATACATTCTCCTCCGTGTAAGCGAAAGATACCTCCTTATCGTTGTGAGCGAAAAATACCTTCTTCTCCAGGTGAGCGAAAAATTCCTCCTCCTCCACGTGAGCGAAAAATCCCTCCACCTCCGCGTCAGCGAGAAATACCTCCGCCTCCGCGTTTGCGAGAAATACCTTCTCCTCCAAGTGAGCGAAAGATACCTCCTCCTCCTTGTGAGCAAAAATTACCTTCTCCTCCACGTCACCGAAAAATCCCCCTACTTGAGCTAAAAATACTTTCTCCTCCACGTGAGCGAGAAATCCCTCCTCCTCCGCGTGAGCGAGAAATATCTTCTCCACGTTAGCGAAAAATACCTTCGTGTGAGTGAGAAATACCTTCTCCTCCACGTGAGCAAAACATACCTCCTCCTCCGCGTGAGCGAGAAGTACCGCCGCCTCCGCGTTTGTGAGAAATACCTTCTCCTCCGCGTGAGCGAAAAATCTCTCCTCCTCTGCATGAGCGAGGATTACATTCTCCTCCACGTGAGAGAAAGATACCTCCTCCTCGTGGTGAGCGAAAAATACCTTCTCCGCGAGGGCGAATGTTACCTTTTCCTCCGCGTGAGCAAAAAGTTCCTCCTCCTCCGCGTGAGCGAGAAATTTCTCTGCATCTGCGTTTGCGAGAAATACCTTCTCCTCCGCTTGAGCGAAAAATCTCTCCTCCGCGCGAGCGGAAAATACCTTCTCCGTGTGAGCGAAAAATCCCTGCTCCGCGTGAGCGAAAGATACCCTGATCCTCCTTGTGAGCAAAAACTACCTTCAACCCCACGTGAGCGAAAAATTCCTCCTTTTCCGCGTGAGCGAGAAATACCTTCTCCTCCACGTGAGCGAAAAATCTCTCCTCCTCCGCGTGAGCGAGAAATACCTTCTCCTCCACGTGAGCGAAAAATACCTCTTCCGAGTGAGCGAGGAATACCTTCTCCTCCACTAGAGCGAAAAATTCCTCCTCCTCCGCGTGAGCGAGAAAAACCATCTCCTTCACGTGAGCGAAAAATACCTCCTCCTCTGCGTGAGCGTGAAATACCTTCTCATTTATCCTCCGCGTGAGTGAGAAATACCACCGCGTCCGCGTTTGCGAGAAATACCTTCTCCTCCACGTGAGCGAAAAAATTCCTCCTCCTCCGCGTGAGCGATAAAAACCGTCTCCTCCACGTGAACGAAAAATACCTCCTCCTCCGCGTGAGCGAGAAATGCCATCTCCACGTGAGCGAAAAACTCTCCTCCTCCTCGTGAGCAAGAAATACTTTCTCCTCCGCGTGAGCGAAAGATACTTCTCCTTGTGATCGAAAAATACCTTCTCCACGTGGGCGAAAAATCCCTCCTCGTCCGCATGAGCGAGAAATACCTCCGCCTCCGCGTTTGCGAAAGATCCCTCCTCCGCGTGATTGAGAAATACCTCCGCTTCCGAGTGTTCGTGAAATACCTTCTCCACGTGAGCTAAAAACACCTCCTCATCCACTTGAGCGAGAAATACCTTCTCCTCTTTGTGAGCGGAAATACCTTTTCCTCCTCATGAGCGAAAAATCCCTCCTCCTCCTCGTGAGCAAAAAATAACTTCTGCGCGTGAGCGAAAGATACATCTCCTCCTTGTGAGCGAAAAATACCTCCTCCTCCGCGTGAGCGAGAAATACCTTCTCAACTTCAGCGAAAAATACCTCCGCCACCGCGTTTGCTAGAAATGCCTTCTCCTCCACGTGAGCGAAAAATCTCTCCTCCTCTGCGTGAGCGAGAAATACCTTCTCCTGCACGTGAGCGAAAGGTACCTCCTCCTCCTGGTGAGCGAAAAATACCTTCTCCTCCACGTGAGCGAAATATTCCTCCTCCTCCGCGTGAGCGACAAATACCTCCTCCTTCGCGTTTGCGAGAAATACCTTCTCCGGGTGATCGAAAAATACCTCCTCCGCGTGAGCGGAAAATACCTTCTCCTCCACGTGAGCGAAAAATCCCTCCTCTTCCGCGTGAACGAGGAATACCTGTGGTGAGGAATACCGAGGCGTCCCTGTGGTGCTCGACAAAGAGCATGCGTGATAAAGCATGCGGCACAACTTGTAAAATGCGCCACGGGCCTTGTGTGTCTCATCCCGCTCAAGTGTGGTCGCGTGTATGTGGGCCAGACAGGACGCTGCGTAAATGAACGCGCAAGGGAACATCAGCGTTCAATTAGGAATAGAGAAGGAGCAAATTTGCCTTCTCATTGCATTGCACGCACGGGTTGTGAGCCGCTGCTAAATAATATCAGAATTCTGGGCAGGAGTAATGAAAAAGTTTCCTGTGAACTTCTAGAGGCATACCACATCAAGGCAAGAGGTGATAACTGTGTGAGTGACACCTCCTTTTCATTGTACAAAGCGGAAAAGAATTTTTTGGAGCGGTTTTGATGGATTGTCGCGCAGGGTTGATTTGCCTTCTTTTCCTCTCCTTCCCCTCTTCGTAGGCACGTGTGCACACTGCCTATAAAAGCGGCACTGAATCTAATAAACACAAGTTGATAGTTTGCGCTCTTTCAGTCTCCCTCGTGCTTTTTCCTGTGTGTGTCTTTTGTGCGCAATTCGTACCTAAAACAGAATACCTTCTCCTCCACGAGAGCGAAAAATTCCTCCTCCTCCGCGTGAGCGAGAAATACCTTCTCCTCCACGCGAGCGAAAAATACCTCCTCCGCTAGAGTGTGAAATACCTTCTCCTACACGTGAGCGAGAAATTCCTCCTCCGCGTGAGCGTGAAATACCTTCTCCTTCCTCCTCCGCGTGAGCGAGAAATACCTTCTCTTTTACGTGAGCGAAAAATTCATCCTCCTTCGTTTGAGCGAGGAATACCTTCTCCTCCACGAGAGTGAAAAATTCCTCCCCCTCCGGGTGAGCGAGAAATACCTTCTCCTTCACGAGAGCGAAAAATACCTCCTCTGCGTGACCGTGAAATTCTCTCTCCTTCCTCCTCCGCGTGAGCGAGAAATACCGTCGCCTCCGCGTTTGCGAGAAATACATTCTCCTCCACGTGAGCGAAAAATACCTTCACATCCACGTGAGCGAAAAATCCCTCCTCCTCCTCGTGAGCAAGAAATACCTTCTCCTGCACATGAGTGAAAAATACTCCTCCTTGTGAGCGAAAAATACCTCCTCCTCCGCGTGA
This sequence comes from Amblyomma americanum, assembly GCF_052857255.1. NCBI lineage: Eukaryota > Metazoa > Arthropoda > Arachnida > Ixodida > Ixodidae > Amblyomma > Amblyomma americanum. The sequence goes on along the minus strand of NC_135498.1, from coordinate 219,853,062 downwards.
GCGAGAAATCCCTCTGCCTCCGCGTTTGCGAGAAATACCTTCTCCTTCATGTGAGCGAAAACTCCCGCCTCCGAGTGAGCGAAAGATACCCTAATCCTCCTTGTGAGCGAAAAATAAATTCTCCCCCCTCTGAGCGAAAAATTCTTTCTCTTCGGGAGCGAGATACACCTCCGCCTCCGCTTTAGCGAGAAATACCTTCTCCTCCACGTGAGGTAAAATCGCCTCCGCCTGCGCGTGAGCGAGAAATATCTTCTGCTCCTCGTGAGCGAAAATTACTCCTCCTCCGCTTGAGCGAGAAATACCTACTCTTCCACGTGAGCGCTAAATCCCTCCTCCTCCGCGTAAGCGAGAAATATCTTCTCCTCCACGTGAGCAAACTACCCTCCTCCTCCGCGTGAGCGAGAAGTACCGCCTCCTCCGCGTTTGTGAGAAATACCTTCTCCTCCACGAGAGCGAAGAATACCTTCTCTTCCTCTGCATGAGCGAGAAATACCATCTCCTCCACGTGAGCGAAAAATATCTCCTCCTCCGCGTGAGCGAGACATACCTTCTCCTCAACATGAGAGAAAAATCAATCCTCCTCCGCATGAGCGAGAAATATCTTCTCCTCCACGTGAGCAAAAAATCCCTCCTTCACGTGAGCGAAATATACCTTCTCCACGTGAGCGAAAAATCCCTCCTCCTCCGCATGAGCGAAAAACACCTTCTCCTTCACGTGAGCGCAAATTACCTCCTCCTCCGCGTCAGCGAGAAATACCACCGCCTGTGTGTTTGCGAGAAATACCTTCTCTTCCGCGTGAGCGAAAGATACCTCCTCCTCCTTGTGAGCGAAAAGTACCTTCTACACGTGAGCGAAAAACGCCGCCTTCTCCGCTTGAGCAATAAATACCTTCTCCTCCAGGTGAGCGAAAAATACCTCCTCCTCCCCGTGAGCGAAAAATACCTCCGCCTCCGAGTGTGCGATAAATATCTCAGCCTCCGCGTTTGCGAAAAATACCTTCTCCTCTAGGTGAGCGAAAAATTTCTCCTCCGCGTGAGCCAAAAACACCTTCTCCTCCAGTTGAGCGAAAAATACCTCCTCCTCCGCGTGAGCGAGAAATACCTCCGCCTCCGCGTTTGCGAAAATTCCCTCCTCCGCGTGACTCAGAAATACCTCCGCCTCCACGTTTGCGAGAAATACCTTCTCCTCCACCTGAGCGAAAAATCCCTCCTCCACGTGAGCGAGAAATACCTCCGCCTCTGCGTTTGCGAGAAATACCGTCTGCGCTTAAGCGAAAGATACCTCCTCCTCCTTTTGAGCGAAAGATACCGTCCCCTCCACGTGAGCGAAAAATCCCTGCTCCTCAGCGTAAGCGTGAAATACCTCCACCTCCGCGTTTGCGAGAAATACCTTCTCCTCCGCATGAGCGAATATACATCCTTTACCTTGTGAGCGAAAAATACCTTCTCCTCCAGGTGAGCGAAAAATCTCTCCTCCTCCGCGTGATCGAAAAATGCATTCTCCTCCACGTGAGCGAAAAATCCGTCCTTTGCGTGAGCGAGAAATACCTTCTCCTCCACGTGAGCGACAAATACCTCCTACTCAGCGTGAGCGAGAAATAGCTCCGCCTCCGCGTTTGCGAGAAATACCTTCTCCGAGTAAGCGAAAGATACCCTGATCATCCTTGTGAGCGAGAAATACCTTCCCCTCCACGTGAGCGAAAAATTCCTCCTCTACCGCAAGAGCCAGAAATACCTCCGCCTCCGCGTTTGCGAGAAATACCTTCTCCGCGTAAGCGAAAGATACCTCCTCCTCCTTGTGAGCGAAACATACCGTCTCCTCCAAGTGAGCGAAAACTCCCTCCTCCTCCGCGTCAGTGAGAAATACCTCCGCCTCCGCGTTTACGAGAAATACCTCCTCCTCCTATTGAGCGAATATACCTCCTCCTCCTTGTGAGCGAAAAATACCTTCTCTTCTACTTGAGCGAGAAATTACTCCTCCTACGCGTGAGCGAGAAATACTTGCGCCTCCGCGTTTGCGAAAAATACTTTCTTCTCCAGGTGAGTGAAAAATCCTTTTTCCTCCGCGTGAGCGAAAAATACCTTCTCCACGTGAGCAAAAAATACCTACTCCTCCGCGTGAGCGAGAAATCCCTCCGTCTCCGCGTTTGCGAGAAATACATTCTCCTCCGTGTGAGCGAAAAATCCCTGCTCCGCGTGAGCGAAAGATACCCTGATCCTCCTTGTGAGCAAAAACTACCTTCAACCCCACGTGAGCGAAAAATTTCTCCTTTTCCGCGTGAGCGAAAAATACCTTCTCCTCCACGTGAGCGAAAAATCTCTGCTCCTCCGCGTGAGCGAGAAATACCTTCTCCTCCACGTGAGCGAAAAATACCTCCTCCGAGTGAGCGAGGAATACCTTCTCCTCCACTAGAGCGAAAAATTCCTCCTCCTCCGCGTGAGCGAGAAAAACCTCCTTCACGTGAGCGAAAAATACCTCCTCCTCTGCGTGAGCGTGAAATACCTTCTCATTTATCCTCCGCGTGAGTGAGAAATACCACCGCGTCCGCGTTTGCGAGAAATACCTTCTCCTCCACGTGAGCGAAAAAATTCCTCCTCCTCCGCGTGAGCGAAAAAAACCGTCTCCTCCACGTGAACGAGAAATACCTCCTCCTCCGCGTGAGCGAGAAATGCCATCTCCACGTGAGCGAAAAAACTCTCCTCCTCCTCGTGAGAAAGAAATACTTTCTCCTCCGCGTGAGCGAAAGATACTTCTCCGTGTGATCGAAAAATACCTTCTCCACGTGAGCGAAAAATCCCTCCTCGTCCGCATTAGCGAGAAATACCTCCGCCTCCGCGTTTGCGAAAGATCCCTCCTCCGCGTGATTGAGAAATACCTCCGCTTCCGAGTGTTCGTGAAATACCTTCTCCACGTGAGCTAAAAACACCTCCTCATCCGCTTGAGCGAGAAATACCTTCTCCTCTTTGTGAGCGGAAATACCTTTTCCTCCTCATGAGCGAAAAATCCCTCCTCCTCCTCGTGAGCAAAAAATAACTTCTCCTGCGCGTGAGCGAAAGATACATCTCCTCCTTGTGAGCGAAAAATACCTCCTCCTCCGCGTGAGCGAGAAATACCTTCTCAACTTCTGCGAAAAATACCTCCGCCACCGCGTTTGCTAGAAATGCCTTCTCCTCCACGTGAGCGAAAAATCTCTCCTCCTCTGCGTGAGCGGGAAATACCTTCTCCTGCACGTGAGCGAAAGGTACCTCCTCCTCCTCGTGAGCGAAAAATACCTTCTCCTCCACGTGAGCGAGAAATTACTCCTCCTCCGCGTGAGCGAGAAATACTTGCGCCTCCGCGTTTGCGAAAAATACTTTCTTCTCCAGGTGAGTGAAAAATCCCTTTTCCTCCGCGTGAGCGAAAAATACCTTCTCCACGTGAGCAGAAAATAAGTACTCCTCCGCGTGAGCGAGAAATCCCTCCTCCTCCGCGTCAGCGAGAAATACCTCCGCCTCCGCGTTTACGAGAAATACCTCCTCCTCCGCTTGAGCGAATATACCTCCCCCTCCTTGTGAGCGAAAAATACCTCCTCCTCCTCCGCGTGAGCTAGAAATACCTCTCTCTCCGCGATTTCCAGAAATACCTTCTCCTCCGTGTAAGCGAAAGATACCTCGTCCTCCACGTGACCGAAAAATCCCTCCTCCACGTGAGCGGAAAATACCTTCTCCTCCACGTGAGCGAGAAATACCTCCGCCTCCGCGTTTGCGAGAAATACCTTCTCATCCAAGTGAGCGAAAGATACCTCCTCCTCCTTGTGAGCGAAAAATACCTTCTCCTCCACGTCACTGAAAAATCCCCCTACTCCGCGTGAGCGAAAAATACTTTCTCCTGCGCGTGAGCGAGATACCTCCTCCTCCGCGTAAGCGAAAAATATCTTCTCCTCGTGAGGGAAAATCCCTCCTCCGCGTGAGCGAGAAATACCTCCGCCTCCGCGTTTGCGAGAAATACCTTCTCCGAGTAAGCGAAATATACCCTGATCATCCTTGTGAGCGAGAAATACCTTCTCCTCCACGTGAGCGAAAAATTCCTCTTCTACCGCGTGAGCTAGAAATACCTCCGCCTCCGCGTTTGCGAAAAATACCTTCTCCGCGTAAGCGAAAGATACCTCCTCCTCCTTGTGAGCGAAACATACCGTCTCCTCCAAGTGAGCGAAAAATCCCTCCTCCTCCGCGTCAGTGAGAAATACCTCCGCCTCCGCGTTTACGAGAAATACCTCCTCCTCCGATTGAGCGAATATACCTCCTCCTCCTTGTGAGCGAAAAATACCTTCTCTTCTACTTGAGCGAGAAATTACTCCTCCTCCGCGTGAGCGAGAAATACTTGCGCCTCCGCGTTTGCGAAAAATACTTTCTTCTCCAGGTGAGAGAAAAATCCCTTTTCCTCCGCGTGAGCGAAAAATACCTTCACCACGTGAGCAAAAAATACCTACTCCTCCGCGTGAGCGAGAAATTCCTCCGTCTCCCCGTTTGCGAGAAATACATTCTCCTCCGTGTAAGCGAAAGATACCTCCTTATCGTTGTGAGCGAAAATTACCTTCTTCTCCAGGTGAGCGAAAAATTCCTCCTCCTCCACGTGAGCGAAAAATCCCTCCACCTCCGCGTCAGCGAGAAATACCTCCGCCTCCGCGTTTGCGAGAAATACCTTCTCCTCCAAGTGAGCGAAAGATACCTCCTCCTCCTTGTGAGCAAAAATTACCTTCTCCTCCACGTCACCGAAAAATCCCCCTACTTGAGCTAAAAATACTTTCTCCTCCACGTGAGCGAGAAATCCCTCCTCCTCCGCGTGAGCGAGAAATATCTTCTCCACGTTAGCGAAAAATACCTTCGTGTGAGTGAGAAATACCTTCTCCTCCACGTGAGCAAAACATACCTCCACCTCCGCGTGAGCGAGAAGTACCGCCGCCTCCGCGTTTGTGAGAAATACCTTCTCCTCCGTGTGAGCGAAAAATCCCTGCTCCGCGTGAGCGAAAGATACCCTGATCCTCCTTGTGAGCAAAAACTACCTTCAACCCCACGTGAGCGAAAAATTCCTCCTTTTCCGCGTGAGCGAGAAATACCTTCTCCTCCACGTGAGCGAAAAATCTCTCCTCCTCCGGGTGAGCGAGAAATACCTTCTCCTCCACGTGAGCGAAAAATACCTCCTCCGAGTGAGCGAGGAATACCTTCTCCTCCACTAGAGCGAAAAATTCCTCCTCCTCCGCGTGAGCGAGAAAAACCATCTCCTTCACGTGAGCGAAAAATACCTCCTCCTCTGCGTGAGCGTGAAATACCTTCTCATTTATCCTCCGCGTGAGTGAGAAATACCACCGCGTCCGCGTTTGCGAGAAATGCCATCTCCACGTGAGCGAAAAACTCTCCTCCTCCTCATGAGCAAGAAATACTTTCTCCTCCGCGTGAGCGAAAGATACTTCTCCTTGTGATCGAAAAATACCTTCTCCACGTGAGCGAAAAATCCCTCCTCGTCCGCATGAGCGAGAAATACCTCCGCCTCCGCGTTTGCGAAAGATCCCTCCTCCGCGTGATTGAGAAATACCTCCGCTTCCGAGTGTTCGTGAAATACCTTCTCCACGTGAGCTAAAAACACCTCCTCATCCGCTTGAGCGAGAAATACCTTCTCCTCTTTGTGAGCGGAAATACCTTTTCCTCCTCATGAGCGAAAAATCCCTCCTCCTCCTCGTGAGCAAAAAATAACTTCTGCGCGTGAGCGAAAGATACATCTCCTCCTTGTGAGCGAAAAATACCTCCTCCTCCGCGTGAGCGAGAAATACCTTCTCAACTTCAGCGAAAAATACCTCCGCCACCGCGTTTGCTAGAAATGCCTTCTCCTCCACGTGAGCGAAAAATCTCTCCTCCTCTGCGTGAGCGAGAAATACCTTCTCCTGCACGTGAGCGAAAGGTACCTTCTCCTCCTGGTGAGCGAAAAATACCTTCTCCTCCACGTGAGCGAAATATTCCTCCTCCTCCGCGTGAGCGACAAATACCTCCTCCTTCGCGTTTGCGAGAAATACCTTCTCCGGGTGATCGAAAAATACCTCCTCCGCGTGAGCGGAAAATACCTTCTCCTCCACGTGAGCGAAAAATTCCTCCTCTTCCGCGTGAACGAGGAATACCTGTGGTGAGGAATACCGAGGCGTCCCTGTGGTGCTCGACAAAGAGCATGCGTGATAAAGCATGCGGCACAACTTGTAAAATGCGCCACGGGCCTTGTGTATCTCATCCCGCTCAAGTGTGGTCGCGTGTATGTGGGCCAGACAGGACGCTGCGTAAATGAACGCGCAAGGGAACATCAGCGTTCAATTAGGAATAGAGAAGGAGCAAATTTGCCTTCTCATTGCATTGCACGCACGGGTTTTGAGCCGCTGCTAAATAATATCAGAATTCTGGGCAGGAGTAATGAAAAACTTTCCTGTGAACTTCTAGAGGCATACCACATCAAGGCAAGAGGTGATAACTGTGTGAGTGACACCTCCTTTTCATTGTACAAAGCGGAAAAGAATTTTTTGGAGCGGTTTTGATGGATTGTCGCGCAGGGTTGATTTGCCTTCTTTTCCTCTCCTTCCCCTCTTCGTAGGCACGTGTGCACACTGCCTATAAAAGCGGCACTGAATCTAATAAACACAAGTTGATAGTTTGCGCTCTTTCAGTCTCCCACGTGCTTTTTCCTGTGTGTGTCTTTTGTGCGCAATTCGTACCTAAAACAGAATACCTTCTCCTCCACGAGAGCGAAAAATTCCTCCTCCTCCGCGTGAGCGAGAAATACCTTCTCCTCCACGCGAGCGAAAAATACCTCCTCCGCTAGAGTGTGAAATACCTTCTCCTACACGTGAGCGAGAAATTCCTCCTCCGCGTGAGCGTGAAATACCTTCTCCTTCCTCCTCCGCGTGAGCGAGAAATACCTTCTCTTTTACGTGAGCGAAAAATTCATCCTCCTTCGTGTGAGCGAGGAATACCTTCTCCTCCACGAGAGTGAAAAATTCCTCCCCCTCCGGGTGAGCGAGAAATACCTTCTCCTTCACGAGAGCGAAAAATACCTCCTCTGCGTGACCGTGAAATTCTCTCTCCTTCCTCCTCCGCGTGAGCGAGAAATACCGTCGCCTCCGCGTTTGCGAGAAATACATTCTCCTCCACGTGAGCGAAAAATACCTTCACATCCACGCGAGCGAAAAATCCCTCCTCCTCCTCGTGAGCAAGAAATACCTTCTCCTGCACATGAGTGAAAAATACTCCTCCTTGTGAGCGAAAAATACCTATTCCTCCGCGTGAGCGAGAAATACTTTCTCAACGTGAGCGAAGAATATCTCCGCCACCCCGTTTGCTAGAAATGCCTTCTCCTTCACGTGAGCGAAAAATCCCTGCTCGTCCGCGTGAGCGAAAAAGTCCTCCTCCTCCGCGTTTGCGAGAAATACCTTCTCCGCGTGAGCTAAAGGCACCTCGTCCTTCACTTGAGCGAGAAATACCTCCGCCTCCGCGTTTGCGAGAACAACCTACTCCGCGTTAGCGAAAAATACCTTCTCCGCGTGACCGGAAAATACCTTCTCCTCCACGTGAGCGAGAAATCCCACCTCCTCCGTGTGAACGAGGAATACCTTCTTCTCCACGAGAGCGAAAATTTCCTCCTCCTCCGCGTGAGCGAGAAATACCTCCTTCTCCGCGTGAGTGTGAAATACCTTCTCCTCCACGGAGCAAGAACTTCCTCCTCCGCGTGAACGAGAAATACCTTCTCCTCCACTTGAGCGAAAAATCCTTCATCCTCCGTGTGCGCGAGGAATACCTTCTCCTCCACGAGAGTGAAAAATTCTTCCTACTCCGGGTGAGCGAGAAATACCTTCTCCTTCACGAAAGCGAAAAATACCTCCTCCGCGTGAGCGTGAAATACCTTCTCCAACCTCATCCGCGTGAGCGAGAAATACCACCGCCTCCGCGTTTGCGAGAAATACATTCTCCTCCACGTGAGCGAAAAATACTTTCAGCTCCACGTGAGGGAAAAATCTCTCCTCCTCCTCGTGAGCAAGAAATACCTTCTCTTACGCATGAGTGAAAAATACTCCTCCTCCTTGTGAGCAACAAATACCGCCTCCCCCGCGTAAGCGAGAAATACCTCCTCCTCTTCATTTGCGAGAAATACCTTCTCCTCCGCGTGAGCGAGGAATACCTTCTCCTCCACGAGAGTGAAAAATTCCTCCTCCTCCGGGTGAGCAAGATATACCTTCTCCTTCACGAGAGCGAAAAATACCTCCTCCGCGTGAGCGTGAATTACCTTCTGCTTCCTCCTCCGCGTGAGCGAAAATACCACCGCCTCCGCGTTTGCGATAAATACATTCTCCTCCATGTGAGCGAAAAATACTTTCAGCTCCACGTGAGCGAAAAATCTCTCCTCCTCCTTGTGAGCAAGAAATACCTTCTCCTGCGCATGAGTGAAAGATACTCCTCCTCCTTGTGAGCGAAAAATACCTCCTCCTCCGCGTGAGCGAGAAATACCTTCTCAACGTGAGCGAAGAATACCTGCGCCACCCGTTTGCTAGAAATGCCTTCTCCTCCACGTGGGCGAAAAATCCCTCCTGGTCCGCTTGAGCGAGAAATACCTTCTCCTGCACGTGAGCGAAAGGTATTTCCTCCTCCTTGTGAGCGAAATACACCTTCTCCTCCACGTGAGCAAAAAATTCCTCCTCCTCCGCGTGAGCGAGAAATTCCTCTGCCTCCGCGTTTGCGAGAAATACCTTCTCCTTCATGTGAGCGAAAAATCCCGCCTCCGAGTGAGCGAAAGATACCCTAATCCTCCTTGTGAGCGAAAAATAAATTCTCCCCCCTCTGAGCGAAAAATGCTTTCTCTTCGGGAGCGAGATACACCTCCGCCTCCGCTTTAGCGAGAAATACCTTCTCCTCCACGTGAGGTGAAATCGCCTCCGCCTGCGCGTGAGCGAGAAATATCTTCTGCTCCTCGTGAGCGAAAATTACTCCTCCTCCGCTTGAGCGAGAAATACCTACTCTTCCACGTGAGCGCTAAATCCCTCCTCCTCCGCGTAAGCGAGAAATATCTTCTCCTCCACGTGAGCAAACTACCCTCCTCCTCCGCGTGAGCGAGAAGTACCGCCTCCTCCGCGTTTGTGAGAAATACCTTCTCCTCCACGAGAGCGAAGAATACCTTCTCTTCCTCTGCATGAGCGAGAAATACCATCTCCTCCACGTGAGCGAAAAATATCTCCTCCTCCGCGTGAGCGAGACATACCTTCTCCTCAACATGAGAGAAAAATCAATCCTCCTCCGCATGAGCGAGAAATATCTTCTCCTCCACGTGAGCAAAAAATCCCTCCTTCACGTGAGCGAAATATACCTTCTCCACGTGAGCGAAAAATCCCTCCTCCTCCGCATGAGCGAAAAACACCTTCTCCTTCACGTGAGCGCAAATTACCTCCTCCTCCGCGTCAGCGAGAAATACCACCGCCTGTGTGTTTGCGAGAAATACCTTCTCTTCCGCGTGAGCGAAAGATACCTCCTCCTCCTTGTGAGCGAAAAGTACCTTCTACACGTGAGCGAAAAACGCCGCCTTCTCCGCTTGAGCGATAAATACCTTCTCCTCCAGGTGAGCGAAAAATACCTCCTCCTCCCCGTGAGCGAAAAATAACTCCGCCTCCGAGTGTGCGAGAAATATCTCCGCCTCCGCGTTTGCGAAAAATACCTTCTCCTCTAGGTGCGCGAAAAATTTCTCCTCCGCGTGAGCCAAAAACACCTTCTCCTCCAGTTGAGCGAAAAATACCTCCTCCTCCGCGTGAGCGAGAAATACCTCCGCCTCCGCGTTTGCGAAAATTCCCTCCTCCGCGTGACTCAGAAATACCTCCGCCTCCACGAGAAATACCTTCCCCTCCACGTGAGCGAAAAATTCCTCCTCTACCGCAAGAGCCAGAAATACCTCCGCCTCCGCGTTTGCGAGAAATACCTTCTCCGCGTAAGCGAAAGATACCTCCTCCTCCTTGTGAGCGAAACATACCGTCTCCTCCAAGTGAGCGAAAACTCCCTCCTCCTCCGCGTCAGTGAGAAATACCTCCGCCTCCGCGTTTACGAGAAATACCTCCTCCTCCTATTGAGCGAATATACCTCCTCCTCCTTGTGAGCGAAAAATACCTTCTCTTCTACTTGAGCGAGAAATTACTCCTCCTACGCGTGAGCGAGAAATACTTGCGCCTCCGCGTTTGCGAAAAATACTTTCTTCTCCAGGTGAGTGAAAAATCCTTTTTCCTCCGCGTGAGCGAAAAATACCTTCTCCACGTGAGCAAAAAATACCTACTCCTCCGCGTGAGCGAGAAATCCCTCCGTCTCCGCGTTTGCGAGAAATACATTCTCCTCCGTGTAAGCGAAAGATACCCCCTTATCGTTGTGAGCGAAAAATACCTTCTTCTCCAGGTGAGCGAAAAATTCCTCCTCCTACACGTGGGCGAAAAATCCCCCCACCTCCGCGTCAGCGAGAAATACCTCCGCCTCCGCGTTTGCGAGAAATACCTTCTCCTCCAAGTGAGCGAAAGATACCTCCTCCTCCTTGTGAGCGAAAAATACCTTCTCCTCCACGTCACCGAAAAACCCCCTACTCCGCGTGAGCGAAAAATACTTTCTAATCCACGTAGAAGAAGAAGAAGAAGACTTTATTTCCACCATGTGCAGTACACAGATGGAGGACGACGGAAAAAAAAGCCGTCAATAGGCGGCTTGACGAGTCCGTCGCCCCACTTAATGAGCAGCGTTTGGTCAACAGCAATCAATTCATACAGTCAAACAAAAGAAAATGAAAACACTTGATCAGTGCAGAACAGAAGCAAAACAGAGCGGTCCGAAAAATGAAATCCCAGGATAAGTAAAATCAGTTATTCATCCTCAGTAAACATAGAGCGAAGCTTAGCAGCGGAGCAAGTAAATAAATCAAAGTTAGTAGACAGATAATGGTTTAACAGTGATGGTAAAGAATAACATAGGCGTTCCATGCCAGAGTTCAAACGGGGTGCAACGATTTTCCAACATTCTCCATGTCTTGTAGCATAATATTGTTCATTCTTTTCTAAATATGCCAGAGTACCAAGGTTATGTATGTTATATCTTACTTCATATTTAAATCTTCTACTCAGACGGTAGAGATATAGTTTATGAGCCGTAATGACATGCGCTCTATGAAAAAAACCTGCAGTTGTTGCATTATAACCGGCGTTGTACACATGACGTAGGTATCGCTTCTGCATGACATAAATTTTTTGTAGGTTAGAGAATGTAGTTGTACCCCAGACAAGTTGGCAATAGTTAACATGTGAATAAAAGAGTGAATTATAAACCAATAGTTTAAGTTTTGTAGAAAGAATGTATCTGAGACGACCAATTACTCCAGTTATCCGAGCTAAATTTGTCACTAGTAAGTTCACATGAGTTTCCCAGGACATGTGAGCAGTAAATGTCACACCAAGGCTTTTGAAATGGTCAACAATGTCAACAGGACGAGAGTTAAAAATAATATCGGCATGAGGAAGGAGTGGCTTATTCTTTGCCCGAAAGATAACGGCTTTTGTCTTATTTGTGTTAATTGTCATAGAATTATAGGACGACCATTGTTGTAGTTGAACTATTGTGTCATTGCAACTAGAGATAAGTTGATCGATATTATTACCAGAGAAAAATATTCTAGTATCGTCTGCGTATATGATAAATTTGGCATCCTGGTTAATATTAACAATGTCATTTATATAAAGGTTAAAGAGCAAAGGCCCCAATATGCTACCTTGTGGGACACCACAAGCCAGTGGTAGGACTTGTGATCGAGAGTTATTAATTTGGACTACTTGTCGCCGGTGGGACAAATATGACCGTAGTAAATGTAACGCACATCCACGTACACCATAAATATCGAACTTATTCAATAAAACTTCATGATTGACCAAGTCAAAAGCCTTGGGGAAGTCAACAAATAAGCCAACCACGATTTTCTTGTTCTCAAATTGTGTTAAAATATATTCTTTTTGGTGAAGCAAGGCTAATTCAGTTGACATATTCTTCCGGAAACCAAATTGGTAAGGTGTTAATACATTGGAGGTTTCGATGAAATTCAAAACCCTGCAATGAATTATTTTCTCGAGAACCTTTGAAAAAATCGGCAATATAGATACAGGCCGATAATTGCCCAATTCGTTTCGATTCCCCTTTTTAAAGAGCACTACTACTTTGGCAACCTGCAGCTTTACTGGGAATATAGACGTAGTTAAACACATATTAAAAATATTCATAAGAACTGGTGCAATTACATCTGCGACGTATTTGACGGGTTTTATTTGAATTTCATCGATATCCCTACTGCTGCTGTTGTTTAAACTTCTAATTGTTGAAATCACTTCCTGCACTGTGACTGGCTGTAAAAATAAAGTTCTATCATTCCTCCTGTTCATATATTGACATGCGTTGTGGGAACTACCTGGTGTACTCATATTTGTGAAAAAAGTGTTGAAAGCATCAGCCAGTTCCGCCCCTTGCAAGTTCTTGCCCTTAATAGTAAGTTTGGACATGCAGCTCCTGCTATTACCACGGCGTAGTAACATATTTAGTTTGTCCCAAAGCAGTGCGCTCGGTGCATTTTTGACATCCACAAAAGATGAGAAGTAATCTTTGCGCGCAATGCACAATTTCTTGGTTAGTTTGTTTCGATATTGTTTGAAGATCGTCAAGTCATTAAGATTACGCGTGCGAAGAAATTTTCTGAACAGTCTGTGTTTTGTTCTCATTTGTTGGTAGAGTTCGTATGTTACGTGAGCGAGAAATCCCTCCTCCTCCGCGTGAGCGAGAAATATCTTCTCCACGTTAGCGAAAAATACCTCGTGTGAGTGAGAAATACCTTCTCCTCCACGTGAGCAAAACATACCTCCTCCTCCGCGTGAGCGCGAAGTACCGCCGCCTGCGCGTTTGTGAGAAATACCTTCTCCTCCGCGTGAGCGAAAAATCTCTCCTCCTCTGCATGAGCGAGAAATACATTCTCCTCCACGTGAGAGAAAGATACCTCCTTCTCCTTGTGAGCGAAAAATACCTTCTCTTCTACGTGAGCGAAAAATCCTTCCTCCTCCGCGTGAGCGAGAAATATCTTCTCCTCCGCGTGAGCGAAAAATACCTTCTCCACGTGAGCGAGAAATCCCTTCTTCTACACGTCAGCGGGAAACCCCTTCTCCTCAACATGAGCGAAAAATTCCTCCTGTTCCGCGTGAGCGAAAAATACCTTCTCCTCCACGTGAGGGAAAAATATCTTCCCCTCCACGTGAGCGAAAAATTCCTCCTCCGCGTGAGCTAACAATCCTTCCTCCCCCGTGTGAGCAAAAAATACCTTCTCCTCCACATGAGCGAAAAATACCTTCTCCTCAACCTGAACAAAAAATACTTTCTCCTCCACGTGAGCGAGAAATCCCTCCTCCTCCGCGTGAGCGAAAAATCCCTGCTCCTCCGCGTGAGCGAAAGATACTCCTCTTCCTTGTGAGCGAAAAGTACCTTCTCCGCGTGAGCGATAAATACCTCCGCCTCCGAGTGAGCGAGAAATACCTCCGCCTCCTCGTGAGCGAGAAGCACCTCTGCCTCCGCGTTTGCGAGAAATACCTCCCTCCACGTGAGCAAAAATCCTTCCTCTTTCACGTGAGCGAAAAACACATCCTCCTCCTCGTGAGCGAGAAGCACCTCTGCCTCCGCGTTTGCGAGAAATACCTCCGCGCTAGCGAAATATACCTCATCCTCCCCGTGAGCGAGAAATACCTCCTACTTAGCTTGAGCGAGAAATACCTCCGCATCTCCGTTTGCGAGAAATGCCTTCTCCTCCGCGTGAGCGAACGATACCTCCTCCTCCTTGTGAGCGAAAAATACCGTCTCCTCCACGTGAGCGAAATATCCCTCCTCCCCCGCGTTAGCGAGAAATACCTCCGCCTCCGCGTTTACGAGAAATACCTCCTCCTCCGCTTGAGCGAATATACCTCCTCCTCCTTGTGAGCGAAAAATACCTTCTTTTCTACTTGAGCGAGAAATTACTCTTCTTCCGCGTGAGCGAGAAATACTTGCGCCTCCGCGTTTGCGAAAAATAGTTTCTTCTCCAGGTGAGCGAAAAATCCCTCCTCCTCCGCGTGATCGAAAAATACCTTCTCCACGTGAGCGAAAAATACCTCCTCCTCCGCGAGAGCGAGAAATACTTCCGTCTCCGCGTTTGCGAGAAATACATTCTCCTCCGTGTAAGCGAAAGATACCTCCTCCTCGTTGTGAGCGAAAAATACCTTCTTCTCCAGGTGAGTGAAAAATCTCTCCTCCTCCACGTGAGCGAAAAATCCCTCTTCCTCCGCTTGAGCAAATATAAATCCTCCTCCATTGTGAGCGAAACATACCTCCTACTTCGCGTGAGCGAGAAATACCTCCGTCTCCACGTCTTCCAGAAACACCTTCTCCTCCGTGTAAGCGAAAGACACCTTCTCCTCCTTGTGAGCGAAAAATACGTTCTCCTCCACGTGACCGAAAAATCCCTCCTCCGCGTGAGCGAAAAATACCTTTCCGCCACGTGAGCGAGAAATACCTCCGCCTCCTTGTAAGCTAAAAATACCTTCTCCTCCACCTGAGCGAAAATCTCTCCTCCTCCTCGTGAGCGCAAAATACCTTCTCCTCCAAGTGAACGAAAAATACCTCCTCCTCCGCTTGAGCGACAATTGCCTCCGCCTCCGCGTTTGCGAGAAATACTTTCTCCGCGTGAGCGAGATACCTCCTCCTCCTTGTGAGCAAAAAATACCTTCTCCTCCACGTCAGCGAAAAATCCCCCCTACTCCGCGTGAGCGAAAAATACCTTCTCCTCCACGTGAGCGAAAAATCTCTCCTCCTCCGCGTGAGCGAAAGATCGCTGCTCCTCCGCGTGAGCAAAAAATACCTTCTCCACGCGAGCGAACTTCCCTCCTCCTCCACGTGAGCGAGAAATACCTCCTACCCAGCGTGAGCGACAAATACCTCCGCCTCCCCGTTTGCGAGAAATACCTTCCCCTCCGCGTGAGCGAACGATACCTCCTCCCCCGCGTGAACGAAAAATACCTCCTCCGCGTGAGCGGGAAATACCTCCGCCTCAACGTTTGCGAGAAATACCTTCTCCGCGTGAGCGAAAGATACCCTGATCCTCCTTGTGAGCGAAAAATACCTTCTCCTCCGCGTGAGCGAATATACCTCCTTCTCCTAGTGAGCGAAAAATACCTTCTCCAAGTGGGCTAAAAGTACCTCCTCCTCCGTTTGAGCGAGAAATACCTCCGCCTCCGAGTGAGCGAGAAATACCTCCGCCTCCGCGTTTGCGAAAAGTACCTGCTACTCCACGTGAGCAAAAATCCCTCCTCTTTCACGTGAGCGAAAAACACATCCTCCTCCTCGTGAGCGAGAAGCACATCTGCCTCCGCGTTTGCGAGAAATACCTTCTCCGCGTGATCGAAAGATACCTCATCCTCCACGTGAGCGAGAAATACCTCCTACTCAACTTGAGCGAGAAATACCTCCGCCTCCCCGTTTTCGAGGAATGCCTTCTCCTCCGCGTGAGCGAACGATACCTCCTCCTCCGCGTAAGCGAAAAATACCTTCGCCTCGTGAGCGAAAAATCCCTCCTCCGCGTGAGCGAGAAATATCTCCGCCTCCGCATTTGCGAGTAATACCTTCTACACTTGAGCGAAAAATCCCTCCTCCGCGTGAGCGAGAAATACCTCTGCCTCCGCATTTGCGAGAAATACCTTCTCCGAGTAACCGAAAGATATCCTGATCATCCTTGTGAGCGAGATATACCTTCTCCTCAACGTGAGCGAAACATTCCTCCTCTACCGCGTGAGCGAGAAATACCCACGCCTCCGCGTTTGTGATAAATACTTTCTCCGCGTAAACGAAAGATACCTCCTCCTCCTTGTGAGCGAAAAATACCGTCTCCTCCACGTGAGTGAAAAATCCCTCCTCCTCCGCGTTAGCGAGAAATACCTCCGCCACCGCGTTTACGAGAAATACCTCCTCCTCCGCTTTAGCGAATATACCTCCTCCTCCTTGTGAGCGAAAAATACCTTCTGATCCACGCGAGCGAAAAATTCTTCCTCTTCCGGGTGAGCGAGAAATACTTCCGCCTGCGCGTTTGCGAGAAATACCTTCTGCTCCGCGGCAGCGAAAGATACCTCCTCCTCCTCCTTGTGAGCGAAAAATACCTTCTCCTCCACGTGAGCGAAAAATCCCTCCTCATCTGCGTGAGCGTAAAACACCTTCTCCACGTGTGCGAAAAAATGCCTCCTCCTCCGCTTAGCGAGAAATACCTCCTCCTCTGTGTGAGCGAAAAATATTTACTCTTCCACGCGAGCGACTAATACTTCCTCCTCCGCGTGAGAGCGAAGCTCCTCCGACTCTGCGTTTGCGAGAAATACCTTCTCCTCCGCGTAAGCGACAGATACCTCCTCCTCCTTGTGAGCGAAAAATATCTTCTCCTCCAAGTGAGCGAACAATACTTCCTCCGCGTGAGCGAGAAGCACCTCCGCCTCTGCGTTTGCGAGAAATACCTTCTCCTCCGCGTGAACGAAAAATCCCTCCTCCTCCGCGTGAGCGAGAAATACCTCCGCCTCCGCGTATGCGAGAAATGCCTTCTCCGCGTGAGCGACCGATACCTCCTCCTCCACGTGAGCGAGAAATACCTCCAACTCCCCGTTTTCGAGAAATACAGTCTCCTCCGCGTCAGCGAAATATACCTCCTCCTCCGCGCGAGCGAAAAATACCTTCTCCACGGGAGCGAAAAATTCCTCCTCCGCGTGAGAGAGAAATACCTCCGCCTCCGTGTTTGCGAGAAAAACCTCCGCGTGAGCGAAAAATACCTCCTCCTCCTTGTGAGCGAGAAATACCTTCTCCTCCAATTGGGCTAAAAATGCCTCCTCCTCCGCTTGAGCGAGAAATACCTACGCCTCCCCGTTTGCGAGAATTACCTTCTCCTCAGCGCGAGCGAAAGATACCTCCTCCTCCTTGTGAGCGAAAAATACATTCTCCTCCACGTGAGCAACAAAACCACCCTCCTCTTTCACGTGTGCGAAAAGTACCTCCTCCTCCGCGTGAGCGAGAAGCACCTCCGCCTCCACGTTTGCGAGAAATACCTACTCCTCCGCGTGAGTGAAATATACCTGCTCTACGTGAGCGAAAAATCCCTCCTCCTCCGCATGAGCGAAAAATACCTCCTCCTCTGCGTGAGCGAGAAATACCACCGCGTCCGCGTTTGCGAGAAATATCTTCTCCTTGTGAGCGTAAGATACCTCCTCCTCCTTGTGAGCGAAAAATACCTTCTCCACGTGAGCAAAAAATCCCTCCTCCTTCACGTGAGCGAAAAATACCTCCTCTGCGTGAGCGAGAAGCACCTCTGCCTCCGCGTTTGCAAGAAAAACCTTCTCCGCGTGAGCGACAGATACCTCCGCCTCCACGGGAGCGAGAAATACCTCCTACCCAGCGTGAGCGAGAAATACCTCCGCGTCGCCGTTTGCGAGAAATACCTTCTCCTCCGCGTGAGATAAAGATACCTCCTCCTCCGCGTCTGCGAAAAATACGTTCTCCTCCACGTGAGCGAAAAATTTCTCCTCCGCGTGAGCGAAAAATACCTTCTCCTCCAGTTGAGCGAAAATACCTCCTCCTCCGCGTGAGCGAGAAATACCTCCGCCTCCGAGTGTGCGAAAAATCCCTCCTCCGCGTGTTTCAGAAATACGTCCGCATCCACGTTTGCGAAAAATACCTTCTCCTCCACCTGAGCGAAAAATCCCTCCTCCACGTGAGCGAGAAATACCTCCGCCTCTGCGTTTGCGAGAAATACCGTCTGCGCTTAAGCGAAAGATACCTCCTCCTCATTTTGAGCGAAAGATACCGTCCCCTCCACGTGAGCGAAAAATCCCTGCTCCTCAGCGTAAGCGTGAAATACCTCCACCTCCGCGTTTGCGAGAAATACCTTCTCCTCCGCATGAGCAAATATACATCCTTTACCTTGTGAGCGAAAAATACCTTCTCCTCCAGGTGAGCGAAAAATCTCTCCTCCTCCGCGTGATCGAAAAATGCATTCTCCTCCACGTGAGCGAAAAATCCGTCCTTTGCGTGAGCGAATATACCTCCTCCTCCTTGTGAGCGGAACATACCTCCTCCTCCGCGTGAGCGAAAAATACCTCCGTCTCCACGTCTTCAAGAAATACCTTCTCCTCCGTGTAAGCGAAAGATACTTCCTCCTCCTTGTGAGCGAAAAATACGTTCTCCTCCACGTGAGCGAAAAATCCCTCCTCCGCGTGAGCGAAAAATTCCTTCTCCTCCACGTGAGCGAGAAATACCTCCGCCTCCGCGTTTGCGAGAAATACCTTTTCCTCCAAGTGAGCGCAAGATACCTCCGCCTCCTTGTAAACTAAAAATACCTTCTCCTCCACCTGAGCGAGAAATCTCTCCTCCTCGTGAGCACAAAATACCTTCTCCTCCAAGTGAACGAAAAATACCTCCTCCTCCGCTTGAGCGACAAATACCTCCGCCTCCGCGTTTGCGAGAAATACCTTCTCCGCGTGAGCGAGATACCTCCTCCTCCTTGTGAGCGAAAAATACCTTCTCGTCCACGTCAGCGAAAAATTCCTCCTACTCCGCATGAGCGAAAAGTACCTTCTCCTCCACGTGAGCGAAAATCTCCCAGCTCCACCGCGTCAGCAAAAAATACCTTCTCCAAGCGAGCGAAATTCCCTCCTCCTCCGCGTGAGCGAGAAATACCTCCGCCTACGCGTACACGAGAAATACCTTCTCAGCGGGAGCGAAAGATACCTCCGCCTAAACGTGAGCGAGAAATACCTCCTACCCAGCATGAGCGAGAAATACCTCCTCCTCCGCGTGAACGAAAAATACCTTCTCCTCGTGAGCGAAAAATCACCTCTCCGCGTGAGCGGGAAATACCTCCGCCTCAACGTTTGCGATAAATACCTTCTCCGCGTGAGCGAAAGATACCCTGATCCTCCTTGTGAGAGAAAAATACCTTCTCCTCCACGCGAGCGAAAAATCCTTCCTCTTCCGAGTGAGCGAGAAATACCTCTGCCTCCGCATTTGCGAGAAATACCTTCTGCTCCGCGTCAGCGAAAGATACCTCCTCCTCCTCCTTGTGAGCAAAAAGTACCTACTCCTCCACGTGAGCGAAAAATCCCTCCTCATCTGCATGAGCGTGAAACACCTTCTCCACTTGAGCGAAAAATACCTCCTCCTCCGCGTTAGCGAGAAATACTTCGCATCCGCGTTTGCGAGAAATACCTTCTCCTCCACGTGAGCGAAAGATACCTCCTCCTCCTTGTGAGCGATAAATATCTTCTCCTACACGCGAGCGACTAATACTTCCTCCTCCGCGTGAGCAAGAAGCACCTCCGACTCTGCGTTTGCGAGAAATACCTTCTCCTCCGCGTAAGCGAAAGATACCTCCTCCTCCTTGTCAGCGAAAAATATCTTCTCCTCCAAGTGAGCGAACAATACTTCCTCCGCGTGAGCGAGAAGCACCTCCGCCTCTGCGTTTGCGAGAAATAGCTTCTCCTCCGCGCGAGCGAAAAATACCTTCTCCACGTGAGCGAAAAATTCCTCCTCCGCGTGAGAGAGAAATACCTCCGCTTCCGCGTTTGCGAGATATACCTTTTCCTCCACATGAGCAAAAAATCCCTCTTCCGCGTGAGCGAGAAATACCTCCGCCTCCGCGTTTGGGAGAAAAACCTCCGCGTGAGCGAAAAATACCTCCTCCTCCTTGGGAGCGAAAAATACCGTCCCCTCCACGAGAGCGAAAAATCCCTCCTCCTCCGCATGAGCGAAAAATACCTCCTCCTCCGCGTGAACGAAAAATACCTTCTCCTCGTGAGCGAAAAATCACCTCTCCGCGTGAGCGGGAAATACCTCCGCCTCAACGTTTGCGATAAATACCTTCTCCGCGTGAGCGAAAGATACCCTGATCCTCCTTGTGAGAGAAAAATACCTTCTCCTCCACGCGAGCGAAAAATCCTTCCTCTTCCGAGTGAGCGAGAAATACCTCTGCCTCCGCATTTGCGAGAAATACCTTCTGCTCCGCGTCAGCGAAAGATACCTCCTCCTCCTCCTTGTGAGCAAAAAGTACCTACTCCTCCACGTGAGCGAAAAATCCCTCCTCATCTGCATGAGCGTGAAACACCTTCTCCACTTGAGCGAAAAATACCTCCTCCTCCGCGTTATCGAGAAATACTTCGCATCCGCGTTTGCGAGAAATACCTTCTCCTCCACGTGAGCGAAAGATACCTCCTCCTCCTTGTGAGCGATAAATATCTTCTCCTACACGCGAGCGACTAATACTTCCTCCTCCGCGTGAGCAAGAAGCACCTCCGACTCTGCGTTTGCGAGAAATACCTTCTCCTCCGCGTGAGCGAAAGATACCTCCTCCTCCTTGTCAGCGAAAAATATCTTCTCCTCCAAGTGAGCGAACAATACTTCCTCCGCGTGAGCGAGAAGCACCTCCGCCTCTTCGTTTGCGAGAAATAGCTTCTCCTCCGCGCGAGCGAAAAATACCTTCTCCACGTGAGCGAAAAATTCCTCCTCCGCGTGAGAGAGAAATACCTCCGCTTCCGCGTTTGCGAGATATACCTTTTCCTCCACATGAGCAAAAAATCCCTCTTCCGCGTGAGCGAGAAATACCTCCGCCTCCGCGTTTGGGAGAAAAACCTCCGCGTGAGCGAAAAATACCTCCTCCTCCTTGTGAGCGAAAAATACCGTCCCCTCCACGAGAGCGAAAAATCCCTCCTCCTCCGCATGAGCGAAAAATACCTTCCCCTTCACGTGAGCGAAAAATACCTCCTCCTTCGCCTGAGCGACAAATATCTCCGCCTCCGTGTTTGCGAGAAATACCTTCTCCTCCGCGTGAGCGAAAGATACCTCCTCCTCCTTGTGAGCGAAAAGTACCTTCTCCACGTGAGCGAAAAATACCTCCTCCTCCGCGTGAGCAAGAAATATCTCCGCCTCCGCGTTTGCGAAAAATCCCTCCTCCGCGTGAGCGAGAAATACCACCGCGTCCGCGTTTGCGAGAAATACCATCTCCTTGTGAGCGAAAGATACCTCCTCCTCCTTGTGAGCGAAAAATACCTTCTCCACGTGAGCTAAAAATCCCTCCTCCTTCACGTGAGCGAAAAATACTTGCTCCGCGTGAGCGAGAAGCACCTCTGCCTTCGCGTTTGCTAGAAAAACCTTCTCCGCGTGAGCGACAGATACCTCCGCCTCCACGGGAGCGAGAAATACCTCCTACCCAGCGTGAGCGAGAAATACCTCCGCGTCGCCGTTTGCGAGAAATACCTTCTCCTCCGCGTGAGCGAAAGATACCTCCTCCTCCGCGTTTGCGAAAAATACGTTCTCCTCCACGTGATCGAAAAATTTCTCCTCCGCGTGAGCGAAAAATACCTCCTCCTCCAGTTGAGCGAAAAATACCTCCTCCTCCGCGTGAGCGAGAAATACCTCCGCCTCCGAGTTTGCGAAAAATCCCTCCTCCGCGTGATTCAGAAATACCTCCGCATCCACGTTTGCGAGAAATACCTTCTCCTCCACCTGAGCGAAAACTCCCTCCTGCACGTGAGCGAGAATTACCTCCGCCTCCGCGTTTGCGAAAAATACCGTCTCCGCTTAAGCGAACGATACATCCTCCTCTTTATGAGCGAAAATTACCGTCCCCTCCACGTGAGCGAAAAATCCCTGCTCCTCAGCGTAATCTTGAAATACCTCCGCCTCCACGTGAGCGAGAAAAACCTCCTACTAAGCGTGAGCGAGAAATACCTCCGCCTCCCCGTTTGCGAGGAATGCCTTCTCCTCCGCGTGAGCGAAAGATACCTCCTCCTTCGCTTAAGCGAATAAATACCTTCTCCTTGTGAGCGAAAAATCCCTCCTCCGCGTGAGCGAGAAAAACCTCCGCCTCCACGTTTGCGAGTAATACCTTCTACACGTGAGCAAAAGATCCCTCCTCCGCGTGAGCGAGTAATACCTCCGCCTCCGCGTTTGCGAGAAATACTTTCTCCGAGTTAGCGCAAGATACCCTGATCATCCTTGTGAGCGAGAAATTCCTCCGCCTCCACGTGAGCGAAAAATTCCTCGTCTACCGCGAGAGCGAGAAATACCTCCGCCTCCATGTTTTCGAGAAATACCTTCTCCGCGTACGCGAAAGATACCTCCTCCTCCTTGTGAGCGAAAAATACCGTCTCCTCCATGTGAGCGAAAAATCCCTCCTCCTCCGCGTCAGCGAGAAATACCTCCGGCTCCGCGTTTACGAGAAATACCTCCTCCTCCGCTTGAGCGAATATACCTCCTCCTCCTTGTGAGCGAAAAATACCTTCTCTTCTACTTGAGCGAGAAATTACTCTCCCTTTGCGTGAGAGAGAAATGCTTGCGCCTCCGCGTTTGCGAAAAATACTTTCTTCTCCAGGTGAGCGAAAAATTCCTCCTACTCCGCGTGAGCTAAAACACCTTCTCCACGTGAGCGAAAAATACCTCCTCCTCCGCGTGAGCGAATATACCTCCTCCTCCTTGTGAGCGTAACATACCTCCTTCTCCGCGTGAGCGAGAAATACCTCCGTCTCCACGTCTTCCAGAAATACCTTCTCCTCCGTTTAAGCGAAAGATACTTCCTCCTCCTTGTGAGCGAAAATTACGTTTTCCTCCACGTGAGCGAAAAATCCCTCCTCCGCGTGAGCGAAAAAATTCCTTCTCCTCCACGTGAGCGAGAAATACCTCCGAGTCCGCGTTTGCGAGAAATACTTCGCATCCGCGTTTGCGAGAAATACCTTCTCCTCCGCGTGAGCGAAAGATACCTCCTCCTCCTTGTGAGCGATAAATATCTTCTCCTACACGCGAGCGACTAATACTTCCTCCTCCGCGTGAGCAAGAAGCACCTCCCACGCTGCGTTTGCGAGAAATACCTTCTCCTCCGCGTGAGCGAAAGATACCTTCTCCTCCTTGTGAGCGGAAAATATCTTCTCCTCCAAGTGAGCGAACA
Organism: Amblyomma americanum; assembly: GCF_052857255.1. Lineage (NCBI taxonomy): Eukaryota > Metazoa > Arthropoda > Arachnida > Ixodida > Ixodidae > Amblyomma > Amblyomma americanum. Next base: position 219,830,018 of record NC_135498.1, on the reverse strand, counting down.
ATACTTCCTCCGCGTGAGCGAGAAGCACCTCCGCCTCTGCGTTTGCGAGAAATAGCTTCTCCTCCGCGTGAGCGAAAAACACCTTCTCCACGTGAGCGAAAAATTCCTCCTCCGCGTGAGAAAGAAATACCTCCGCTTCCGCGTTTGCGAGATATACCTTTTCCTCCACGTGAGCAAAAATTCCCTCTTCCCCGTGAGCGAGAAATACCTCCGCCTCCGCGTTTGCGAGAAAAACCTCCGCGTGAGCGAAAAATACCTCCTCCTCCTTGTGAGCGAAAAATACCTTCTCCTCCAAGTGGGCTAAAAATGCCTCCTCTTCCGCTTTAGCGAGAAATACCTACGCCACCCCGTTTGCGAGAATTACCTTCTCCTCAGCGCGAGCGAAAGATACCTCCTCCTCCGCGTGAGCGAGAAGCACCTCCGCCTCCACGTTTGCGAGAAATCCCTCCTCCTCCGCATGAGCGAAAAATACCTTCACCTTCACGTGAGCGAAAAATACCTCCTCCTTCGCGTGAGCGAAAGTACCTCCTCCTTCGCCTGAGCGACAAATATCTCCGCCTCCGTGTTTGCGAGAAATACCTTCTCCTCCACGTGAGCAAAGATACCTCCTCCTCCTTGTGAGCGAAAAGTACCTTCTCCACGTGAGCGAAAAATACCTCCTCCTCCGCGTGAGCGAGAAATACCTCGCCTCCGCGTTTGCGAAAAATCCCTCCTCCGCGTGAGCGAGAAATACCACCGCGTCCGCGTTTGCGAGAAATACCTTCTCATTGTGAGCGAAAGATACCTCCTTGTGAGCGAAAAATACCTTCTCCACGTGAGCTAAAAATCCCTCCTCCTTCACGTCAGCGAAAAATACTTCCTCCGCGTGAGCGAGAAGCACCTCTGCCTCCGCGTTTGCAAGAAAAACCTTCTCCGCGTGAGCGACAGATACCTCCGCCTCCACGTGAGCGAGAAAAAACCTCCTACTCAGCGTGAGCAAGAAATACCTCCGCCTCCCCGTTTGCGAGAAATGCCTTCTCCTCCGCGTGAGCGAAAGATACCTCCTCCTTCGCTTAAGCGAATAAATACCTTCTCCTTGTGAGCGAAAAATCCCTCCTCCGCGTGAGCGAGAAATACCTCCGCCTCCACGTTTGCGAGTAATACCTTCTACACGTGAGCAAAAGATCCCTCCTCCGCGTGAGCGAGTTAAACCTCCGCCTCCGCGTTTGCGAGAAATACTTTCTACGAGTTAGCGCGATACCCTGATCATCATTGTGAGCGAGAAATTCCTCCGCCTCCACGTGAGCGAAAATTCCTCCCCTACCGCGTGAGCGAGAAATACCTCCGCCTCCACGTTTTCGAGAAATACCTTCTCCGCGTAAGCGAAAGCTACCTCCTCCTCCTTGTGAGCGAAAAATACCGTCTCCTCCACGTGAGCGAAAAATCCCTCCTCCTCCGCGTCAGCGAGGAATACCTCCGCCTCCGCATTTACGAGAAATACCTCCTCCTCCGCTTGAGCGAATATACCTCCTCCTCCTTGTGAGCGAAAAATACCTTCTCTTCTACTTGAGCGAGAAATTACTCTTCCTCCGCGTGAGGGAGAAATGCTTGCGCCTCCGCGTTTGCGAAATATACTTTCTTCTCCAGGTGAGCGAAAAATCTCTCCTCCTCCGCGTGAGCGAAAAATGCCTTCTCCACGTGAGTGAAAAATACCTCCTCCTCCGCGTGAGCGAGAAATATCTCCGTCCCCGCGTTTGCGAGAAATACATTCTCCTCCAAGTGAGCGAAAGATACCTCATCCTCCTTGTAATCTAAAAATACCTTCTCCTCCACGTGAGCGAAAAATACCACCTCCGCTTGAGCGACAAATACAGCCGCCTCCGCGTTTGCGAGAAATACCTTCTCTCCGCTTGAGCGACAAATACCTCCTCCTCCTTGTGAGCGAAAAATACCTTCTCCTCCGCTTGAGCGAAAGATACCTCCTCCACCTTGTGAGCGAAAAATACCTTCTCGTCCACGTCAGCGAAAATCCCTCCTACTCCGCATGAGCGAAAAATACCTTCTCCTCCATGTGAGCGAAAATCCCTGCTCCACCGCGTCAGCGAAAATACCTTCTCCAAGCGAGCGAAATTCCCTCCTCCTCCGCGTGAGCGAGAATACCTCCACCTACGCGTATACGAGAAATACCTTATCAGCGGGAGCGACAGATACCTCCGCCTCAACGTGAGCGAGAAATACCTCCTACCCAGCATGAGCGAGAAATACCTCCTCCTCCGCGTGAACGAAAAATACCTTCTCCTCGTGAGCGAAAAATCACCTCTCCGCGTGAGCGGGAAATACCTCCGCCTCAACGTTTGCGATAAATACCTTCTCCGCGTGAGCGAAAGATACCCTGATCCTCCTTGTGAGAGAAAAATACCTTCTCCTCCACGCGAGCGAAAAATTCTTCCTCTTCCGAGTGAGCGAGAAATACCTCTGCCTCCGCGTTTGCGAGAAATACCTTCTGCTCGCGTCAGCGAAAGATACCTCCTCCTCCTCCTTGTGAGCGAAAAATACCTACTCCTCCACGTGAGCGAAAAATCCCTCCTCATCTGCGTGAGCGTGAAACACCTTCTCCACTTGAGCGAAAAATACCTCCTCCTCCGCGTTAGCGAGAAATACTTCATATCCGCGTTTGCGAGAAATACCTTCTCCTCCGCGTGAGCGAAAGATACCTCCTCCTCCTTGTGAGCGATAAATATCTTCTCCTACACGCGAGCGACTAATACTTCCTCCCCCGCGTGAGCAAGAAGCACCTCCGACTCTGCGGTTGCGAGAAATACCTTCTCCTCCGCGTGAGCGAAAGATACCTCGTCCTCCTTGTGAGCGAAAAATATCTTCTCCTCCAAGTGAGCGAACAAAATTTCCTCCACGTGAGCGAGAAGCACCTCCGCCTCTGCGTTTGCGAGAAATAGCTTCTCCTCCGCGTGAGCGAAAAATACCTTCTCCACGTGAGCAAAAAATTCCTCCTCCGCGTGAGAGAGAAATACCTCCGCTTCCGCGTTTGCGAGATATACCTTTTCTCCACGTGAGAAAAAAATCCCTCTTCCGAGTGAGCGAGAAATACCTACGCCTCCCCGTTTGCGAGAATTTCCTTCTCCTCAGCGCGAGCGAAAGATACCTCCTCCTCCTTGTGAGCGATAAATATCTTCTCCTACACGCGAGCGACTAATACTTCCTCCCCCGCGTGAGCAAGAAGCACCTCCGACTCTGCGGTTGCGAGAAATACCATCTCCTCCGCGTGAGCGAAAGATACCTCCTCCTCCTTGTGAGCGAAAAATATCTTCTCCTCCAAGTGAGCGAACAATTTTTTTTCCGCGTGAGCGAGAAGCACCTCCGCCTCTGCGTTTGCGAGAAATAGCTTCTCCTCGCGTGAGCGAAAAATACCTTCTCCACGTGAGCGAAAAATTCCTCCTCCGCGTGAGAGAGAAATACCTCCACTTCCGCGTTTGCGAGATATACCTTTCCTCCACGTGAGCAAAAAATTCCCTCTTCCGCGTGAGCGAGAAATACCTCTGCCTCCGCGTTTGCAAGAAAAACCTTCTCCGCGTGAGCGACAGATACCTCCGCCTCCACGGGAGCGAAAAATACCTCCTACCCAGCGTGAGCGAGAAATACCTCCGCGTCGCCGTTTGCGAGAATTACCTTCTCCTCCGCGTGAGATTAAAGATACCTCCTCCTCCGCGTCTGCGAAAAATACGTTCTCCTCCACGTGAGCGAAAAATTTCTCCTCCGCGTGAGCGAAAAATACCTTCTCCTCCAGTTGAGCGAAAATACCTCCTCCTCCGCGTGAGCGAGAAATACCTCCGCCTCCGAGTGTGCGAAAAATCCCTCCTCCGCGTGTTTCAGAAATACGTCCGCATCCACGTTTGCGAAAAATACCTTCTCCTCCACCTGAGCGAAAAATCCCTCCTTCACGTGAGCGAGAGATACCTCCGCCTCCGCGTTTGCGAGAAATACCTCCGCCTCCGCGTTTACAAGAAATACCTCCTCCTCCGCTTGAGCGAATATACCTCCTATTCCTTGTGAGCAAAAAATACCTTCTCTTTTACTTGAGCGAGAAATTACTCTTCCTCCGCGTGAGAGAGAAATGCTTGCGCCTCCGCGTTTGCGAAAAATACTTTCTTCTCCAGGTGAGCGAAAAATCCCTCCTACTCCGCGTGAGCGAAAAAATACCTTCTCCACGTGAGCGAAAAATACCTCCTCCTCCGCGTGAGCGAATATACTTCCTCCTCCTTGTGAGCGGAACATACCTCCTCCTCCGCGTGAGCGAAAAATACCTCCGTCTCCACGTCTTCAAGAAATACCTTCTCCTCCGTGTAAGCGAAAGATACTTCCTCCTCCTTGTGAGCGAAAAATACGTTCTCCTCCACGTGAGCGAAAAATCCCTCCTCCGCGTGAGCGAAAAATTCCTTCTCCTCCACGTGAGCGAGAAATACCTCCGCCTCCGCGTTTGCGAGAAATACCTTTTCCTCCAAGTGAGCGCAAGATACCTCCGCCTCCTTGTAAGCTAAAAATACCTTCTCCTCCACCTGAGCGAGAATCTCTCCTCCTCCTCGTGAGCACAAAATACCTTCTCCTCCAAGTGAACGAAAAATACCTCCTCCTCCGCTTGAGCGACAAATACCTCCGCCTCCGCGTTTGCGAGAAATACCTTCTCCGCGTGAGCGAAAGATACCTCCTCCTCCTTGTGAGCGAAAAATACCTTCTCGTCCACGTCAACGAAAAATTCCTCCTACTCCGCATGAGCGAAAAGTACCTTCTCCTCCACGTGAGCGAAAATCCCAGCTCCACCGCGTCAGCGAAAAATACCTTCTCCAAGCGAGCGAAATTCCCTCCTCCTCCGCGTGAGCGAGAAATACCTCCGCCTACGCGTACACGAGAAATACCTTCTCAGCGGGAGCGACAGATACCTCCGCGTTAACGTGAGCGAGAAATACCTCCTACCCAGCATGAGCGAGAAATACTTCCTCCTCCGCGTGAACGAAAAATACCTTCTCCTCGTGAGCGAAAAATCACCTCTCCGCGTGAACGGGAAATACCTCCGCCTCAACGTTTGCGATAAATACCTTCTCCGCGTGAGCGAAAGATACCCTGATCCTCCTTGTGAGAGAAAAATACCTTCTCCTCCACGCGAGCGAAAAATCCTTCCTCTTCCGAGTGAGCGAGAAATACCTCTGCCTCCGCGTTTGCGAGAAATACCTTCTGCTCCGCGTCAGCGAAAGATACCTCCTCCTCCTCCTTGTGAGCAAAAAATACCTACTCCTCCACGTGAGCGAAAAATCCCTCCTCATCTGCATGAGCGTGAAACACCTTCTCCACTTGAGCGAAAAATACCTCCTCCTCCGCGTTAGCGAGAAATACTTCGCATCCGCGTTTGCGAGAAATACCTTCTCCTCCACGTGAGCGAAAGATACCTCCTCCTCCTTGTGAGCGATAAATATCTTCTCCTACACGCGAGCGACTAATACTTCCTCCTCCGCGTGAGCAAGAAGCACCTCCGGCTCTGCGTTTGCGAGAAATACCTTCTCCTCCGCGTGAGCGAAAGATACCTCCTCCTCCTTGTCAGCGAAAAATATCTTCTCCTCCAAGTGAGCGAACAATACTTCCTCCGCGTGAGCGAGAAGCACCTCCGCCTCTGCGTTTGCGAGAAATAGCTTCTCCTCCGCGCGAGCGAAAAATACCTTCTCCACGTGAGCAAAAAATTCCTCCTCCGCGTGAGAAAGAAATACCTCCGCTTCCGCGTTTGCGAGATATACCTTTTCCTCCACGTGAGCAAAAATTCCCTCTTCCGCGTGAGCGAGAAATACCTCCGCCTCCGCGTTTGCGAGAAAAACCTCCGCGTGAGCGAAAAATACCTCCTCCTCCTTGTGAGCGAAAAATACCGTCCCCTCCACGAGAGCGAAAAATCCCTCCTCCTCCGTGTCAGCGAGAAATACCTCCGCCTCCGCGTTTGCGAGAAATACCTTCTCCGCGTGAGCGAATATACCTCCTCCTCCTTGTGAGCGAAAAATACCTTCTCCTCCAAGTGGGCTAAAAATGCCTCCTCTTCCGCTTTAGCGAGAAATACCTACGCCTCCCCGTTTGCGAGAATTACCTTCTCCTCAGCGCGAGCGAAAGATACCTCCTCCTCCTTGTGAGCGAAAAATACCTTCTCCTCCACGTGAGAATCAAAACCACCCTCCTCTTTCACGTGTGCAAAATGTACCGCCTCCTCCGCGTGAGCGAGAAGCACCTCCGCCTCCACGTTTGCGAGAAATCCCTCCTCCTCCGCATGAGCGAAAAATACCTTCTCCTTCACGTGAGCGAAAAATACCTCCTCCTTCGCGTGAGCGAAAGTACCTCCTCCTTCGCCTGAGCGACAAATATCTCCGCCTCCGTGTTTGCGAGAAATACCTTCTCCTCCACGTGAGCAAATGATACCTCCTCCTCCTTGTGAGCGAAAAATACCTTCTCCACGTGAGCGAAAAATACCTCCTCCTCCGCGTGAGCGAGAAATACCTCCGCCTCCGCGTTTGCGAAAAATCCCTCCTCCGCGTGAGCGAGAAATACCACCGCATCCGCGTTTGCGAGAAATACCTTCTCCTTGTGAGCGAAAGATACCTCCTCCTCCTTGTGAGCGAAAAATACCTTCTCCACGTGAGCTAAAAATCCCTCCTCCTTCACGTCAGCGAAAAATACTTCCTCCGCGTGAGCGAGAAGCACCTCTGCCTCCGCGTTTGCAAGAAAATCCTTCTCCGCGTGAGCGACAGATACCTCCGCCTCCACGTGAGCGAGAAAAACCTCCTACTCAGCGTGAGCAAGAAATACCTCCGCCTCCCCGTTTGCGAGAAATGCCTTCTCCTCCGCGTGAGCGAGATACCTCCTCCTTCGCTTAAGCGAATAAATACCTTCTCCTTGTGAGCGAAAAATCCCTCCTCCGCGTGAGCGAGAAATACCTCCGCCTCCACGTTTGCGAGTAATACCATCTACACGTGAGCAAAAGATCCCTCCTCCGCGTGAGCGAGTTATACCTCCGCCTCCGCGTTTGCGAGAAATACTTTCTACGAGTTAGCGCAAGATACCCTGATCATCCTTGTGAGCGAGAAATTCCTCCGCCTCCACGTGAGCGAAAAATTCCTCCTCTACCGCGTGAGCGAGAAATACCTCCGCCTCCCCGTTTTCGAGAAATACCTTCTCCGCGTAAGCGAAAGCTACCTCCTCCTCCTTGTGAGCGAAAAATACCGTCTCCTCCACGTGAGCGAAAAATCCCTCCTCCTCCGCGTCAGCGAGAAATACGTCCGCCTCCGCGTTTACGAGAAATACCTCCTCCTCCGCTAGAGCGAATATACCTCCTCCTCCTTGTGAGCGAAAAATACCTTCTCTTCTACTTGAGCGAGAAATTACTCTTCCTCCGCGTGAGGGAGAAATGCTTGCGCCTGCGCGTTTGCGAAATATACTTTCTTCTCCAGGTGAGCGAAAAATCTCTCCTCCTCCGCGTGAGCGAAAAATACCTTCTCCACGTGAGTGAAAAATACCTCCTCCTCCGCGTGAGCGAGAAATACCTCCGTCCCCGCGTTTGCGAGAAATACATTCTCCTCCAAGTGAGCGAAAGATACCTCATCCTCCTTGTAATCTAAAAATACCTTCTCCTCCACGTGAGCGAAAAATACCACCTCCTCCGCTTGAGCGACAAATACCGCCGCCTCCGCGTTTGCGAGAAATACCTTCTCCTCCGCTTGAGCGACAAATACCTCCTCCTCCTTGTGAGCGAAAAATACCTTCTCCTCCGCTTGAGCGAAAGATACCTCCTCCACCTTGTGAGCGAAAAATACCTTCTCGTCCACGTCAGCGAAAAATCCCTCCTACTCCGCATGAGCGAAAAGTACCTTCTCCACCATGTGAGCGAAAATCCCTGCTCCACCGCGTCAGCGAAAAATACCTTCTCCAAGCGAGCGAAATTCCCTCCTCCTCCGCGTGAGCGAGAAATACCTCCGCCTACGCGTATACGAGAAATACCTTATCAGCGGGAGCGAAAGATACCTCCGCCTCAACGTGAGCGAGAAATACCTCCTACCCAGCATGAGCGAGAAATACCTCCTCCTCCGCGTGAACGAAAAATACCTTCTCCTCGTGAGCGAAAAATCACCTCTCCGCGTGAGCGGGAAATATCTCCGCCTCAACGTTTGCGATAAATACCTTCTCCGCGTGAGCAAAAGATACCCTGATCCTCCTTGTGAGAGAAAAATACCTTCTCCTCCACGCGAGCGAAAAATTCTTCCTCTTCCGAGTGAGCGAGAAATACCTCTGCCTCCGCGTTTGCGAGAAATACCTTCTGCTCGCGTCAGCGAAAGATACCTCCTTCTCCTCCTTGTGAGCGAAAAATACCTACTCCTCCACGTGAGCGAAAAATCCCTCCTCATCTGCGTGAGCATGAAACACCTTCTCCACTTGAGCGAAAAATACCTCCTCCTCCGCGTTAGCGAGAAATGCTTCATATCCGCGTTTGCGAGAAATACCTTCTCCTCCACGTGAGCGAAAGATACCTCCTCCTCCTTGTGAGCGATAAATATCTTCTCCTACACGCGAGCGACTAATACTTCCTCCCCCGCGTGAGCAAGAAGCACCTCCGACTCTGCGGTTGCGAGAAATACCTTCTCCTCCGCGTGAGCGAAAGATACCTCCTCCTCCTTGTGAGCGAAAAATATCTTCTCCTCCAAGTGAGCGAACAATATTTCCTCCACGTGAGCGAGAAGCACCTCCGCCTCTGCGTTTGCGAGAAATAGCCTCTCCTCCGCGTGAGCGAAAAATACCTTCTCCACGTGAGCGAAAAATACCTCCTCCGCGTGAGAGCGTGAGAGAGAAATACCTCCGCCTCCGCGTTTGCGAGAAAAACCTCCGCGTGAGCGAAAAATACCTCCTCCTCCTTGTGAGCGAAAAATACCGTCCCCTCCACGAGAGCGAAAAATCCCTCCTCCTCCGTGTCAGCGAGAAATACCTCTGCCTCCGCGTTTGCGAGAAATACCTTCTCCGCGTGAGCGAATATACCTCCTCCTCCTTGTGAGCGAAAATTACCTTCTCCTCCAAGAGGGATAAAAATGCCTCCTCTTCCGCTTGAGCGAGAAATACCTACGCCTCCCCGTTTGCGAGAATTTCCTTCTCCTCAGCGCGAGCGAAAGATACCTCCTCCTCCTTGTGAGCGATAAATATCTTCTCCTACACGCGAGCGACTAATACTTCCTCCACCGCGTGAGCAAGAAGCACCTCCGACTCTGCGGTTGAGAGAAATACCATCTCCTCCGCGTTAGCGAAAGATACCTCCTCCTCCTTGTGAGCGAAAAATATCTTCTCCTCCAAGTGAGCGAACAATATTTCCTCCGCGTGAGCGAGAAGCACCTCCGCCTCTGCGTTTGCGAGAAATAGCTTCTCCTCCGCGTGAGCGAAAAATACCTTCTCCACGTGAGCGAAAAATTCCCTCTTCCGCGTGAGCGAGAAATACCTCTGCCTCCGCGTTTGCAAGAAAAACCTTCTCCGCGTGAGCGACAGATACCTCCGCCTCCACGGGAGCGAGAAATACCTCCTACCCAGCGTGAGCGAGAAATACCTCCGCCTCGCCGTTTGCGAGAAATACCTTCTCCTCCGCGTGAGATAAAGATACCTCCTCCTCCGCGTCTGCGAAAAATACGTTCTCCTCCACGTGAGCGAAAAATTTCTCCTCCGCGTGAGCGAAAAATACCTTCTCCTCCAGTTGAGCGAAAATACCTCCTCCTCCGCGTGAGCGAGAAATACCTCCGCCTCCGAGTGTGCGAAAAATCCCTCCTCCGCGTGTTTCAGAAATACGTCCGCATCCACGTTTGCGAAAAATACCTTCTCCTCCACCTGAGCGAAAAATCCCTCCTTCACGTGAGCGAGAGATACCTCCGCCTCCGCGTTTGCGAGAAATACCTCCGCCTCCGCGTTTACAAGAAATACCTCCTCCTCCGCTTGAGCGAATATACCTCCTCCTCCTTGTGAGCAAAAAATACCTTCTCTTTTACTTGATCGAGAAATTACTCTTCCTCCGCGTGAGAGAGAAATGCTTGCGCCTCCGCGTTTGCGAAAAATACTTTCTTCTCCAGGTGAGCGAAAAATCCCTCCTACTCCGCGTGAGCGAAAAATACCTTCTCCACGTGAGCGAAAAATACCTCCTCCTCCGCGTGAGCGAATATACCTCCTCCTCCTTGTGAGCGGAACATACCTCCTCCTCCGCGTGAGCGAAAAATACCTCCGTCTCCACGTCTTCAAGAAATACCTTCTCCTCCGTGTAAGCGAAAGATACTTCCTCCTCCTTGTGAGCGAAAAATACGTTCTCCTCCACGTGAGCGAAAAATCCCTCCTCCGCGTGAGCGAAAAATACCACCGCGTCCGCGTTTGCGAGAAATACCTTCTCCTTGTGAGCGAAAGATACCTCCTCCTCCTTGTGAGCGAAAATACCTTCTCCACGTGAGCAAAAAATCCCTCCTCCTCCGCATGAGCGAAAAATACCTCCTTCACGTGAGCAAAAATACCTCCTCCTTCGCCGGAGCGACAAATATCTCCGCGTCCGTGTTTGCGAGAAATACCTTCTCCTCCGCGTGAGCGAAAGATACCTCCTCCCTCTTGTGAGCGAAAAGTACCTTCTCCACGTGAGCGAAAAATACCTCCTCCTCCGCGTGAGCGAGAAATACCTCCGCCTCCGCGTTTGCGAAAAATCCCTCCTCCGCGTGAGCGAGAAATACCACCGCATCCGCGTTTGCGAGAAATACCTTCTCCTTGTGAGCGAAAGATACCTCCTCCTCCTCCTTGTGAGCGAAAAATACCTTCTCCACGTGAGCTAAAAATCCCTCCTCCTTCACGTCAGCGAAAAATACTTCCTCCGCGTGAGCGAGAAGCACCTCTGCCTCCGCGTTTGCAAGAAAAACCTTCTCCGCGTGAGCGACAGATACCTCCGCCTCCACGTGAGCGAGAAAAAAACCTCCTACTCAGCGTGAGCAAGAAATACCTCCGCCTCCCCGTTTGCGAGAAATGCCTTCTCCTCCGCGTGAGCGAAAGATACCTCCGCCTCCACGTTTGCGAGTATTACCATCTACACGTGAGCAAAAGATCCCTCCTCCGCGTGAGCGAGTTATACCTCCGCCTCCGCGTTTGCGAGAAATACTTTCTACGAGTTAGCGCAAGATACCCTGATCATCCTTGTGAGCGAGAAATTCCTCCGCCTCCACGTGAGCGAGAAATTCCTCCTCTACCGCGTGAGCGAGAAATACCTCCGCCTCCCCGTTTTCGAGAAATACCTTCTCCGCGTAAGCGAAAGCTACCTCCTCCTCCTTGTGAGCGAAAAATACCGTCTCCTCCACGTGAGCGAAAAATCCCTCCTCCTCCGCGTCAGCGAGAAATACGTCCGCCTCCGCGTTTACGAGAAATACCTCCTCCTCCGCTAGAGCGAATAAACCTCCTCCTCCTTGTGAGCGAAAAATACCTTCTCTTCTACTTGAGCGAGAAATTACTCTTCCTCCGCGTGAGGGAGAAGTGCTTGCGCCTCCGCGTTTGCGAAATATACTTTCTTCTCCAGGTGAGCGAAAAATCTCTCCTCCTCCGCGTGAGCGAAAAATACCTTCTCCACGTGAGTGAAAAATACCTCCTCCTCCGCGTGAGCGAGAAATACCTCCGTCCCCGCGTTTGCGAGAAATACATTCTCCTCCAAGTGAGCGAAAGATACCTCATCCTCCTTGTAATCTAAAAATACCTTCTCCTCCACGTGAGCGAAAAATACCACCTCCTCCGCTTGAGCGACAAATACCGCCGCCTCCGCGTTTGCGAGAAATACCTTCTCCTCCGCTTGAGCGACAAATACCTCCTCCTCCTTGTGAGCGAAAAATACCTTCTCCTCCGCTTGAGCGAAAGATACCTCCTCCACCTTGTGAGCGAAAAATACCTTCTCGTCCACGTCAGCGAAAAATCCCTCCTACTCCGCATGAGCGAAAAGTACCTTCTCCACCATGTGAGCGAAAATCCCTGCTCCACCGCGTCAGCGAAAAATACCTTCTCCAAGCGAGCGAAATTCCCTCCTCCTCCGCGTGAGCGAGAAATACCTCCGCCTACGCGTATACGAGAAATACCTTATCAGCGGGAGCGAGAGATACCTCCGCCTCAACGTGAGCGAGAAATACCTCCTACCCAGCATGAGCGAGAAATACCTCCTCCTCCGCGTGAACGAAAAATACCTTCTCCTCGTGAGCGAAAAATCACCTCTCCGCGTGAGCGGGAAATATCTCCGCCTCAACGTTTGCGATAAATACCTTCTCCGCGTGAGCGAAAGATACCCTGATCCTCTTTGTGAGAGAAAAATACCTTCTCCTCCACACGAGCGAAAAATTCTTCCTCTTCCGAGTGAACGAGAAATACCTCTGCCTCCGCGTTTGCGAGAAATACCTTCTGCTCGCGTCAGCGAAAGATACCTCCTCCTCCTCCTTGTGAGCGAAAAATACCTACTCCTCCACGTGAGCGAAAAATCCCTCCTCATCTGCGTGAGCGTGAAACACCTTCTCCACTTGAGCGAAAAATACCTCCTCCTCCGCGTTAGCGAGAAATACTTCGCATCCGCGTTTGCGAGAAATACCTTCTCCTCCGCGTGAGCGAAAGATACCTCCTCCTCCTTGTGAGCGATAAATATCTTCTCCTACACGCGAGCGACTAATACTTCCTCCTCCGCGTGAGCAAGAACCACCTCCGACTCTGCGTTTGCGAGAAATACCTTCTCCTACGCGTGAGCGAAAGATACCTCCTCCTCCTTGTGAGCGAAAAATATCTTCTCCTCCAAATGAGCGAACAATACTTCCTCCGCGTGAGCGAGAAGCACCTCCGCCTCTGCGTTTGCGAGAAATAGCTTCTCCTCCGCGTGAGCGAAAAATACCTTCTCCACGTGAGCGAAAAATTCCTCCTCCGCGTGAGAGAGAAATACCTCCGCTTCAGCGTTTGCGAGATATACCTTTTCCTCCACGTGAGAAAAAAATCCCTCTTCCGCGTGAGCGAGAAATACCTCCGCCTCCGCGTTTGCCAGAAAAACCTCCGCGTGAGCGAAAAATACCTCCTCCTCCTTGTGAGCGAAAAATACCGTCCCCTCCACGAGAGCGAAAAATCCCTCCCCCTCCGTGTCAGCGAGAAATACCTCCGCCTCCGCGTTTGCGAGAAATACCTTCTCCGCGTGAGCGAATATACCTCCTCCTCCTTGTGAGCGAAAATTACCTTCTCCTCCAAGTGGGATAAAAATGCCTCCTCTTCCGCTTGAGCGAGAAATACCTACGCCTCCCCGTTTGCGAGAATTTCCTTCTCCTCAGCGCGAGCGAAAGATACCTCCTCCTCCTTGTGAGCGATAAATATCTTCTCCTACACGCGAGCGACTAATACTTCCTCCCCCGCGTGAGCAAGAAGCACCTCCGACTCTGCGGTTGCGAGAAATACCATCTCCTCCTTGTGAGCGAAAAACTTCTCCTCCAAGTGAGCGAACAATATTTCCTCCGCGTGAGCGAAAAATACCTCCTCCTCCGCGTGAGCGAAAAATACCTCCGCCTCCGCGTTTGCGAAAAATCCCTCCTCCGCGTGAGCGAGAAATACCACCGCGTCCGCGTTTGCGAGAAATACCTTCTCCTTGTGAGCGAAAGATACCTCCTCCTCCTTGTGAGCGAAAAATACCTTCTCCACGTGAGCAAAAAATCCCTCCTCCTCCGCATGAGCGAAAAATACCTCCTTCACGTGAGCAAAAATACCTCCTCCTTCGCCTGAGCGACAAATATCTCCGCGTCCGTGTTTGCGAGAAATACCTTCTCCTCCGCGTGAGCGAAAGATACCTCCTCCCTCTTGTGAGCGAAAAGTACCTTCTCCACGTGAGCGAAAAATACCTCCTCCTCCGCGTGAGCGAGAAATACCTCCGCCTCCGCGTTTGCGAAAAATCCCTCCTCCGCGTGAGCGAGAAATACCACCGCATCCGCGTTTGCGAGAAATACCTTCTCCTTGTGAGCGAAAGATACCTCCTCCTCCTTGTGAGCGAAAAATACCTTCTCCACGTGAGCTAAAAATCCCTCCTCCTTCACGTCAGCGAAAAATACTTCCTCCGCGTGAGCGAGAAGCACCTCTGCCTCCGCGTTTGCAAGAAAAACCTTCTCCGCGTGAGCGACAGATACCTCCGCCTCCACGTGAGCGAGAAAAAACCTCCTACTCAGCGTGAGCAAGAAATACCTCCGCCTCCCCGTTTGCGAGAAATGCCTTCTCCTCCGCGTGAGCGAAAGATACCTCCGCCTCCACGTTTGCGAGTATTACCATCTACACGTGAGCAAAAGATCCCTCCTCCGCGTGAGCGAGTTATACCTCCGCCTCCGCGTTTGCGAGAAATACTTTCTACGAGTTAGCGCAAGATACCCTGATCATCCTTGTGAGCGAGAAATTCCTCCGCCTCCACGTGAGCGAAAAATTCCTCCTCTACCGCGTGAGCGAGAAATACCTCCGCCTCCTCGTTTTCGAGAAATACCTTCTCCGCGTAAGCGAAAGCTACCTCCTCCTCCTTGTGAGCGAAAAATACCGTCTCCTCCACGTGAGCGAAAAATCCCTCCTCCTCCGCGTCAGCGAGAAATACGTCCGCCTCCGCGTTTACGAGAAATACCTCCTCCTCCGCTAGAGCGAATATACCTCCTCCTCCTTGTGAGCGAAAAATACCTTCTCTTCTACTTGAGCGAGAAATTACTCTTCCTCCGCGTGAGGGAGAAATGCTTGCGCCTCCGCGTTTGCGAAATATACTTTCTTCTCCAGGTGAGCGAAAAATCTCTCCTCCTCCGCGTGAGCGAAAAATACCTTCTCCACGTGAGTGAAAAATACCTCCTCCTCCGCGTGAGGGAGAAATACCTCCGTCCCCGCGTTTGCGAGAAATACATTCTCCTCCAAGTGAGCGAAAGATACCTCATCCTCCTTGTAATCTAAAAATACCTTCTCCTCCACGTGAGCGAAAAATACCACCTCCTCCGCTTGAGCGACAAATACCGCCGCCTCCGCGTTTGCGAGAAATACCTTCTCCTCCGCTTGAGCGACAAATACCTCCTCCTCCTTGTGAGCGAAAAATACCTTCTCCTCCGCTTGAGCGAAAGATACCTCCTCCACCTTGTGAGCGAAAAATACCTTCTCGTCCACGTCAGCGAAAAATCCCTCCTACTCCGCATGAGCGAAAAGTACCTTCTCCACCATGTGAGCGAAAATCCCTGCTCCACCGCGTCAGCGAAAAATACCTTCTCCAAGCGAGCGAAATTCCCTCCTCCTCCGCGTGAGCGAGAAATACCTCCGCCTACGCGTATACGAGAAATACCTTATCAGCGGGAGCGAAAGATACCTCCGCCTCAACGTGAGCGAGAAATACCTCCTACCCAGCATGAGCGAGAAATACCTCCTCCTCCGCGTGAACGAAAAATACCTTCTCCTCGTGAGCGAAAAATCACCTCTCCGCGTGAGCGGGAAATATCTCCGCCTCAACGTTTGCGATAAATACCTTCTCCGCGTGAGCGAAAGATACCCTGATCCTCCTTGTGAGAGAAAAATACCTTCTCCTCCACACGAGCGAAAAATTCTTCCTCTTCCGAGTGAGCGAGAAATACCTCTGCCTCCGCGTTTGCGAGAAATACCTTCTGCTCGCGTCAGCGAAAGATACCTCCTCCTCCTCCTTGTGAGCGAAAAATACCTACTCCTCCACGTGAGCGAAAAATCCCTCCTCATCTGCGTGAGCGTGAAACACCTTCTCCACTTGAGCGAAAAATACCTCCTCCTCCGCGTTAGCGAGAAATACTTCGCATCCGCGTTTGCGAGAAATACCTTCTCCTCCGCGTGAGCGAAAGATACCTCCTCCTCCTTGTGAGCGATAAATATCTTCTCCTACACGCGAGCGACTAATACTTCCTCCTCCGCGTGAGCAAGAACCACCTCCGACTCTGCGTTTGCGAGAAATACCTTCTCCTACGCGTGAGCGAAAGATACCTCCTCCTCCTTGTGAGCGAAAAATATCTTCTCCTCCAAGTGAGCGAACAATACTTCCTCCGCGTGAGCGAGAAGCACCTCCGCCTCTGCGTTTGCGAGAAATAGCTTCTCCTCCGCGTGAGCGAAAAATACCTTCTCCACGTGAGCGAAAAATTCCTCCTCCGCGTGAGAGAGAAATACCTCCGCTTCCGCGTTTGCGAGATATACCTTTTCCTCCACGTGAGAAAAAAATCCCTCTTCCGCGTGAGCGAGAAATACCTCCGCCTCCGCGTTTGCGAGAAAAACCTCCGCGTGAGCGAAAAATACCTCCTCCTCCTTGTGAGCGAAAAATACCGTCCCCTCCACGAGAGCGAAAAATCCCTCCCCCTCCGTGTCAGCGAGAAATACCTCCGCCTCCGCGTTTGCGAGAAATACCTTCTCCGCGTGAGCGAATATACCTCCTCCTCCTTGTGAGCGAAAATTACCTTCTCCTCCAAGTGGGATAAAAATGCCTCCTCTTCCGCTTGAGCGAGAAATACCTACGCCTCCCCGTTTGCGAGAATTTCCTTCTCCTCAGCGCGAGCGAAAGATACCTCCTCCTCCTTGTGAGCGATAAATATCTTCTCCTACACGCGAGCGACTAATACTTCCTCCCCCGCGTGAGCAAGAAGCACCTCCGACTCTGCGGTTGCGAGAAATACCATCTCCTCCGCGTGAGCGAAAGATACCTCCTCCTTCTTGTGAGCGAAAAATATCTTCTCCTCCAAGTGAGCGAACAATATTTCCTCCGCGTGAGCGAAAAATTCCTCCTCCGCGTGAGAGAGAAATACCTCCACTTCCGCGTTTGCGAGATGTACCTTTTCCTCCACGTGAGCAAAAAATTCCCTCTTCCGCGTGAGCGAGAAATACCTCCGCCTCCGCGTTTGCGTGAAAAACCTCCGCGTGAGCGAAAAATACCTCCTCCTCCTTGTGAGCGAAAAATACCGTCCCCTCCACGAGAGCGAAAAGTCCCTCCTCCTCCGTGTCAGCGAGAAATACCTACGCCTCCCCGTTTGCGAGAATTACCTTCTCCTCAGCGCGAGCGAAAGATACCTCCTCCTCCTTGTGAGCGAAAAATACCTTCTCCTCCACGTGAGCAACAAAACCACCCTCCTCTTTCACGTGTGCGAAAAGTACCTCCTCCTCCGCGTGAGCGAGAAGCACCTCCGCCTCCACGTTTGCGAGAAATATCTCCGTCTCCGTGTTTGCGAGAAATACCTTCTCCTCCGCGTGAGCGAAAGATACCTCCTCCTCCTTGTGAGCGAAAAGTACCTTCTCCACGTGAGCGAAAAATACCTCCTCCTCCGCGTGAGCGAAAAATACCTCCGCCTCCGCGTTTGCGAAAAATCCCTCCTCCGCGTGAGCGAGAAATACCACCGCATCCGCGTTTGCGAGAAATACCTTCTCCTTGTGAGCGAAAGATACCTCCTCCTCCTTGTGAGCGAAAAATACCTTTTCCACGTGAGCTAAAAATCCCTCCTCCTTCACGTCAGCGAAATATACTTCCTCCGCGTGAGCGAGAAGCACCTCTGCCTCCGCGTTTGCAAGAAAAACCTTCTCCGCGTGAGCGACAGATACCTCCGCCTCCACGTGAGCGAGAAAAAACCTCCTACTCAGCGTGAGCAAGAAATACCTCCGCCTCCCCGTTTGCGAGAAATGCCTTCTCCTCCGCGTGAGCGAAAGATACCTCCTCCTTCGCTTAAGCGAATAAATACCTTCTCCTTGTGAGCGAAAAATCCCTCCTCCGCGTGAGCGAGAAATACCTCCGCCTCCACGTTTGCGAGTAATACCATCTACACGTGAGCAAAAGATCCCTCCTCCGCGTGAGCGAGTTATACCTCCGCCTCCGCGTTTGCGAGAAATACTTTCTACGAGTTAGCGCAAGATACCCTGATCATCCTTGTGAGCGAGAAATTCCTCCGCCTCCACGTGAGCGAAAAATTCCTCCTCTACCGCGTGAGCGAGAAATACCTCCGCCTCCCCGTTTTCAAGAAATACCTTCTCCGCGTAAGCGAAAGCTACCTCCTCCTCCTTGTGAGCGAAAAATACCGTCTCCTCCACGTGAGCGAAAAATCCCTCCTCCTCCGCGTCAGCGAGAAATACGTCCGCCTCCGCGTTTACGAGAAATACCTCCTCCTCCGCTAGAGCGAATATACCTCCTCCTCCTTGTGAGCGAAAAATACCTTCTCTTCTACTTGAGCGAGAAATTACTCTTCCTCCGCGTGAGGGAGAAATGCTTGCGCCTCCGCGTTTGCGAAATATACTTTCTTCTCCAGGTGAGCGAAAAATCTCTCCTCCTCCGCGTGAGCGAAAAATACCTTCTCCACGTGAGTGAAAAATACCTCCTCCTCCGCGTGAGCGCGAAATACCTCCGTCCCCGCGTTTGCGAGAAATACATTCTCCTCCAAGTGAGCGAAAGATACCTCATCCTCCTTGTAATCTAAAAATACCTTCTCCTCCACGTGAGCGAAAAATACCACCTCCTCCGCTTGAGCGACAAATACCGCCGCCTCCGCGTTTGCGAGAAATACCTTCTCCTCCGCTTGAGCGACAAATACCTCCTCCTCCTTGTGAGCGAAAAATACCTTCTCCTCCGCTTGAGCGAAAGATACCTCCTCCACCTTGTGAGCGAAAAATACCTTCTCGTCCACGTCAGCGAAAAATCCCTCCTACTCCGCATGAGCGAAAAGTACCTTCTCCACCATGTGAGCGAAAATCCCTGCTCCACCGCGTCAGCGAAAAATACCTTCTCCAAGCGAGCGAAATTCCCTCCTCCTCCGCGTGAGCGAGAAATACCTCCGCCTACGCGTATACGAGAAATACCTTATCAGCGGGAGCGAAAGATACCTCCGCCTCAACGTGAGCGAGAAATACCTCCTACCCAGCATGAGCGAGAAATACCTCCTCCTCCGCGTGAACGAAAAATACCTTCTCCTCGTGAGCGAAAAATCACCTCTCCGCGTGAGCGGGAAATATCTCCGCCTCAACGTTTGCGATAAATACCTTCTCCGCGTGAGCGAAAGATACCCTGATCCTCTTTGTGAGAGAAAAATACCTTCTCCTCCACACGAGCGAAAAATTCTTCCTCTTCCGAGTGAACGAGAAATACCTCTGCCTCCGCGTTTGCGAGAAATACCTTCTGCTCGCGTCAGCGAAAGATACCTCCTCCTCCTCCTTGTGAGCGAAAAATACCTACTCCTCCACGTGAGCGAAAAATCCCTCCTCATCTGCGTGAGCGTGAAACACCTTCTCCACTTGAGCGAAAAATACCTCCTCCTCCGCGTTAGCGAGAAATACTTCGCATCCGCGTTTGCGAGAAATACCTTCTCCTCCGCGTGAGCGAAAGATACCTCCTCCTCCTTGTGAGCGATAAATATCTTCTCCTACACGCGAGCGACTAATACTTCCTCCTCCGCGTGAGCAAGAACCACCTCCGACTCTGCGTTTGCGAGAAATACCTTCTCCTACGCGTGAGCGAAAGATACCTCCTCCTCCTTGTGAGCGAAAAATATCTTCTCCTCCAAATGAGCGAACAATACTTCCTCCGCGTGAGCGAGAAGCACCTCCGCCTCTGCGTTTGCGAGAAATAGCTTCTCCTCCGCGTGAGCGAAAAATACCTTCTCCACGTGAGCGAAAAATTCCTCCTCCGCGTGAGAGAGAAATACCTCCGCTTCAGCGTTTGCGAGATATACCTTTTCCTCCACGTGAGAAAAAAATCCCTCTTCCGCGTGAGCGAGAAATACCTCCGCCTCCGCGTTTGCCAGAAAAACCTCCGCGTGAGCGAAAAATACCTCCTCCTCCTTGTGAGCGAAAAATACCGTCCCCTCCACGAGAGCGAAAAATCCCTCCCCCTCCGTGTCAGCGAGAAATACCTCCGCCTCCGCGTTTGCGAGAAATACCTTCTCCGCGTGAGCGAATATACCTCCTCCTCCTTGTGAGCGAAAATTACCTTCTCCTCCAAGTGGGATAAAAATGCCTCCTCTTCCGCTTGAGCGAGAAATACCTACGCCTCCCCGTTTGCGAGAATTTCCTTCTCCTCAGCGCGAGCGAAAGATACCTCCTCCTCCTTGTGAGCGATAAATATCTTCTCCTACACGCGAGCGACTAATACTTCCTCCCCCGCGTGAGCAAGAAGCACCTCCGACTCTGCGGTTGCGAGAAATACCATCTCCTCCTTGTGAGCGAAAAACTTCTCCTCCAAGTGAGCGAACAATATTTCCTCCGCGTGAGCGAAAAATACCTCCTCCTCCGCGTGAGCGAAAAATACCTCCGCCTCCGCGTTTGCGAAAAATCCCTCCTCCGCGTGAGCGAGAAATACCACCGCGTCCGCGTTTGCGAGAAATACCTTCTCCTTGTGAGCGAAAGATACCTCCTCCTCCTTGTGAGCGAAAAATACCTTCTCCACGTGAGCAAAAAATCCCTCCTCCTCCGCATGAGCGAAAAATACCTCCTTCACGTGAGCAAAAATACCTCCTCCTTCGCCTGAGCGACAAATATCTCCGCGTCCGTGTTTGCGAGAAATACCTTCTCCTCCGCGTGAGCGAAAGATACCTCCTCCCTCTTGTGAGCGAAAAGTACCTTCTCCACGTGAGCGAAAAATACCTCCTCCTCCGCGTGAGCGAGAAATACCTCCGCCTCCGCGTTTGCGAAAAATCCCTCCTCCGCGTGAGCGAGAAATACCACCGCACCCGCGTTTGCGAGAAATACCTTCTCCTTGTGAGCGAAAGATACCTCCTCCTCCTTGTGAGCGAAAAATACCTTCTCCACGTGAGCTAAAAATCCCTCCTCCTTCACGTCAGCGAAAAATACTTCCTCCGCGTGAGCGAGAAGCACCTCTGCCTCCGCGTTTGCAAGAAAAACCTTCTCCGCGTGAGCGACAGATACCTCCGCCTCCACGTGAGCGAGAAAAAACCTCCTACTCAGCGTGAGCAAGAAATACCTCCGCCTCCCCGTTTGCGAGAAATGCCTTCTCCTCCGCGTGAGCGAAAGATACCTCCGCCTCCACGTTTGCGAGTATTACCATCTACACGTGAGCAAAAGATCCCTCCTCCGCGTGAGCGAGTTATACCTCCGCCTCCGCGTTTGCGAGAAATACTTTCTACGAGTTAGCGCAAGATACCCTGATCATCCTTGTGAGCGAGAAATTCCTCCGCCTCCACGTGAGCGAAAAATTCCTCCTCTACCGCGTGAGCGAGAAATACCTCCGCCTCCTCGTTTTCGAGAAATACCTTCTCCGCGTAAGCGAAAGCTACCTCCTCCTCCTTGTGAGCGAAAAATACCGTCTCCTCCACGTGAGCGAAAAATCCCTCCTCCTCCGCGTCAGCGAGAAATACGTCCGCCTCCGCGTTTACGAGAAATACCTCCTCCTCCGCTAGAGCGAATATACCTCCTCCTCCTTGTGAGCGAAAAATACCTTCTCTTCTACTTGAGCGAGAAATTACTCTTCCTCCGCGTGAGGGAGAAATGCTTGCGCCTCCGCGTTTGCGAAATATACTTTCTTCTCCAGGTGAGCGAAAAATCTCTCCTCCTCCGCGTGAGCGAAAAATACCTTCTCCACGTGAGTGAAAAATACCTCCTCCTCCGCGTGAGGGAGAAATACCTCCGTCCCCGCGTTTGCGAGAAATACATTCTCCTCCAAGTGAGCGAAAGATACCTCATCCTCCTTGTAATCTAAAAATACCTTCTCCTCCACGTGAGCGAAAAATACCACCTCCTCCGCTTGAGCGACAAATACCGCCGCCTCCGCGTTTGCGAGAAATACCTTCTCCTCCGCTTGAGCGACAAATACCTCCTCCTCCTTGTGAGCGAAAAATACCTTCTCCTCCGCTTGAGCGAAAGATACCTCCTCCACCTTGTGAGCGAAAAATACCTTCTCGTCCACGTCAGCGAAAAATCCCTCCTACTCCGCATGAGCGAAAAGTACCTTCTCCACCATGTGAGCGAAAATCCCTGCTCCACCGCGTCAGCGAAAAATACCTTCTCCAAGCGAGCGAAATTCCCTCCTCCTCCGCGTGAGCGAGAAATACCTCCGCCTACGCGTATACGAGAAATACCTTATCAGCGGGAGCGAAAGATACCTCCGCCTCAACGTGAGCGAGAAATACCTCCTACCCAGCATGAGCGAGAAATACCTCCTCCTCCGCGTGAACGAAAAATACCTTCTCCTCGTGAGCGAAAAATCACCTCTCCGCGTGAGCGGGAAATATCTCCGCCTCAACGTTTGCGATAAATACCTTCTCCGCGTGAGCGAAAGATACCCTGATCCTCCTTGTGAGAGAAAAATACCTTCTCCTCCACACGAGCGAAAAATTCTTCCTCTTCCGAGTGAGCGAGAAATACCTCTGCCTCCGCGTTTGCGAGAAATACCTTCTGCTCGCGTCAGCGAAAGATACCTCCTCCTCCTCCTTGTGAGCGAAAAATACCTACTCCTCCACGTGAGCGAAAAATCCCTCCTCATCTGCGTGAGCGTGAAACACCTTCTCCACTTGAGCGAAAAATACCTCCTCCTCCGCGTTAGCGAGAAATACTTCGCATCCGCGTTTGCGAGAAATACCTTCTCCTCCGCGTGAGCGAAAGATACCTCCTCCTCCTTGTGAGCGATAAATATCTTCTCCTACACGCGAGCGACTAATACTTCCTCCTCCGCGTGAGCAAGAACCACCTCCGACTCTGCGTTTGCGAGAAATACCTTCTCCTACGCGTGAGCGAAAGATACCTCCTCCTCCTTGTGAGCGAAAAATATCTTCTCCTCCAAGTGAGCGAACAATACTTCCTCCGCGTGAGCGAGAAGCACCTCCGCCTCTGCGTTTGCGAGAAATAGCTTCTCCTCCGCGTGAGCGAAAAATACCTTCTCCACGTGAGCGAAAAATTCCTCCTCCGCGTGAGAGAGAAATACCTCCGCTTCCGCGTTTGCGAGATATACCTTTTCCTCCACGTGAGAAAAAAATCCCTCTTCCGCGTGAGCGAGAAATACCTCCGCCTCCGCGTTTGCGAGAAAAACCTCCGCGTGAGCGAAAAATACCTCCTCCTCCTTGTGAGCGAAAAATACCGTCCCCTCCACGAGAGCGAAAAATCCCTCCCCCTCCGTGTCAGCGAGAAATACCTCCGCCTCCGCGTTTGCGAGAAATACCTTCTCCGCGTGAGCGAATATACCTCCTCCTCCTTGTGAGCGAAAATTACCTTCTCCTCCAAGTGGGATAAAAATGCCTCCTCTTCCGCTTGAGCGAGAAATACCTACGCCTCCCCGTTTGCGAGAATTTCCTTCTCCTCAGCGCGAGCGAAAGATACCTCCTCCTCCTTGTGAGCGATAAATATCTTCTCCTACACGCGAGCGACTAATACTTCCTCCCCCGCGTGAGCAAGAAGCACCTCCGACTCTGCGGTTGCGAGAAATACCATCTCCTCCGCGTGAGCGAAAGATACCTCCTCCTTCTTGTGAGCGAAAAATATCTTCTCCTCCAAGTGAGCGAACAATATTTCCTCCGCGTGAGCGAAAAATTCCTCCTCCGCGTGAGAGAGAAATACCTCCACTTCCGCGTTTGCGAGATGTACCTTTTCCTCCACGTGAGCAAAAAATTCCCTCTTCCGCGTGAGCGAGAAATACCTCCGCCTCCGCGTTTGCGTGAAAAACCTCCGCGTGAGCGAAAAATACCTCCTCCTCCTTGTGAGCGAAAAATACCGTCCCCTCCACGAGAGCGAAAAGTCCCTCCTCCTCCGTGTCAGCGAGAAATACCTACGCCTCCCCGTTTGCGAGAATTACCTTCTCCTCAGCGCGAGCGAAAGATACCTCCTCCTCCTTGTGAGCGAAAAATACCTTCTCCTCCACGTGAGCAACAAAACCACCCTCCTCTTTCACGTGTGCGAAAAGTACCTCCTCCTCCGCGTGAGCGAGAAGCACCTCCGCCTCCACGTTTGCGAGAAATATCTCCGTCTCCGTGTTTGCGAGAAATACCTTCTCCTCCGCGTGAGCGAAAGATACCTCCTCCTCCTTGTGAGCGAAAAGTACCTTCTCCACGTGAGCGAAAAATACCTCCTCCTCCGCGTGAGCGAAAAATACCTCCGCCTCCGCGTTTGCGAAAAATCCCTCCTCCGCGTGAGCGAGAAATACCACCGCATCCGCGTTTGCGAGAAATACCTTCTCCTTGTGAGCGAAAGATACCTCCTCCTCCTTGTGAGCGAAAAATACCTTTTCCACGTGAGCTAAAAATCCCTCCTCCTTCACGTCAGCGAAATATACTTCCTCCGCGTGAGCGAGAAGCACCTCTGCCTCCGCGTTTGCAAGAAAAACCTTCTCCGCGTGAGCGACAGATACCTCCGCCTCCACGTGAGCGAGAAAAAACCTCCTACTCAGCGTGAGCAAGAAATACCTCCGCCTCCCCGTTTGCGAGAAATGCCTTCTCCTCCGCGTGAGCGAAAGATACCTCCTCCTTCGCTTAAGCGAATAAATACCTTCTCCTTGTGAGCGAAAAATCCCTCCTCCGCGTGAGCGAGAAATACCTCCGCCTCCACGTTTGCGAGTAATACCATCTACACGTGAGCAAAAGATCCCTCCTCCGCGTGAGCGAGTTATACCTCCGCCTCCGCGTTTGCGAGAAATACTTTCTACGAGTTAGCGCAAGATACCCTGATCATCCTTGTGAGCGAGAAATTCCTCCGCCTCCACGTGAGCGAAAAATTCCTCCTCTACCGCGTGAGCGAGAAATACCTCCGCCTCCCCGTTTTCAAGAAATACCTTCTCCGCGTAAGCGAAAGCTACCTCCTCCTCCTTGTGAGCGAAAAATACCGTCTCCTCCACGTGAGCGAAAAATCCCTCCTCCTCCGCGTCAGCGAGAAATACGTCCGCCTCCGCGTTTACGAGAAATACCTCCTCCTCCGCTAGAGCGAATATACCTCCTCCTCCTTGTGAGCGAAAAATACCTTCTCTTCTACTTGAGCGAGAAATTACTCTTCCTCCGCGTGAGGGAGAAATGCTTGCGCCTCCGCGTTTGCGAAATATACTTTCTTCTCCAGGTGAGCGAAAAATCTCTCCTCCTCCGCGTGAGCGAAAAATACCTTCTCCACGTGAGTGAAAAATACCTCCTCCTCCGCGTGAGCGCGAAATACCTCCGTCCCCGCGTTTGCGAGAAATACATTCTCCTCCAAGTGAGCGAAAGATACCTCATCCTCCTTGTAATCTAAAAATACCTTCTCCTCCACGTGAGCGAAAAATACCACCTCCTCCGCTTGAGCGACAAATACCGCCGCCTCCGCGTTTGCGAGAAATACCTTCTCCTCCGCTTGAGCGACAAATACCTCCTCCTCCTTGTGAGCGAAAAATACCTTCTCCTCCGCTTGAGCGAAAGATACCTCCTCCACCTTGTGAGCGAAAAATACCTTCTCGTCCACGTCAGCGAAAAATCCCTCCTACTCCGCATGAGCGAAAAGTACCTTCTCCACCATGTGAGCGAAAATCCCTGCTCCACCGCGTCAGCGAAAAATACCTTCTCCAAGCGAGCGAAATTCCCTCCTCCTCCGCGTGAGCGAGAAATACCTCCGCCTACGCGTATACGAGAAATACCTTATCAGCGGGAGCGAAAGATACCTCCGCCTCAACGTGAGCGAGAAATACCTCCTACCCAGCATGAGCGAGAAATACCTCCTCCTCCGCGTGAACGAAAAATACCTTCTCCTCGTGAGCGAAAAATCACCTCTCCGCGTGAGCGGGAAATATCTCCGCCTCAACGTTTGCGATAAATACCTTCTCCGCGTGAGCGAAAGATACCCTGATCCTCCTTGTGAGAGAAAAATACCTTCTCCTCCACACGAGCGAAAAATTCTTCCTCTTCCGAGTGAGCGAGAAATACCTCTGCCTCCGCGTTTGCGAGAAATACCTTCTGCTCGCGTCAGCGAAAGATACCTCCTCCTCCTCCTTGTGAGCGAAAAATACCTACTCCTCCACGTGAGCGAAAAATCCCTCCTCATCTGCGTGAGCGTGAAACACCTTCTCCACTTGAGCGAAAAATACCTCCTCCTCCGCGTTAGCGAGAAATACTTCGCATCCGCGTTTGCGAGAAATACCTTCTCCTCCGCATGAGCGAAAGATACCTCCTCCTCCTTGTGAGCGATAAATATCTTCTCCTACACGCGAGCGACTAATACTTCCTCCTCCGCGTGAGCAAGAACCACCTCCGACTCTGCGTTTGCGAGAAATACCTTCTCCTACGCGTGAGCGAAAGATACCTCCTCCTCCTTGTGAGCGAAAAATATCTTCTCCTCCAAGTGAGCGAACAATACTTCCTCCGCGTGAGCGAGATGCACCTCCGCCTCTGCGTTTGCGAGAAATAGCTTCTCCTCCGCGTGAGCGAAAAATACCTTCTCCACGTGAGCGAAAAATTCCTCCTCCGCGTGAGAGAGAAATACCTCCGCTTCCGCGTTTGCGAGATATACCTTTTCCTCCACGTGAGAAAAAAATCCCTCTTCCGCGTGAGCGAGAAATACCTCCGCCTCCGCGTTTGCGAGAAAAACCTCCGCGTGAGCGAAAAATACCTCCTCCTCCTTGTGAGCGAAAAATACCGTCCCCTCCACGAGAGCGAAAAATCCCTCCCCCTCCGTGTCAGCGAGAAATACCTCCGCCTCCGCGTTTGCGAGAAATACCTTCTCCGCGTGAGCGAATATACCTCCTCCTCCTTGTGAGCGAAAATTACCTTCTCCTCCAAGTGGGATAAAAATGCCTCCTCTTCCGCTTGAGCGAGAAATACCTACGCCTCCCCGTTTGCGAGAATTTCCTTCTCCTCAGCGCGAGCGAAAGATACCTCCTCCTCCTTGTGAGCGATAAATATCTTCTTCTACACGCGAGCGACTAATACTTCCTCCCCCGCGTGAGCAAGAAGCACCTCCGACTCTGCGGTTGCGAGAAATACCATCTCCTCCGCGTGAGCGAAAAATACCTCCTCCTCTTTGTGAGCGAAAAATATCTTCTCCTCCAAGTGAGCGAACAATATTTCCTCCGCGTGAGCGAGAAGCACCTCCGCCTCTGCGTTTGCGAGAAATAGCTTCTCCTCCGCGTGAGCGAAAAATACCTTCTCCACGTGAGTGAAAAATTCCTCTTCCGCGTGAGAGAGAAATACCTCCACTTCCGCGTTTGCGAGATATACCTTTTCCTCCACGTGAGCAAAAAATTCCCTCTTCTGCGTGAGCGAGAAATACCTCCGCCTCCGCGTTTGCGAGAAAAACCTCCGCGTGAGCGAAAAATACCTCCTCCTCCTTGTGAGCGAAAAATACCGTCCCCTCCACGAGAGCGAAAAGTCCCTCCTCCTCCGTGTCAGCGAGAAATACCTCCGCCTCCGCCTTTGCGAGAAATACCTTCTCTTCCAAGTGAGCGCAAGATACCTCCGCCTCCTTGTAAGCTAAAAATACCTTCTCCTCCACCTGAGCGAGAATCTCTCCTCCTCCTCGTGAGCACAAAATACCTTCTCCTCCATGTGAACGAAAAATACCTCCTCCTCCGCTTGAGCGACAAATACCTTCGCCTCCGCGTTTGCGAGAAATACCTTCTCCTCGTGAGCGAAAGATACCTCCTGCTCCTTGTGAGCAAAAAATACCTTCTCCTCCACATCAGCGAAAAATCCCCCCTACTTCGCGTGAGCGAAAAATACCTTCTCCTCCACGTGAGCGAAAAATCCCACCTCATCCGCGTCAGCGAAAAATACCTCCTCCTCCGCGTGAGCGAGAAATACCTCCGCCTCCGCGTTTGCGAAAAATCCCTCCTCCGCGTGTGCGAGAAATACCACCGCGTCCGCGTTTGCGAGAAATACCTTCTCCTTGTGAGCGAAAGATACCTCCTCCTCCTTGTAAGCGAAAAATACCTTCTCCACGTGAGCAAAAATCCCTCCTCCTTCACGTGAGCGAAAAGTAACTCCTCCGTGTGAGCGAGAAGGACCTCTGCCTCCGCGTTTGCAAGAAAAACCTTCTCCGCGTGAGCGACAGATACCTCCGCCTCCACGGGAGCGAGAAATACCTCCTACCCAGCGTGAGCGACAAATACCTCCGCGTCGCCGTTTGCGAGAAATACCTTCTCCTCCACGTGAGCGAAAGATACCTCCTCCTCCGCGTTTGCGAAAAATACGTTCTCCTCCACGTGAGCGAAAAATTTCTCCTCCGCGTGAGCGAAAAATACCTTCTCCTCCAGTTGAGCGAAAAATACGTCCTCCTCCGCGTGAGCGAGAAATACCTCCGCATCCGAGTTTGCGAAAAATCCCTCCTCCGCGTGATCCAGAAATACCTCCGCATCCACGTTTGCGAGAAATACCTTCTCCTCCACCTGAGCGAAAAATCCCTCCTCCACGTGAGCGAGAAATACCACCGCCTCCGCGTTTGCGAGAAATACCGTCTCCGCTTAAGCGAAAGATACCTCCTCCTCCTTATGAGCGAAAAATACCGTCCCCTCCACGTGAGCGAAAAATCCCTGCTCCTCAGCGTAATCGTGAAATACCTCCGCCTCCCCGTTTGCGAGAAATGCCTTCTCCTCCGCGTGAGCGAAAAATACCTCCTCCTTCGCGTAAGCGAATAAATACCTTCTCCTTGTCAGCGAAAAATCCCTCCTCCGCGTGAGCGAGAAATACCTCCGCCTCCACGTTTGCGAGTAATACCTTCTACACGTGAGCGAAAGATCCCTCCTCCGCGTGAGTGAGTAATACCTCCGCCTCCGCGTTTGCGAGAAATACTTTCTCCGAGTTAGCGCAAGGTACCCTGATCATCCTTGTGAGCGAGAAATTCCTCCGCCTCCACGTGAGCGAAAAATTCCTTCTCTTCCGCGTGAGCGAGAAATACCTCCGCCTCCGCGTTTGCGAGAAATACCTTCTCCGCGTAAGCGAAAAATCTCTCCTCCTCCGCGTGAGCGAAAAATACCTTCTCCACGTGAGTGAAAAATACCTCCTCCTCCGCGTGAGCGAGAAATACCTCCGTCCCCGCGTTTACGAGAAATACCTCCTCCTCCGCTTGAGCGAATATACCTCCTCCTCCTTGTGAGCGAAAAATACCTTCTCTTCTACTTGAGCGAGAAATTACTCTTCCTCCGCGTGAGGGAGAAAAGCTTGTGCCTCCGCGTTTGCGAAATATACTTTCTTCTCCAGGTGAGCGAAAAATCTCTCCTCCGCGTGAGCGAAAAATACCTTCTCCACGTGAGTGAAAAATACCTCCTCCTCCGCGTGAGCGAGAAATACCTCCGTCCCCGCGTTTGCTAGAAATACATTCTCCTCCACGTGAGCGAAAAATACCACCTCCCACGCTTGAGCGACAAATACCGGCGCCTCCGCGTTTGCGAGAAATACCTTCTCCCCCGCTTGAGCGACAAATACCTCCTCCTCCTTGTGAGCGAAAAATACCTTCTCCTCCGCTTGAGCGAAAACTACCTTCTCCTCCATGTGAGCGAAAATCCCTGCTCCACCGCGTCAGCGAAAAATACCTTCTCCAAGCGAGCGAAATTCCCTCCTCCTCCGCGTGAGCGAGAAATACCTCCGCCTACGCGTATACGAGAAATACCTTATCAGCGGGAGCGACAGATACCTCCGCCTCAACGTGAGCGAGAAATACCTCCTACCCAGCATGAGCTAGAAATACCTCCTCCTCCGCGTGAACGAAAAATACCTTCTCCTCGTGAGCGAAAAATCACCTCTCCGCGTGAGCGGAAAATACCTCCGCCTCAACGTTTGCGAGAAATACCTTCTCCGCGTGAGCGAAAGATACCCTGATCCTCCTTGTGAGAGAAAAATACCTTTTCCTTCACGCGAGCGAAAAATTCTTCCTCTTCCGAGTGAGCGAGAAATACCTCTGCCCCCGCGTTTGCGAGAAATACCTTCTGCTCCGCGTCAGCGAAAGATACCTCCTCCTCCTCCTTGTGAGCGAAAATTACCTACTCCTCCACGTGAGCGAAAAATCCCTCCTCATCTGCTTGAGCGTGAAACACCTTCTCCACTTGAGCGAAAAATACCTCCTCCTCCGCGTTAGCGAGAAATACTTCGCATCCGTGTTTGCGAGAAATACCTTCTCCTCCGCGTGAGCGAAAGATACCTCCTCCTCCTTGTGAGCGATAAATATCTTCTCCTCCAAGTGAGCGAACAATATTTCCTCCGCGTGAGCGAGAAGCACCTCCGCCTCTGCGTTTGCGAGAAATATCTTCTCCTCCGCGTGAGCAACAAAACCACCCTCCTCTTTCACGTGTGCGAAAAGTACCTCCTCCTCCGCGTGAGCGAGAAGCACCTCCGCCTCCACGTTTGCGAGAAATCCCTCCCCCTCCGCATGAGCGAAAAATACCTTCTCCACTTGAGCGAAAAATACCTCCTCCTCCGCGTTAGCGAGAAATACTTCGCATCCGTGTTTGCGAGAAATACCTTCTCCTCCGCGTGAGCGAAAGATACCTCCTCCTCCTTGTGAGCGATAAATATCTTCTCCTACACGCGAGCGACTAATACTTCCTCCTCCGCGTGAGCAAGAAGCACCTCCGACTCTGCGTTTGCGAGAAATACCTTCTCCTCCGCGTGAGCGAAAGATACCTCCTCCTCCTTGTGAGCGAAAAATATCTTCTCCTCCAAGTGAGCGAACAATACTTCCTCCGCGTGAGCGAGAAGCACCTCCGCCTCTGCGTTTGCGAGAAATACCTTCTCCGCGTGAGAGAATATACCTCCTCCTCCTTGTGAGCGAAAAATACCTTCTCCTCCAAGTGGGCTAAAAATGCCTCCTCTTCCGCTTGAGCGAGAAATACCTACGCCTCCCCGTTTGCGAGAATTACCTTCTCCTCAGCGGGAGCGAAAGATACCTCCTCCTCCTTGTGAGCGAAAAATACCTTCTCCTCCACGTGAGAAACAAAACCACCCTCCTCTTTCACGTGTGCGAAAAGTACCTTCTCCTCCGCGTGAGCGAGAAGCACCTCCGCCTCCACGTTTGCGCGAAATCCCTCCTCCTCCGCATGAGCGAAAAATACCTTCTCCTTCACGTGAGCGAAAAATGCCTCCTCCTTCACCTGAGCGACAAATATCTCCGCCTCCGTGTTTGCGCGAAATACCTTCTCCTCCGCGTGAGCGAAAGATACCTCCTCCTCCTTGTGAGCGAAAAGTACCTTCTCCACGTGAGCGAAAAATACCTCCTCCTCCGCGTGAGCGAGAAATACCTCCGCCTCCGCGTTTGCGAAAAATCCCTCCTCCGCGTGAGCGAGAAATACCACCGCGTCCGCGTTTGCGAGAAATACCTTCTCCTTGTGAGCGAAAGATACCTCCTCCACCCTGTGAGCGAAAAATACCTTCTCCACGTGAGATAAAAATCCCACCTCCTTCACGTGAGCGAAAAATACTTCCTCCGCGTGAGCGAGAAGCACCTCTGCCTCCGCGTTTGCAAGAAAAACCTTCTCCGCGTGAGCGACAGATACCTCCGCCTCCACGGGAGCGAGAAATACCTCCGCGTCGCCGTTTGCGAGAAATACCTTCTCCTCCGCGTGAGCGAAAGATACCTCCTCCTCCGCGTTTGCGAAAAATACGTTCTCCTCCACGTGAGCGAAAAATTTCTCCTCCGCATGAGCGAAAAATACCTCCTCCTCCGCGTGAGCGACAAATACCTACGCCTCCGAGTTTGCGAAAAATCCCTCTTCCGCGTGATTCAGAAATACCTCCGCATCCACGTTTGCGAGAAATACCTTCTCCTCCACGTGAGCGAAAAATCCCTCCTCCACGTGAGCGAGAAATACCTCCGCCTCCGCGTTTGCGAGAAATACCGTCTCCGCTTGAGCGAAAGATACCTCCTCCGCCTTATGAGCGAAAAACACCGTCTCCTCCACGTGAGCGAAAAATCCCTGCTCCTCAGCGTAATCGTGAAATTCCTCCACCTCCACGTGAGCGAGAAAAACCTCCTACTCAGCGTGAGCGAGAAATACCTCCGCCTCCCCGTTTGCGAGAAATGCCTTCTCCTCCGCATGAGCGAAAGGTACCTCCTCCTTCGCTTAAGCGAATAAATACCTTCTCCTTGTGAGCGAAAAATCCCTCCTCCGCGTGAGCGAGAAATACCTCCGCCTCCACGTTTGCGAGTATTACCTTCTACACGTGAGCGAAAGATCCCTCCTCCGCGTGAGCGAGTAATACCTCCGCCTCCGCGTTTGCGAGAAATACTTTCTCCGAGTTAGCGCAAGGTACCCTGATTATCCTTGTGAGCGAGAAATTCCTCCGCCTCCACGTGAGCGAAAAATTCCTTCTCTACCGCGTGAGCGAGAAATACCTCCGCCTGCGCGTTTACGAGAAATACCTCCTCCTCCGCTTGAGCGAATATACCTCCTCCTCCTTGTGAGCGAAAAATACCTTCTCTTCTACTTGAGCGAGAAATTACTCTTCTTCCGCGTGAGGGAGAAATGCTTGCGACTCCGCGTTTGCGAAATATACTTTCTTCTCCAGGTGCGCGAAAAATCTCTCCTCCTCCGCGTGAGCGAAAAATACCTTCAAAAATACCTCCTCCTCCGCGTGAGCGAGAAATACCTCCGTCCCCGCGTCTGCGAGAAATACATTCTCCTCCAAGTGAGCGAAAGATACCTCCTCCTCCTTGTAAGCTAAAAATACCTTCTCCTCCACGTGAGCGAAAAATACCACCTCCTCCGCTTGAGCGACAAATACCTCCGCCTCCGCGTTTGCGAGAAATACCTTCTCCTCCGCTTGAGCGACAAATACCTCCTCCTCCTTGTGAGCGAAAAATACCTTCTCCTCCGCTTGAGCGAAAGACACCTCCTCCTCCTTGGGAGCGAAAAATACCTTCTCGTCCACGTCAGCGAACAATTCCTCCTACTCCGCATGAGCGAAAAGTACCTTCTCCTCCACGTGAGCGAAAATCCCTGCTCCACCGCGTCAGCGAAAAATACCTTCTCCAAGCGAGCGAAATTCCCTCCTCCTCCGCGTGAGCGAGAAATACCTCCGCCTACGCGTACACGAGAAATACCTTCTCAGCGGGAGCGACAGATACCTGCGCCTAAACGTGAGCGAGAAATACCTCCTACCCAGCATGAGCGAGAAATACCTCCGCGTCGCCGTTTGCGAGAAATACCTTCTCCTCCGCGTGAGCGAAAGGTACCTCCTCCTCCGCGTTTGCGAAAAATACGTTCTCCTCCACGTGAGCGAAAAATTTCTCCTCCGCGTGAGCGAAAAATACCATCTCCTCCAGTTGAGCGAAAAATACGTCCTCCTCCGCGTGAGCGAGAAATACCTCCGCATCCGAGTTTGCGAAAAATTCCTCCTCCGCGTGATTCAGAAATACCTCCGCATCCACGTTTGCGAGAAATACTTTCTCCTCCACCTGAGCGAAAAATCCCTCCTCCACGTGAGCGAGAAATACCTCCGCCTCCGCGGTTGCGAGAAATACCGTCTCCGCTTAAGCGAAAGATACCTCCTCCTCCTTATGAGCGAAAAATACCGTCCCCTCCACGTGAGCGAAAAATCCCTGCTCCTCAGCGTAATCGTGAAATACCTCCGCCTCCACGTGAGCGAGAAAAACCTCCTACTCAGCGTGAGCGAGAAATACCTCCGCCTCCCCGTTTGCAAGAAATGCCTTCTCCTCCGCGTGAGCGAACGATACCTCCTCCTTCGCGTAAGCGAATAAATACCTTCTCCTTGTGAGCGAAAAATACCTCCTCCGCGTGAGCGAGAAATACCTCCGCCTCCACGTTTGCGAGTAATACCTTCTACACGTGAGCGAAAGATCCCTCCTCCGCGTGAGCGAGTAATACCTCCGCCTCCGCGTTTGCGAGAAATACTTTCTCTGAGTTATCGCAAGGTACCCTGATCATCCTTGTGAGCGAGAAATTCCTCCGCCTCCACGTGAGCGAAAAATTCCTTCTCTACCGCGTGAGCGAGAAATACCTCCGCCTCCGCGTTTGCGAGAAATACCTTCTCCGCGTAAGCGAAAGATACCTCCTCCTCCTTGTGAGCGAAAAATACCGTCTCCTCCACGTGAGCGAAAAATCCCTCCTCCTCAGCGTCAGCAAGAAATACCTCCGCCTACGCGTTTACGAGAAATACCTCCTCCTCCGCTTGAGCGAATATACCTCCTCCTCCTTGTGAGCGAAAAATACCTTCTCTTCTACTTGAGCGAGAAATTACTCTTCCTCCGCGTGAGGGAGAAATGCTTGCGCCTCCGCGTTTGCGAAATATACTTTCTTCTCCAGGTGAGCGAAAAATCTCTCCTCCTCCGCGTGAGCGAAAAATACCTTCTCCACGTGAGTGAAAAATACCTCCTCCTCCGCGTGAGCGAGAAATACCTCCGTCCCCGCGTTTGCGTGAAATACATTCTCCTCCAAGTGAGCGAAAGATACCTCCTCCTCCTTGTAAGCTAAAAATACCTTCTCCACCACGTGAGCGAAAAATACCACCTCCTCTGCTTGAGCGACAAATACCTCCGCCTCCGCGTTTGCGAGAAATACCTTCTCCTCCGCTTGAGTGAATATACCTCCTCCTCCTTGTGAGCGAAAAATACCTTCTCCTCCGCTTGAGCGAAAGATACCTCCTCCACCTTGTGAGCGAAAAATACCTTCATGTCCACGTCAGCGAAAAATCCCTCCTACTCCGCATGAGCGAAAAGTACCTTCTCCTCCATGTGAGCGAAAATCCCTGCTCCACCGCGTCAGCGAAAAATACCTTCTCCAAGCGAGCGAAATTCCCTCCTCCTCCGCGTGAGCGAGAAATACCTCCGCCTCCACGTGAGCGAGAAAAACCTCCTACTCAGCGTGAGCGAGAAATACCTCCGCCTCCCCGTTTGCGAGAAATGCCTTCTCCTCCGCGTGAGCGAAAGGTACCTCCTCCTTCGCTTAAGCGAATAAATACCTTCTCCTTGTGAGCGAAAAATCCCTCCTCCGCGTGAGCGAGAAATACCTCCGCCTCCACGTTTGCGAGTAATACCTTCTACACGTGAGCGAAAGATCCCTCCTCCGCGTGAGCGAGTAATACCTCCGCCTCCGCGTTTGCGAGAAATACTTTCTCCGAGTTAGCGCAAGGTACCCTGATCATCCTTGTGAGCGAGAAATTCCTCCGCCTCCACGTGAGCGAAAAATTCCTTCTCTACCGCGTGAGCGAGAAATACCTCCGCCTGCGCGTTTACGAGAAATACCTCCTCCTCCGCTTGAGCGAATATACCTCCTCCTCCTTGTGAGCGAAAAATACCTTCTCTTCTACTTGAGCGAGAAATTACTCTTCTTCCGCGTGAGGGAGAAATGCTTGCGCCTCCGCGTTTGCGAAATATACTTTCTTCTCCAGGTGAGCGAAAAATCTCTCCTCCTCCGCGTGAGCGAAAAATACCTTCAAAAATACCTCCTCCTCCGCGTGAGCGAGAAATACCTCCGTCCCCGCGTTTGCGAGAAATACATTCTCCTCCAAGTGAGCGAAAGATACCTCCTCCTCCTTGTAAGCTAAAAATACCTTCTCCTCCACGTGAGTGAAAAATACCACCTCCTCCGCTTGAGCGACAAATACCTCCGCCTCCGCGTTTGCGAGAAATACCTTCTCCTCCGCTTGAGCGACAAATACCTCCTCCTCCTTGTGAGCGAAAAATACCTTCTCCTCCGCTTGAGCGAAAGACACCTCCTCCTCCTTGGGAGCGAAAAATACCTTCTCGTCCACGTCAGCGAACAATTCCTCCTACTCCGCATGAGCGAAAAGTACCTTCTCCTCCACGTGAGCGAAAATCCCTGCTCCACCGCGTCAGCGAAAAATACCTTCTCCAAGCGAGCGAAATTCCCTCCTCCTCCGCGTGAGCGAGAAATACCTCCGCCTACGCGTACACGAGAAATACCTTCTCAGCGGGAGCGACAGATACCTGCGCCTAAACGTGAGCGAGAAATACCTCCTACCCAGCATGAGCGAGAAATACCTCCGCGTCGCCGTTTGCGAGAAATACCTTCTCCTCCGCGTGAGCGAAAGGTACCTCCTCCTCCGCGTTTGCGAAAAATACGTTCTCCTCCACGTGAGCGAAACATTTCTCCTCCGCGTGAGCGAAAAATACCATCTCCTCCAGTTGAGCGAAAAATACGTCCTCCGCGTGAGCGAGAAATACCTCCGCATCCGAGTTTGCGAAAAATTCCTCCTCCGCGTGATTCAGAAATACCTCCGCATCCACGTTTGCGAGAAATACTTTCTCCTCCACCTGAGCGAAAAATCCCTCCTCCACGTGAGCGAGAAATACCTCCGCCTCCGCGGTTGCGAGAAATACCGTCTCCGCTTAAGCGAAAGATACCTCCTCCTCCTTATGAGCGAAAAATACCGTCCCCTCCACGTGAGCGAAAAATCCCTGCTCCTCAGCGTAATCGTGAAATACCTCCGCCTCCACGTGAGCGAGAAAAACCTCCTACTCAGCGTGAGCGAGAAATACCTCCGCCTCCCCGTTTGCAAGAAATGCCTTCTCCTCCGCGTGAGCGAACGATACCTCCTCCTTCGCGTAAGCGAATAAATACCTTCTCCTTGTGAGCGAAAAATACCTCCTCCGCGTGAGCGAGAAATACCTCCGCCTCCACGTTTGCGAGTAATACCTTCTACACGTGAGCGAAAGATCCCTCCTCCGCGTGAGCGAGTAATACCTCCGCCTCCGCGTTTGCGAGAAATACTTTCTCTGAGTTATCGCAAGGTACCCTGATCATCCTTGTGAGCGAGAAATTCCTCCGCCTCCACGTGAGCGAAAAATTCCTTCTCTACCGCGTGAGCGAGAAATACCTCCGCCTCCGCGTTTGCGAGAAATACCTTCTCCGCGTAAGCGAAAGATACCTCCTCCTCCTTGTGAGCGAAAAATACCGTCTCCTCCACGTGAGCGAAAAATCCCTCCTCCTCAGCGTCAGCAAGAAATACCTCCGCCTACGCGTTTACGAGAAATACCTCCTCCTCCGCTTGAGCGAATATACCTCCTCCTCCTTGTGAGCGAAAAATACCTTCTCTTCTACTTGAGCGAGAAATTACTCTTCCTCCGCGTGAGGGAGAAATGCTTGCGCCTCCGCGTTTGCGAAATATACTTTCTTCTCCAGGTGAGCGAAAAATCTCTCCTCCTCCGCGTGAGCGAAAAATACCTTCTCCACGTGAGTGAAAAATACCTCCTCCTCCGCGTGAGCGAGAAATACCTCCGTCCCCGCGTTTGCGAGAAATACATTCTCCTCCAAGTGAGCGAAAGATACCTCCTCCTCCTTGTAAGCTAAAAATACCTTCTCCACCACGTGAGCGAAAAATACCACCTCCTCTGCTTGAGCGACAAATACCTCCGCCTCCGCGTTTGCGAGAAATACCTTCTCCTCCGCTTGAGTGAATATACCTCCTCCTCCTTGTGAGCGAAAAATACCTTCTCCTCCGCTTGAGCGAAAGATACCTCCTCCACCTTGTGAGCGAAAAATACCTTCATGTCCACGTCAGCGAAAAATCCCTCCTACTCCGCATGAGCGAAAAGTACCTTCTCCTCCATGTGAGCGAAAATCCCTGCTCCACCGCGTCAGCGAAAAATACCTTCTCCAAGCGAGCGAAATTCCCTCCTCCTCCGCGTGAGCGAGAAATACCTCCGCCTCCACGTGAGCGAGAAAAACCTCCTACTCAGCGTGAGCGAGAAATACCTCCGCCTCCCCGTTTGCGAGAAATGCCTTCTCCTCCGCGTGAGCGAAAGGTACCTCCTCCTTCGCTGAAGCGAATAAATACCTTCTCCTTGTGAGCGAAAAATCCCTCCGCCTCCACGTTTGCGAGTAATACCTTCTACACGTGAGCGAAAGATCCCTCCTCCGCGTGAGCGAGTAATACCTCCGCCTCCTCGTTTGCGAGAAATACTTTCTCCGAGTTAGCGCAAGGTACCCTGATCATCCTTGTGAGCGAGAAATTCCTCCGCCTCCACGTGAGCGAAAAATTCCTTCTCTACCGCGTGAGCGAGAAATACCTCCGCCTGCGCGTTTACGAGAAATACCTCCTCCTCCGCTTGAGCGAATATACCTCCTCCTCCTTGTGAGCGAAAAATACCTTCTCTTCTACTTGAGCGAGAAATTACTCTTCTTCCGCGTGAGGGAGAAATGCTTGCGCCTCCGCGTTTGCGAAATATACTTTCTTCTCCAGGTGAGCGAAAAATCTCTCCTCGTCCGCGTGAGCGAAAAATACCTTCAAAAATACCTCCTCCTCCGCGTGAGCGAGAAATACCTCCGTCCCCGCGTTTGCGAGAAATACATTCTCCTCCAAGTGAGCGAAAGATACCTCCTCCTCCTTGTAAGCTAAAAATACCTTCTCCTCCACGTGAGCGAAAAATACCACCTCCTCCGCTTGAGCGACAAATACCTCCGCCTCCGCGTTTGCGAGAAATACCTTCTCCTCCGCTTGAGCGACAAATACCTCCTCCTCCTTGTGAGCGAAAAATACCTTCTCCTCCGCTTGAGCGAAAGATACCTCCTCCACCTTGTGAGCGAAAAATACCTTCATGTCCACGTCAGCGAAAAATCCCTCCTACTCCGCATGAGCGAAAAGTACCTTCTCCTCCATGTGAGCGAAAATCCCTGCTCCACCGCGTCAGCGAAAAATACCTTCTCCAAGCGAGCGAAATTCCCTCCTCCTCCGCGTGAGCGAGAAATACCTCCGCCTCCACGTGAGCGAGAAAAACCTCCTACTCAGCGTGAGCGAGAAATACCTCCGCCTAAACGTGAGCGAGAAATACCTCCTACCCAGCATGAGCGAGAAATACCTCCGCGTCGCCGTTTGCGAGAAATACCTTCTCCTCCGCGTGAGCGAAAGGTACCTCCTCCTCCGCATTTGCGAAAAATACGTTCTCCTCCACGTGAGCGAAACATTTCTCCTCCGCGTGAGCGAAAAATACCATCTCCTCCAGTTGAGCGAAAAATACGTCCTCCGCGTGAGCGAGAAATACCTCCGCATCCGAGTTTGCGAAAAATTCCTCCTCCGCGTGATTCAGAAATACCTCCGCATCCACGTTTGCGAGAAATACTTTCTCCTCCACCTGAGCGAAAAATCCCTCCTCCACGTGAGCGAGAAATACCTCCGCCTCCGCGGTTGCGAGAAATACCGTCTCCGCTTAAGCGAAAGATACCTCCTCCTCCTTATGAGCGAAAAATACCGTCCCCTCCACGTGAGCGAAAAATCCCTGCTCCTCAGCGTAATCGTGAAATACCTCCGCCTCCACGTGAGCGAGAAAAACCTCCTACTCAGCGTGAGCGAGAAATACCTCCGCCTCCCCGTTTGCAAGAAATGCCTTCTCCTCCGCGTGAGCGAACGATACCTCCTCCTTCGCGTAAGCGAATAAATACCTTCTCCTTGTGAGCGAAAAATACCTCCTCCGCGTGAGCGAGAAATACCTCCGCCTCCACGTTTGCGAGTAATACCTTCTACACGTGAGCGAAAGATCCCTCCTCCGCGTGAGCGAGTAATACCTCCGCCTCCGCGTTTGCGAGAAATACTTTCTCTGAGTTATCGCAAGGTACCCTGATCATCCTTGTGAGCGAGAAATTCCTCCGCCTCCACGTGAGCGAAAAATTCCTTCTCTACCGCGTGAGCGAGAAATACCTCCGCCTCCGCGTTTGCGAGAAATACCTTCTCCGCGTAAGCGAAAGATACCTCCTCCTCCTTGTGAGCGAAAAATACCGTCTCCTCCACGTGAGCGAAAAATCCCTCCTCCTCAGCGTCAGCAAGAAATACCTCCGCCTACGCGTTTACGAGAAATACCTCCTCCTCCGCTTGAGCGAATATACCTCCTCCTCCTTGTGAGCGAAAAATACCTTCTCTTCTACTTGAGCGAGAAATTACTCTTCCTCCGCGTGAGGGAGAAATGCTTGCGCCTCCGCGTTTGCGAAATATACTTTCTTCTCCAGGTGAGCGAAAAATCTCTCCTCCTCCGCGTGAGCGAAAAATACCTTCTCCACGTGAGTGAAAAATACCTCCTCCTCCGCGTGAGCGAGAAATACCTCCGTCCCCGCGTTTGCGAGAAATACATTCTCCTCCAAGTGAGCGAAAGATACCTCCTCCTCCTTGTAAGCTAAAAATACCTTCTCCACCACGTGAGCGAAAAATACCACCTCCTCTGCTTGAGCGACAAATACCTCCGCCTCCGCGTTTGCGAGAAATACCTTCTCCTCCGCTTGAGTGAATATACCTCCTCCTCCTTGTGAGCGAAAAATACCTTCTCCTCCGCTTGAGCGAAAGATACCTCCTCCACCTTGTGAGCGAAAAATACCTTCTCGTCCACGTCAGCGAAAAATCCCTCCTACTCCGCATGAGCGAAAAGTACCTTCTCCTCCATGTGAGCGAAAATCCCTGCTCCACCGCGTCAGCGAAAAATACCTTCTCCAAGCGAGCGAAATTCCCTCCTCCTCCGCGTGAGCGAGAAATACCTCCGCCTCCACGTGAGCGAGAAAAACCTCCTACTCAGCGTGAGCGAGAAATACCTCCGCCTCCCCGTTTGCGAGAAATGCCTTCTCCTCCGCGTGAGCGAAAGGTACCTCCTCCTTCGCTTAAGCGAATAAATACCTTCTCCTTGTGAGCGAAAAATCCCTCCTCCGCGTGAGCGAGAAATACCTCCGCCTCCACGTTTGCGAGTAATACCTTCTACACGTGAGCGAAAGATCCCTCCTCCGCGTGAGCGAGTAATACCTCCGCCTCCGCGTTTGCGAGAAATACTTTCTCCGAGTTAGCGCAAGGTACCCTGATCATCCTTGTGAGCGAGAAATTCCTCCGCCTCCACGTGAGCGAAAAATTCCTTCTCTACCGCGTGAGCGAGAAATACCTCCGCCTGCGCGTTTACGAGAAATACCTCCTCCTCCGCTTGAGCGAATATACCTCCTCCTCCTTGTGAGCGAAAAATACCTTCTCTTCTACTTGAGCGAGAAATTACTCTTCTTCCGCGTGAGGGAGAAATGCTTGCGCCTCCGCGTTTGCGAAATATACTTTCTTCTCCAGGTGAGCGAAAAATCTCTCCTCGTCCGCGTGAGCGAAAAATACCTTCAAAAATACCTCCTCCTCCGCGTGAGCGAGAAATACCTCCGTCCCCGCGTTTGCGAGAAATACATTCTCCTCCAAGTGAGCGAAAGATACCTCCTCCTCCTTGTAAGCTAAAAATACCTTCTCCTCCACGTGAGCGAAAAATACCACCTCCTCCGCTTGAGCGACAAATACCTCCGCCTCCGCGTTTGCGAGAAATACCTTCTCCTCCGCTTGAGCGACAAATACCTCCTCCTCCTTGTGAGCGAAAAATACCTTCTCCTCCGCTTGAGCGAAAGACACCTCCTCCTCCTTGGGAGCGAAAAATACCTTCTCGTCCACGTCAGCGAACAATTCCTCCTACTCCGCATGAGCGAAAAGTACCTTCTCCTCCACGTGAGCGAAAATCCCTGCTCCACCGCGTCAGCGAAAAATACCTTCTCCAAGCGAGCGAAATTCCCTCCTCCTCCGCGTGAGCGAGAAATACCTCCGCCTACGCGTACACGAGAAATACCTTCTCAGCGGGAGCGACAGATACCTGCGCCTAAACGTGAGCGAGAAATACCTCCTACCCAGCATGAGCGAGAAATACCTCCGCGTCGCCGTTTGCGAGAAATACCTTCTCCTCCGCGTGAGCGAAAGGTACCTCCTCCTCCGCGTTTGCGAAAAATACGTTCTCCTCCACGTGAGCGAAACATTTCTCCTCCGCGTGAGCGAAAAATACCATCTCCTCCAGTTGAGCGAAAAATACGTCCTCCTCCGCGTGAGCGAGAAATACCTCCGGATCCGAGTTTGCGAAAAATTCCTCCTCCGCGTGATTCAGAAATACCTCCGCATCCACGTTTGCGAGAAATACTTTCTCCTCCACCTGAGCAAAAAATCCCTCCTCCACGTGAGCGAGAAATACCTCCGCCTCCGCGGTTGCGAGAAATACCGTCTCCGCTTAAGCGAAAGATACCTCCTCCTCCTTATGAGCGAAAAATACCGTCCCCTCCACGTGAGCGAAAAATCCCTGCTCCTCAGCGTAATCGTGAAATACCTCCGCCTCCACGTGAGCGAGAAAAACCTCCTACTCAGCGTGAGCGAGAAATACCTCCGCCTCCCCGTTTGCAAGAAATGCCTTCTCCTCCGCGTGAGCGAACGATACCTCCTCCTTCGCGTAAGCGAATAAATACCTTCTCCTTGTGAGCGAAAAATACCTCCTCCGCGTGAGCGAGAAATACCTCCGCCTCCGCGTTTGCGAAAAATCCCTCCTCCGCGTGTGCGAGAAATACCACCGCGTCCGCGTTTGCGAGAAATACCTTCTCCTTGTGAGCGAAAGATACCTCCTCCTCCTTGTAAGCGAAAAATACCTTCTCCACGTGAGCAAAAATCCCTCCTCCTTCACGTGAGCGAAAAGTAACTCCTCCGTGTGAGCGAGAAGGACCTCTGCCTCCGCGTTTGCAAGAAAAACCTTCTCCGCGTGAGCGACAGATACCTCCGCCTCCACGGGAGCGAGAAATACCTCCTACCCAGCGTGAGCGACAAATACCTCCGCGTCGCCGTTTGCGAGAAATACCTTTTCCTCCGCGTGAGCGAAAGATACCTCCTCCTCCGCGTTTGCGAAAAATACGTTCTCCTCCACGTGAGCGAAAAATTTCTCCTCCGCGTGAGCGAAAAATACCTTCTCCTCCAGTTGAGCGAAAAATACGTCCTCCTCCGCGTGAGCGAGAAATACCTCCGCATCCGAGTTTGCGAAAAATCCCTCCTCCGCGTGATCCAGAAATACCTCCGCATCCACGTTTGCGAGAAATACCTTCTCCTCCACCTGAGCGAAAAATCCCTCCTCCACGTGAGCGAGAAATACCACCGCCTCCGCGTTTGCGAGAAATACCGTCTCCGCTTAAGCGAAAGATACCTCCTCCTCCTTATGAGCGAAAAATACCGTCCCCTCCACGTGAGCGAAAAATCCCTGCTCCTCAGCGTAATCGTGAAATACCTCCGCCTCCCCGTTTGCGAGAAATGCCTTCTCCTCCGCGTGAGCGAAAAATACCTCCTCCTTCGCGTAAGCGAATAAATACCTTCTCCTTGTCAGCGAAAAATCCCTCCTCCGC
This sequence comes from Amblyomma americanum, assembly GCF_052857255.1. Taxonomy (NCBI): domain Eukaryota; kingdom Metazoa; phylum Arthropoda; class Arachnida; order Ixodida; family Ixodidae; genus Amblyomma; species Amblyomma americanum. The sequence goes on along the minus strand of NC_135498.1, from coordinate 219,786,958 downwards.
GTGAGCGAGAAATACCTCCGCCTCCACGTTTGCGAGTAATACCTTCTACACGTGAGCGAAAGATCCCTCCTCCGCGTGAGTGAGTAATACCTCCGCCTCCGCGTTTGCGAGAAATACTTTCTCCGAGTTAGCGCAAGGTACCCTGATCATCCTTGTGAGCGAGAAATTCCTCCGCCTCCACGTGAGCGAAAAATTCCTTCTCTTCCGCGTGAGCGAGAAATACCTCCGCCTCCGCGTTTGCGAGAAATACCTTCTCCGCGTAAGCGACAGATACCTCCTCCTCCTTGTTAGCGAAAAATACCGTCTCCTCCACGTGACCGAAAAATCCCTCCTCCTCCGCGTCAGCGAGAAATACCCCCGCCTCCGCGTTTACGAGAAATACCTCCTCCTCCGCTTGAGCGAATATACCTCCTCCTCCTTGTGAGCGAAAAATACCTTTTCTTCTACTTGAGCGAGAAATTACTCTTCCTCCGCGTGAGGGAGAAAAGCTTGTGCCTCCGCGTTTGCGAAATATACTTTCTTCTCCAGGTGAGCGAAAAATCTCTCCTCCTCCGCGTGAGCGAAAAATACCTTCTCCACGTGAGTGAAAAATACCTCCTCCTCCGCGTGAGCGAGAAATACCTCCGTCCCCGCGTTTGCTAGAAATACATTCTCCTCCACGTGAGCGAAAAATACCACCTCCCACGCTTGAGCGACAAATACCGGCGCCTCCGCGTTTGCGAGAAATACCTTCTCCCCCGCTTGAGCGACAAATACCTCCTCCTCCTTGTGAGCGAAAAATACCTTCTCCTCCGCTTGAGCGAAAACTACCTTCTCCTCCATGTGAGCGAAAATCCCTGCTCCACCGCGTCAGCGAAAAATACCTTCTCCAAGCGAGCGAAATTCCCTCCTCCTCCGCGTGAGCGAGAAATACCTCCGCCTACGCGTATACGAGAAATACCTTGTCAGCGGGAGCGACAGATACCTCCGCCTCAACGTGAGCGAGAAATACCTCCTACCCAGCATGAGCTAGAAATACCTCCTCCTCCGCGTGAACGAAAAATACCTTCTCCTCGTGAGCGAAAAATCACCTCTCCGCGTGAGCGGAAAATACCTCCGCCTCAACGTTTGCGAGAAATACCTTCTCCGCGTGAGCGAAAGATACCCTGATCCTCCTTGTGAGAGAAAAATACCTTCTCCTTCACGCGAGCGAAAAATTCTTCCTCTTCCGAGTGAGCGAGAAATACCTCTGCCCCCGCGTTTGCGAGAAATACCTTCTGCTCCGCGTCAACGAAAGATACCTCCTCCTCCTCCTTGTGAGCGAAAATTACCTACTCCTCCACGTGAGCGAAAAATCCCTCCTCATCTGCTTGAGCGTGAAACACCTTCTCCACTTGAGCGAAAAATACCTCCTCCTCCGCGTTAGCGAGAAATACTTCGCATCCGTGTTTGCGAGAAATACCTTCTCCTCCGCGTGAGCGAAAGATACCTCCTCCTCCTTGTGAGCGATAAATATCTTCTCCTCCAAGTGAGCGAACAATATTTCCTCCGCGTGAGCGAGAAGCACCTCCGCCTCTGCGTTTGCGAGAAATATCTTCTCCTCCGCGTGAGCAACAAAACCACCCTCCTCTTTCACGTGTGCGAAAAGTACCTCCTCCTCCGCGTGAGCGAGAAGCACCTCCGCCTCCACGTTTGCGAGAAATCCCTCCCCCTCCGCATGAGCGAAAAATACCTTCTCCACTTGAGCGAAAAATACCTCCTCCTCCGCGTTAGCGAGAAATACTTCGCATCCGTGTTTGCGAGAAATACCTTCTCCTCCGCGTGAGCGAAAGATACCTCCTCCTCCTTGTGAGCGATAAATATCTTCTCCTACACGCGAGCGACTAATACTTCCTCCTCCGCGTGAGCAAGAAGCACCTCCGACTCTGCGTTTGCGAGAAATACCTTCTCCTCCGCGTGAGCGAAAGATACCTCCTCCTCCTTGTGAGCGAAAAATATCTTCTCCTCCAAGTGAGCGAACAATACTTCCTCCGCGTGAGCGAGAAGCACCTCCGCCTCTGCGTTTGCGAGAAATACCTTCTCCGCGTGAGAGAATATACCTCCTCCTCCTTGTGAGCGAAAAATACCTTCTCCTCCAAGTGGGCTAAAAATGCCTCCTCTTCCGCTTGAGCGAGAAATACCTACGCCTCCCCGTTTGCGAGAATTACCTTCTCCTCAGCGGGAGCGAAAGATACCTCCTCCTCCTTGTGAGCGAAAAATACCTTCTCCTCCACGTGAGAAACAAAACCACCCTCCTCTTTCACGTGTGCGAAAAGTACCTTCTCCTCCGCGTGAGCGAGAAGCACCTCCGCCTCCACGTTTGCGCGAAATCCCTCCTCCTCCGCATGAGCGAAAAATACCTTCTCCTTCACGTGAGCGAAAAATGCCTCCTCCTTCACCTGAGCGACAAATATCTCCGCCTCCGTGTTTGCGCGAAATACCTTCTCCTCCGCGTGAGCGAAAGATACCTCCTCCTCCTTGTGAGCGAAAAGTACCTTCTCCACGTGAGCGAAAAATACCTCCTCCTCCGCGTGAGCGAGAAATACCTCCGCCTCCGCGTTTGCGAAAAATCCCTCCTCCGCGTGAGCGAGAAATACCACCGCGTCCGCGTTTGCGAGAAATACCTTCTCCTTGTGAGCGAAAGATACCTCCTCCACCCTGTGAGCGAAAAATACCTTCTCCACGTGAGATACAAATCCCACCTCCTTCACGTGAGCGAAAAATACTTCCTCCGCGTGAGCGAGAAGCACCTCTGCCTCCGCGTTTGCAAGAAAAACCTTCTCCGCGTGAGCGACAGATACCTCCGCCTCCACGGGAGCGAGAAATACCTCCGCGTCGCCGTTTGCGAGAAATACCTTCTCCTCCGCGTGAGCGAAAGATACCTCCTCCTCCGCGTTTGCGAAAAATACGTTCTCCTCCACGTGAGCGAAAAATTTCTCCTCCGCATGAGCGAAAAATACCTCCTCCTCCGCGTGAGCGACAAATACCTACGCCTCCGAGTTTGCGAAAAATCCCTCTTCCGCGTGATTCAGAAATACCTCCGCATCCACGTTTGCGAGAAATACCTTCTCCTCCACGTGAGCGAAAAATCCCTCCTCCACGTGAGCGAGAAATACCTCCGCCTCCGCGTTTGCGAGAAATACCGTCTCCGCTTGAGCGAAAGATACCTCCTCCGCCTTATGAGCGAAAAACACCGTCTCCTCCACGTGAGCGAAAAATCCCTGCTCCTCAGCGTAATCGTGAAATTCCTCCACCTCCACGTGAGCGAGAAAAACCTCCTACTCAGCGTGAGCGAGAAATACCTCCGCCTCCCCGTTTGCGAGAAATGCCTTCTCCTCCGCATGAGCGAAAGGTACCTCCTCCTTCGCTTAAGCGAATAAATACCTTCTCCTTGTGAGCGAAAAATCCCTCCTCCGCGTGAGCGAGAAATACCTCCGCCTCCACGTTTGCGAGTAATACCTTCTACACGTGAGCGAAAGATCCCTCCTCCGCGTGAGCGAGTAATACCTCCGCCTCCGCGTTTGCGAGAAATACTTTCTCCGAGTTAGCGCAAGGTACCCTGATCATCCTTGTGAGCGAGAAATTCCTCCGCCTCCACGTGAGCGAAAAATTCCTTCTCTACCGCGTGAGCGAGAAATACCTCCGCCTGCGCGTTTACGAGAAATACCTCCTCCTCCGCTTGAGCGAATATACCTCCTCCTCCTTGTGAGCGAAAAATACCTTCTCTTCTACTTGAGCGAGAAATTACTCTTCTTCCGCGTGAGGGAGAAATGCTTGCGCCTCCGCGTTTGCGAAATATACTTTCTTCTCCAGGTGAGCGAAAAATCTCTCCTCCTCCGCGTGAGCGAAAAATACCTTCAAAAATACCTCCTCCTCCGCGTGAGCGAGAAATACCTCCGTCCCCGCGTTTGCGAGAAATACATTCTCCTCCAAGTGAGCGAAAGATACCTCCTCCTCCTTGTAAGCTAAAAATACCTTCTCCTCCACGTGAGTGAAAAATACCACCTCCTCCGCTTGAGCGACAAATACCTCCGCCTCCGCGTTTGCGAGAAATACCTTCTCCTCCGCTTGAGCGACAAATACCTCCTCCTCCTTGTGAGCGAAAAATACCTTCTCCTCCGCTTGAGCGAAAGACACCTCCTCCTCCTTGGGAGCGAAAAATACCTTCTCGTCCACGTCAGCGAACAATTCCTCCTACTCCGCATGAGCGAAAAGTACCTTCTCCTCCACGTGAGCGAAAATCCCTGCTCCACCGCGTCAGCGAAAAATACCTTCTCCAAGCGAGCGAAATTCCCTCCTCCTCCGCGTGAGCGAGAAATACCTCCGCCTACGCGTACACGAGAAATACCTTCTCAGCGGGAGCGACAGATACCTGCGCCTAAACGTGAGCGAGAAATACCTCCTACCCAGCATGAGCGAGAAATACCTCCGCGTCGCCGTTTGCGAGAAATACCTTCTCCTCCGCGTGAGCGAAAGGTACCTCCTCCTCCGCGTTTGCGAAAAATACGTTCTCCTCCACGTGAGCGAAACATTTCTCCTCCGCGTGAGCGAAAAATACCATCTCCTCCAGTTGAGCGAAAAATACGTCCTCCGCGTGAGCGAGAAATACCTCCGCATCCGAGTTTGCGAAAAATTCCTCCTCCGCGTGATTCAGAAATACCTCCGCATCCACGTTTGCGAGAAATACTTTCTCCTCCACCTGAGCGAAAAATCCCTCCTCCACGTGAGCGAGAAATACCTCCGCCTCCGCGGTTGCGAGAAATACCGTCTCCGCTTAAGCGAAAGATACCTCCTCCTCCTTATGAGCGAAAAATACCGTCCCCTCCACGTGAGCGAAAAATCCCTGCTCCTCAGCGTAATCGTGAAATACCTCCGCCTCCACGTGAGCGAGAAAAACCTCCTACTCAGCGTGAGCGAGAAATACCTCCGCCTCCCCGTTTGCAAGAAATGCCTTCTCCTCCGCGTGAGCGAACGATACCTCCTCCTTCGCGTAAGCGAATAAATACCTTCTCCTTGTGAGCGAAAAATACCTCCTCCGCGTGAGCGAGAAATACCTCCGCCTCCACGTTTGCGAGTAATACCTTCTACACGTGAGCGAAAGATCCCTCCTCCGCGTGAGCGAGTAATACCTCCGCCTCCGCGTTTGCGAGAAATACTTTCTCTGAGTTATCGCAAGGTACCCTGATCATCCTTGTGAGCGAGAAATTCCTCCGCCTCCACGTGAGCGAAAAATTCCTTCTCTACCGCGTGAGCGAGAAATACCTCCGCCTCCGCGTTTGCGAGAAATACCTTCTCCGCGTAAGCGAAAGATACCTCCTCCTCCTTGTGAGCGAAAAATACCGTCTCCTCCACGTGAGCGAAAAATCCCTCCTCCTCAGCGTCAGCAAGAAATACCTCCGCCTACGCGTTTACGAGAAATACCTCCTCCTCCGCTTGAGCGAATATACCTCCTCCTCCTTGTGAGCGAAAAATACCTTCTCTTCTACTTGAGCGAGAAATTACTCTTCCTCCGCGTGAGGGAGAAATGCTTGCGCCTCCGCGTTTGCGAAATATACTTTCTTCTCCAGGTGAGCGAAAAATCTCTCCTCCTCCGCGTGAGCGAAAAATACCTTCTCCACGTGAGTGAAAAATACCTCCTCCTCCGCGTGAGCGAGAAATACCTCCGTCCCCGCGTTTGCGAGAAATACATTCTCCTCCAAGTGAGCGAAAGATACCTCCTCCTCCTTGTAAGCTAAAAATACCTTCTCCACCACGTGAGCGAAAAATACCACCTCCTCTGCTTGAGCGACAAATACCTCCGCCTCCGCGTTTGCGAGAAATACCTTCTCCTCCGCTTGAGTGAATATACCTCCTCCTCCTTGTGAGCGAAAAATACCTTCTCCTCCGCTTGAGCGAAAGATACCTCCTCCACCTTGTGAGCGAAAAATACCTTCATGTCCACGTCAGCGAAAAATCCCTCCTACTCCGCATGAGCGAAAAGTACCTTCTCCTCCATGTGAGCGAAAATCCCTGCTCCACCGCGTCAGCGAAAAATACCTTCTCCAAGCGAGCGAAATTCCCTCCTCCTCCGCGTGAGCGAGAAATGCCTCCGCCTCCACGTGAGCGAGAAAAACCTCCTACTCAGCGTGAGCGAGAAATACCTCCGCCTCCCCGTTTGCGAGAAATGCCTTCTCCTCCGCGTGAGCGAAAGGTACCTCCTCCTTCGCTTAAGCGAATAAATACCTTCTCCTTGTGAGCGAAAAATCCCTCCTCCGCGTGAGCGAGAAATACCTCCGCCTCCACGTTTGCGAGTAATACCTTCTACACGTGAGCGAAAGATCCCTCCTCCGCGTGAGCGAGTAATACCTCCGCCTCCGCGTTTGCGAGAAATACTTTCTCCGAGTTAGCGCAAGGTACCCTGATCATCCTTGTGAGCGAGAAATTCCTCCGCCTCCACGTGAGCGAAAAATTCCTTCTCTACCGCGTGAGCGAGAAATACCTCCGCCTGCGCGTTTACGAGAAATACCTCCTCCTCCGCTTGAGCGAATATACCTCCTCCTCCTTGTGAGCGAAAAATACCTTCTCTTCTACTTGAGCGAGAAATTACTCTTCTTCCGCGTGAGGGAGAAATGCTTGCGCCTCCGCGTTTGCGAAATATACTTTCTTCTCCAGGTGAGCGAAAAATCTCTCCTCGTCCGCGTGAGCGAAAAATACCTTCAAAAATACCTCCTCCTCCGCGTGAGCGAGAAATACCTCCGTCCCCGCGTTTGCGAGAAATACATTCTCCTCCAAGTGAGCGAAAGATACCTCCTCCTCCTTGTAAGCTAAAAATACCTTCTCCTCCACGTGAGCGAAAAATACCACCTCCTCCGCTTGAGCGACAAATACCTCCGCCTCCGCGTTTGCGAGAAATACCTTCTCCTCCGCTTGAGCGACAAATACCTCCTCCTCCTTGTGAGCGAAAAATACCTTCTCCTCCGCTTGAGCGAAAGATACCTCCTCCACCTTGTGAGCGAAAAATACCTTCATGTCCACGTCAGCGAAAAATCCCTCCTACTCCGCATGAGCGAAAAGTACCTTCTCCTCCATGTGAGCGAAAATCCCTGCTCCACCGCGTCAGCGAAAAATACCTTCTCCAAGCGAGCGAAATTCCCTCCTCCTCCGCGTGAGCGAGAAATACCTCCGCCTCCACGTGAGCGAGAAAAACCTCCTACTCAGCGTGAGCGAGAAATACCTCCGCCTAAACGTGAGCGAGAAATACCTCCTACCCAGCATGAGCGAGAAATACCTCCGCGTCGCCGTTTGCGAGAAATACCTTCTCCTCCGCGTGAGCGAAAGGTACCTCCTCCTCCGCGTTTGCGAAAAATACGTTCTCCTCCACGTGAGCGAAACATTTCTCCTCCGCGTGAGCGAAAAATACCATCTCCTCCAGTTGAGCGAAAAATACGTCCTCCGCGTGAGCGAGAAATACCTCCGCATCCGAGTTTGCGAAAAATTCCTCCTCCGCGTGATTCAGAAATACCTCCGCATCCACGTTTGCGAGAAATACTTTCTCCTCCACCTGAGCGAAAAATCCCTCCTCCACGTGAGCGAGAAATACCTCCGCCTCCGCGGTTGCGAGAAATACCGTCTCCGCTTAAGCGAAAGATACCTCCTCCTCCTTATGAGCGAAAAATACCGTCCCCTCCACGTGAGCGAAAAATCCCTGCTCCTCAGCGTAATCGTGAAATACCTCCGCCTCCACGTGAGCGAGAAAAACCTCCTACTCAGCGTGAGCGAGAAATACCTCCGCCTCCCCGTTTGCAAGAAATGCCTTCTCCTCCGCGTGAGCGAACGATACCTCCTCCTTCGCGTAAGCGAATAAATACCTTCTCCTTGTGAGCGAAAAATACCTCCTCCGCGTGAGCGAGAAATACCTCCGCCTCCACGTTTGCGAGTAATACCTTCTACACGTGAGCGAAAGATCCCTCCTCCGCGTGAGCGAGTAATACCTCCGCCTCCGCGTTTGCGAGAAATACTTTCTCTGAGTTATCGCAAGGTACCCTGATCATCCTTGTGAGCGAGAAATTCCTCCGCCTCCACGTGAGCGAAAAATTCCTTCTCTACCGCGTGAGCGAGAAATACCTCCGCCTCCGCGTTTGCGAGAAATACCTTCTCCGCGTAAGCGAAAGATACCTCCTCCTCCTTGTGAGCGAAAAATACCGTCTCCTCCACGTGAGCGAAAAATCCCTCCTCCTCAGCGTCAGCAAGAAATACCTCCGCCTACGCGTTTACGAGAAATACCTCCTCCTCCCCTTGAGCGAATATACCTCCTCCTCCTTGTGAGCGAAAAATACCTTCTCTTCTACTTGAGCGAGAAATTACTCTTCCTCCGCGTGAGGGAGAAATGCTTGCGCCTCCGCGTTTGCGAAATATACTTTCTTCTCCAGGTGAGCGAAAAATCTCTCCTCCTCCGCGTGAGCGAAAAATACCTTCTCCACGTGAGTGAAAAATACCTCCTCCTCCGCGTGAGCGAGAAATACCTCCGTCCCCGCGTTTGCGAGAAATACATTCTCCTCCAAGTGAGCGAAAGATACCTCCTCCTCCTTGTAAGCTAAAAATACCTTCTCCACCACGTGAGCGAAAAATACCACCTCCTCTGCTTGAGCGACAAATACCTCCGCCTCCGCGTTTGCGAGAAATACCTTCTCCTCCGCTTGAGTGAATATACCTCCTCCTCCTTGTGAGCGAAAAATACCTTCTCCTCCGCTTGAGCGAAAGATACCTCCTCCACCTTGTGAGCGAAAAATACCTTCTCGTCCACGTCAGCGAAAAATCCCTCCTACTCCGCATGAGCGAAAAGTACCTTCTCCTCCATGTGAGCGAAAATCCCTGCTCCACCGCGTCAGCGAAAAATACCTTCTCCAAGCGAGCGAAATTCCCTCCTCCTCCGCGTGAGCGAGAAATACCTCCGCCTCCACGTGAGCGAGAAAAACCTCCTACTCAGCGTGAGCGAGAAATACCTCCGCCTCCCCGTTTGCGAGAAATGCCTTCTCCTCCGCGTGAGCGAAAGGTACCTCCTCCTTCGCTTAAGCGAATAAATACCTTCTCCTTGTGAGCGAAAAATCCCTCCTCCGCGTGAGCGAGAAATACCTCCGCCTCCACGTTTGCGAGTAATACCTTCTACACGTGAGCGAAAGATCCCTCCTCCTCGTGAGCGAGTAATACCTCCGCCTCCGCGTTTGCGAGAAATACTTTCTCCGAGTTAGCGCAAGGTACCCTGATCATCCTTGTGAGCGAGAAATTCCTCCGCCTCCACGTGAGCGAAAAATTCCTTCTCTACCGCGTGAGCGAGAAATACCTCCGCCTGCGCGTTTACGAGAAATACCTCCTCCTCCGCTTGAGCGAATATACCTCCTCCTCCTTGTGAGCGAAAAATACCTTCTCTTCTACTTGAGCGAGAAATTACTCTTCTTCCGCGTGAGGGAGAAATGCTTGCGCCTCCGCGTTTGCGAAATATACTTTCTTCTCCAGGTGAGCGAAAAATCTCTCCTCGTCCGCGTGAGCGAAAAATACCTTCAAAAATACCTCCTCCTCCGCGTGAGCGAGAAATACCTCCGTCCCCGCGTTTGCGAGAAATACATTCTCCTCCAAGTGAGCGAAAGATACCTCCTCCTCCTTGTAAGCTAAAAATACCTTCTCCTCCACGTGAGCGAAAAATACCACCTCCTCCGCTTGAGCGACAAATACCTCCGCCTCCGCGTTTGCGAGAAATACCTTCTCCTCCGCTTGAGCGACAAATACCTCCTCCTCCTTGTGAGCGAAAAATACCTTCTCCTCCGCTTGAGCGAAAGACACCTCCTCCTCCTTGGGAGCGAAAAATACCTTCTCGTCCACGTCAGCGAACAATTCCTCCTACTCCGCATGAGCGAAAAGTACCTTCTCCTCCACGTGAGCGAAAATCCCTGCTCCACCGCGTCAGCGAAAAATACCTTCTCCAAGCGAGCGAAATTCCCTCCTCCTCCGCGTGAGCGAGAAATACCTCCGCCTACGCGTACACGAGAAATACCTTCTCAGCGGGAGCGACAGATACCTGCGCCTAAACGTGAGCGAGAAATACCTCCTACCCAGCATGAGCGAGAAATACCTCCGCGTCGCCGTTTGCGAGAAATACCTTCTCCTCCGCGTGAGCGAAAGGTACCTCCTCCTCCGCGTTTGCGAAAAATACGTTCTCCTCCACGTGAGCGAAACATTTCTCCTCCGCGTGAGCGAAAAATACCATCTCCTCCAGTTGAGCGAAAAATACGTCCTCCTCCGCGTGAGCGAGAAATACCTCCGCATCCGAGTTTGCGAAAAATTCCTCCTCCGCGTGATTCAGAAATACCTCCGCATCCACGTTTGCGAGAAATACTTTCTCCTCCACCTGAGCAAAAAAATCCCTCCTCCACGTGAGCGAGAAATACCTCCGCCTCCGCGGTTGCGAGAAATACCGTCTCCGCTTAAGCGAAAGATACCTCCTCCTCCTTATGAGCGAAAAATACCGTCCCCTCCACGTGAGCGAAAAATCCCTGCTCCTCAGCGTAATCGTGAAATACCTCCGCCTCCACGTGAGCGAGAAAAACCTCCTACTCAGCGTGAGCGAGAAATACCTCCGCCTCCCCGTTTGCAAGAAATGCCTTCTCCTCCGCGTGAGCGAACGATACCTCCTCCTTCGCGTAAGCGAATAAATACCTTCTCCTTGTGAGCGAAAAATACCTCCTCCGCGTGAGCGAGAAATACCTCCGCCTCCACGTTTGCGAGTAATACCTTCTACACGTGAGCGAGTAATACCTCCGCCTCCGCGTTTGCGAGAAATACTTTCTCTGAGTTATCGCAAGGTACCCTGATCATCCTTGTGAGCGAGAAATTCCTCCGCCTCCACGTGAGCGAAAAATTCCTTCTCTACCGCGTGAGCGAGAAATACCTCCGCCTCCGCGCTTGCGAGAAATACCTTCTCCGCGTAAGCGAAAGATACCTCCTCCTCCTTGTGAGCAAAAAATACCGTCTCCTCCACGTGAGCGAAAAATCCCTCCTCCTCAGCGTCAGCAAGAAATACCTCCGCCTACGCGTTTACGAGAAATACCTCCTCCTCCGCTTGAGCGAATATACCTCCTCCTCCTTGTGAGCGAAAAATACCTTCTCTTCTACTTGAGCGAGAAATTACTCTTCCTCCGCGTGAGGGAGAAATGCTTGCGCCTCCGCGTTTGCGAAATATACTTTCTTCTCCAGGTGAGCGAAAAATCTCTCCTCCTCCGCGTGAGCAAAAAATACCTTCTCCACGTGAGTGAAAAATACCTCCTCCTCCGCGTGAGCGAGAAATACCTCCGTCCCCGCGTTTGCGAGAAATACATTCTCCTCCAAGTGAGCGAAAGATACCTCCTCCTCCTTGTAAGCTAAAAATACCTTCTCCTCCACGTGAGCGAAAAATACCACCTCCTCTGCTTGAGCGACAAATACCTCCGCCTCCGCGTTTGCGAGAAATACCTTCTCCTCCGCTTGAGTGAATATACCTCCTCCTCCTTGTGAGCGAAAAATACCTTCTCCTCCGCTTGAGCGAAAGATACCTCCTCCACCTTGTGAGCGAAAAATACCTTCTCGTCCACGTCAGCGAAAAATCCCTCCTACTCCGCATGAGCGAAAAGTACCTTCTCCTCCATGTGAGCGAAAATCCCTGCTCCACCGCGTCAGCGAAAAATACCTTCTCCAAGCGAGCGAAATTCCCTCCTCCTCCGCGTGAGCGAGAAATACCTCCGCCTACGCGTATACGAGAAATACCTTATCAGCGGGAGCGAAAGATACCTCCGCCTCAACGTGAGCGAGAAATACCTCCTACCCAGCATGAGCGAGAAATACCTCCTCCTCCGCGTGAACGAAAAATACCTTCTCCTCGTGAGCGAAAAATCACCTCTCCGCGTGAGCGGGAAATATCTCCGCCTCAACGTTTAAGATAAATACCTTCTCCGCGTGAGCGAAAGATACCCTGATCCTCCTTGTGAGAGAAAAATACCTTCTCCTCCACACGAGCGAAAAATTCTTCCTCTTCCGAGTGAGCGAGAAATACCTCTGCCTCCGCGTTTGCGAGAAATACCTTCTGCTCGCGTCAGCGAAAGATACCTCCTCCTCCTCCTTGTGAGCGAAAAATACCTACTCCTCCACGTGAGCGAAAAATCCCTCCTCATCTGCGTGAGCGTGAAACACCTTCTCCACTTGAGCGAAAAATACCTCCTCCTCCGCGTTAGCGAGAAATACTTCGCATCCGCGTTTGCGAGAAATACCTTCTCCTCCGCGTGAGCGAAAGATACCTCCTCCTCCTTGTGAGCGAAAAATATCTTCTCCTCCAAGTGAGCGAACAATACTTCCTCCGCGTGAGCGAGAAGCACCTCCGCCTCTGCGTTTGCGAGAAATACCTTCTCCGCTTGAGCGAATATACCTCCTCCTCCTTGTGAGCGAAAAATACCTTCTCCTCCAAGTGGGCTAAAAATGCCTCCTCTTCCGCTTGAGCGCGAAATACCTACGCCTCCCCGTTTGCGAGAATTACCTTCTCCTCAGCGGGAGCGAAAAATACCTCCTCCTCCTTGTGAGCGAAAAATACCTTCTCCTCCACGTGAGAAACAAATCCACCCTCCTCTTTCACGTGTGCGAAAAGTACCTTCTCCTCCGCGTGAGCGAGAAGCACCTCCGCCTCCACGTTTGCGAGAAATCCCTCCTCCTCCGCATGAGCGAAAAGTACCTTCTCCACGTGAGCGAAAAATACCTCCTCCTCCGCGTGAGCGAGAAATACCTCCGCCTCCGCGTTTGCGAAAAATCCCTCCTCCGCGTGAGCGAGAAATACCACCGCGTCCGCGTTTGCGAGAAATACCTTCTCCTTGTGAGCGAAAGATACCTCCTCCTTCTTGTGAGCGAAAAATACCTTCTCCACGTGAGCTAAAAATCCCTCCTCCTTCACGTGAGCGAAAAATACTTCCTCCGCGTGAGCGAGAAGCACCTCTGCCTCCGCGTTAGCAAGAAAAACCTTCTCCGCGTGAGCGACAGATACCTCCGCCTCCACGGGAGCGAGAAATACCTCCGCGTCGCCGTTTGCGAGAAATACCTTCTCCTCCGCGTGAGCGAAAGATACCTCCTCCTCCGCGTTTGCGAAAAATACGTTCTCCTCCATGTGAGCGAAAAATTTCTCCTCCGCATGAGCGAAAATTACCTCCTCCTCCAGTTGAGCGAAAAATACCTCCTCCTCCGCGTGAGCGACAAATACCTCCGCCTCCGAGTTTGCGAAAAATCCCTCTTCCGCGTGATTCAGAAATACCTCCGCATCCACGTTTGCGAGAAATACCTTCTCCTCCACCTGAGCGAAAAATCCCTCCTCCACGTGAGCGAGAAATACCTCCGCCTCCGCGTTTGCGAGAAATACCGTCTCCGCTTGAGCGAAAGATACCTCCTCCTCCTTATGAGCGAAAAACACCGTCTCCTCCACGTGAGCGAAAAATCCCTGCTCCTCAGCGTAATCGTGAAATACCTCCGCCTCCACGTGAGCGAGAAAAACCTCCTACTCAGCGAGAGCGAGAAATACCTCCGCCTCCCCGTTTGCGAGAAATGCCTTCTCCTCCGCGTGAGCGAAAGATACCTCCTCCTTCGCTTAAGCGAATAAATACCTTCTCCTTGTGAGCGAAAAATCCCTCCTCCGCGTGAGCGAGAAATACCTCCGCCTCCACGTTTGCGAGTAATACCTTCTACACGTGAGCAAAAGATCCCTCCTCCGCGTGAGCGAGTAATACCTCCACCTCCGCGTTTGCGAGAAATACTTTCTCCGAGTTAGCGCAAGATACCCTGATCATCCTTGTGAGCGAGAAATTCCTCCGCCTCCACGTGAGCGAAAAATTCCTCCTCTACCGCGTGAGCGAGAAATACCTCCGCCTCCCCGTTTTCCAGAAATACCTTCTCCGCGTAAGCGAAAGATACCTCCTCCTCCTTGTGAGCGAAAAATACCGTCTCCTCCACGTGAGCGAAAAATCCCTCCTCCTCCGCGTCAGCGAGAAATACGTCCGCCTCCGCGTTTACGAGAAATACCTCCTCCTCCGCTTGAGCGAATATACCTCCTCCTCCTTGTGAGCGAAAAATACCTTCTCTTCTACTTGAGCGAGAAATTACTCTTCCTCCGCGTGAGGGAGAAATGCTTGCGCCTCCGCGTTTGCGAAATATACTTTCTTCTCCAGGTGAGCGAAAAATCTCTCCTCCTCCGCGTGAGCGAAAAATACCTTCTCCACGTGAGTGAAAAATACCTCCTCCTCCGCGTGAGCGAGAAATACCTCCGTCCCCGCGTTTGCGAGAAATACATTCTCCTCCAAGTGAGCGAAAAATACTTCCTCCTCCTTGTTATCTAAAAATACCTTCTCCTCCACGTGAGCGAAAAATACCACCTCCTCCGCTTGAGCGACAAATACCGCCGCCTCCGCGTTTGCGAGAAATACCTTCTCCTCCGCTTGAGCAACGAATACCTCCTCCTCCTTGTGAGCGAAAAATACCACCTCCTCCGCTTGAGCGAAAGATACCTCCTCCTCCTTGTGAGCGAAAAATACCTTCTCGTCCACGTCAGCGAAAAATCCCTCCTAATCCGCATGAGCGAAAAGTACCTTCTCCTCCATGAGAGCGAAAATCCCTGCTCCACCGCGTCAGCGAAAAATACCTTCTCCAAGCGAGCGAAATTCCCTCCTCCTCCGCGTGAGCGAGAAATACCTCCGCCTACGCGTATACGAGAAATACCTTATCAGCGGGAGCGACAGATACCTCCGCCTCAACGTGAGCGAGAAATACCTCCTACCCAGCATGAGCGAGAAATACCTCCTCCTCCGCGTGAACGAAAAATACCTTCTCCTCATGAGCGAAAAATCACCTCTCCGCGTGAGCGGGAAATACCTCCGCCTCAACGTTTGCGATAAATACCTTCTCCGCGTGAGCGAAAGATACCCTGATCCTCCTTGTGAGAGAAAAATACCTTCTCCTCCACGCGAGCGAAAAATTCTTCCTCTTCCGAGTGAGCGAGAAATACCTCTGCCTCCGCGTTTGCGAGAAATACCTTCTGCTCGCGTCAGCGAAAGATACCTCCTCCTCCTCCTTGTGAGCGAAAAATACCTACTCCTCCACGTGAGCGAAAAATCCCTCCTCATCTGCGTGAGCATGAAACACCTTCTCCACTTGAGCGAAAAATACCTCCTCCTCCGCGTTAGCGAGAAATACTTCATATCCGCGTTTGCGAGAAATACCTTCTCCTCCGCGTGAGCGAAAGATACCTCCTCCTCCTTGTGAGCGATAAATATCTTCTCCTACACGCGAGCGACTAATACTTCCTTCCCCGCGTGAGCAAGAAGCACCTCCGACTCTGCGGTTGCGAGAAATACCTTCTCCTCCGCGTGAGCGAAAGATACCTCCTCCTCCTTGTGAGCGAAAAATATCTTCTCCTCCAAGTGAGCGAACAATATTTCCTCCACGTGAGCGAGAAGCACCTCCGCCTCTGCGTTTGCGAGAAATAGCTTCTCCTCCGCGTGAGCGAAAAATACCTTCTCCACGTGAGCGAAAAATTCCTCCTCCGCGTGAGAGAGAAATACCTCCGCTTCCGCGTTTGCGAGATATACCTTTTCCTCCACGTGAGAAAAAAATCCCTCTTCCGCGTGAGCGAGAAATACCTCCGCCTCCGCGTTTGCGAGGAAAACCTCCGCGTGAGCGAAAAATACCTCCTCCTCCTTGTGAGCGAAAAATACCGTCCCCTCCACGAGAGCGAAAAATCCCTCCTCCTCCGTGTCAGCGAGAAATACCTCCGCCTCCGCGTTTGCGAGAAATACCTTCTCCGCGTGAGCGAATATACCTCCTCCTCCTTGTGAGCGAAAATTACCTTCTCCTCCAAGTGGGATAAAAATGCCTCCTCTTCCGCTTGAGCGAAAAAATACCTACGCCTCCCCGTTTGCGAGAATTTCCTTCTCCTCAGCGCGAGCGAAAGATACCTCCTCCTCCTTGTGAGCGATAAATATCTTCTCCTACACGCGAGCGACTAATACTTCCTCCCCCGCGTGAGCAAGAAGCACCTCCGACTCTGCGGTTGCGAGAAATACCATCTCCTCCGTGTGAGCGAAGGATACCTCCTCCTCCTTGTGAGCGAAAAATATCTTCTCCTCCAAGTGAGCGAACAATATTTCCTCCGCGTGAGCGAGAAGCACCTCCGCCTCTGCGTTTGCGAGAAATAGCTTCTCCTCCGCGTGAGCGAAAAATACCTTCTCCACGTGAGCGAAAAATTCCTCCTCCGCGTGAGAGAGAAATACCTCCACTTCCGCGTTTGCGAGATATACCCTTTCCTCCACGTGAGCAAAAAATTCCCTCTTCCGCGTGAGCGAGAAATACCTCCGCCTCCGCGTTTGCGAGAAAAACCTCCGCGTGAGCGAAAAATACCTCCTCCTCCTTGTGAGCGAAAAATACCGTCCCCTCCACGAGAGCGAAAAGTCCCTCCTCCTCCGTGTCAGCGAGAAATACCTCCGCCTCCGCGTTTGCGAGAAAAACCTTCTCCGCGTGAGCGAATATACCTCCTCCTCCTTGTGAGCGAAAATTACCTTCTCCTCCAAGTGGGCTAAAAATGCCTCCTCTTCCGCTTGAGCGAGAAATACCTACGCCTCCCCGTTTGCGAGAATTACCTTCTCCTCAGCGCGAGCGAAAGATACCTCCTCCTCCTTGTGAGCGAAAAATACCTTCTCCTCCACGTGAGCAACAAAACCACCCTCCTCTTTCACGTGTGCGAAAAGTACCTCCTCCTCCGCGTGAGCGAGAAGCACCTCCGCCTCCACGTTTGCGAGAAATATCTCCGTCTCCGTGTTTGCGAGAAATACCTTCTCCTCCGCGTGAGCGAAAGATACCTCCTCCTCCTTGTGAGCGAAAAGTACCTTCTCCACGTGAGCGAAAAATACCTCCTCCTCCGCGTGAGCGAAAAATACCTCCGCCTCCGCGTTTTCGAAAAATCCCTCCTCCGCGTGAGCGAGAAATACCACCGCGTCCGCGTTTGCGAGAAATACCTTCTCCTTGTGAGCGAAAGATACCTCCTCCTCCTTGTGAGCGAAAAATACCTTCTCCACGTGAGCAAAGAATCCCTCCTCCTCCGCATGAGCGAAAAATACCTCCTTCACGTGAGCAAAAATACCTCCTCCTTCGCCTGAGCGACAAATATCTCCGCCTCCGTGTTTGCGAGAAATACCTTCTCCTCCGCGTGAGCGAAAGATACCTCCTCCTCCTTGTGAGCGAAAAGTACCTTCTCCACGTGAGCGAAAAATACCTCCTCCTCCGCGTGAGCGAGAAATACCTACTCCTCCGCGTTTGCGAAAAATCCCTCCTCCGCGTGAGCGAGAAATACCACCGCGTCCGCGTTTGCGAGAAATACCTTCTCCTTGTGAGCGAAAGATACCTCCTCCTCCTTGTGAGCGAAAATTACCTTCTCCACGTGAGCTAAAAATCCATCCTCCTTCACGTGAGCGAAAAATACTTCCTCCGCGTGAGCGAGAGGCACCTCTGCCTTCGCGCTTGCAAAAAAATCCCTCCTCCGCGTGTGCGAGAAATACCACCGCGTCCGCGTTTGCGAGAAATACCTTCTCCTTGTGAGCGAAAGATACCTCCTCCTCCTTGTAAGCGAAAAATACCTTCTCCACGTGAGCAAAAATCCCTCCTCCTTCACGTGAGCGAAAAGTAACTCCTCCCTGTGAGCGAGAAGGACCTCTGCCTCCGCGTTTGCAAAAAAAAACCTTCTCCGCGTGAGCGACAGATACCTCCGCCTCCACGGGAGCGAGAAATACCTCCTACCCAGCGTGAGCGACAAATACCTCCGCGTCGCCGTTTGCGAGAAATACCTTCTCCTCCGCGTGAGCGAAAGATACCTCCTCCTCCGCGTTTGCGAAAAATACGTTCTCCTCCACGTGAGCGAAAAATTTCTCCTCCGCGTGAGCGAAAAATACCTTCTCCTCCAGTTGAGCGAAAAATACGTCCTCCTCCGCGTGAGCGAGAAATACCTCCGCATCCGAGTTTGCGAAAAATCTCTTCTCCGCGTGATCCAGAAATACCTCCGCATCCACGTTTGCGAGAAATACCTTCTCCTCCACCTGAGCGAAAAATCTCTCCTCCACGTGAGCGAGAAATACCACCGCCTCCGCGTTTGCGAGAAATACCGTCTCCGCTTAAGCGAATGATACCTCCTCCTCCTTATGAGCGAAAAATACCGTCCCCTCCACGTGAGCGAAAAATCCCTGCTCCTCAGCGTAATCGTGAAATACCTCCGCCTCCACGTGAGCGAGAAAAACCTCCTACTCAGCGTGAGCGAGATATACCTCCGCCTCCCCGTTTGCGAGAAATGCCTTCTCCTCCGCGTGAGCGAAAAATACCTCCTCCTTCGCGTAAGCGAATAAATACCTTCTCCTTGTGAGCGAAAAATCCCTCCTCCGCGTGAGCGAGAAATACCTCCGCCTCCACGTTTGCGAGTAATACCTTGCACACGTGAGCGAAAGATCCCTCCTCCGCGTGAGCGAGTAATACCTCCGCCTCCGCGTTTGCGAGAAATACTTTCTCCGAGTTAGCGCAAGGTACCCTGATCATCCTTGTGAGCGAGAAATTCCTCCGCCTCCACGTGAGCGAAAAATTCCTTCTCTTCCGCGTGAGCGAGAAATACCTCCGCCTCCGCGTTTGCGAGAAATACCTTCTCCGCGTAAGCGACAGATACCTCCTCCTCCTTGTTAGCGATAAATACCGTCTCCTCCACGTGACCGAAAAATCCCTCCTCCTCCGCGTCAGCGAGAAATACCCCCGCCTCCGCGTTTACGAGAAATACCTCCTCCTCCGCTAGAGCGAATATACCTCCTCCTCCTTGTGAGCGAAAAATACCTTCTCTTCTACTTGAGCGAGAAATTACTCTTCCTCCGCGTGAGGGAGAAATGCTTGCGCCTCCGCGTTTGCGAAATATACTTTCTTCTCCAGGTGAGCGAAAAATCTCTCCTCCTCCGCGTGAGCGAAAAATACCTTCTCCACGTGAGTGAAAAATACCTCCTCCTCCGCGTGAGCGAGACTCCGTCCCCGCGTTTGCTAGAAATACATTCTCCTCCAAGTGAGCGAAAGATACCTCCTCCTCCTTGTAATCTAAAAATACCTTCTCCTCCACGTGAGCGAAAAATACCACCTCCTCCGCTTGAGCGACAAATACCGGCGCCTCCGCGTTTGCGAGAAATACCTTCTCCCCCGCTTGAGCGACAAATACCTCCTCCTCCTTGTGAGCGAAAAATACCTTCTCCTCCGCTTGAGCGAAAACTACCTTCTCCTCCATGTGAGCGAAAATCCCTGCTCCACCGCGTCAGCGAAAAATACCTTCTCCAAGCGAGCGAAATTCCCTCCTCCTCCGCGTGAGCGAGAAATACCTCCGCCTACGCGTATACGAGAAATACCTTATCAGCGGGAGCGACAGATACCTCCGCCTCAACGTGAGCGAGAAATACCTCCTACCCAGCATGAGCTAGAAATACCTCCTCCTCCGCGTGAACGAAAAATACCTTCTCCTCGTGAGCGAAAAATCACCTCTCCGCGTGAGCGGAAAATACCTCCGCCTCAACGTATGCGAGAAATACCTTCTCCGCGTGAGCGAAAGATACCCTGATCCTCCTTGTGAGAGAAAAATACCTTCTCCTTCACGCGAGCGAAAAATTCTTCCTCTTCCGAGTGAGCGAGAAATACCTCTGCCTCCGCGTTTGCGAGAAATACCTTCTGCTCCGCGTCAGCTAAAGATACCTCCTCCTCCTCCTTGTGAGCGAAAAATACCTACTCCTCCACGTGAGCGAAAAATCCCTCCTCATCTGCGTGAGCGTGAAACACCTTCTCCACTTGAGCGAAAAATACCTCCTCCTCCGCGTTAGCGAGAAATACTTCGCATCCGTGTTTGCGAGAAATACCTTCTCCTCCGCGTGAGCGAAAGATACCTCCTCCTTCTTGTGAGCGATAAATATCTTCTCCTCCAAGTGAGCGAACAATATTTCCTCCGCGTGAGCGAGAAGCACCTCCGCCTCTGCGTTTGCGAGAAATAGCTTCTCCTCCGCGTGAGCGAAAAATACCTTCTCCACGTGAGCGAAAAATTCCTCCTCCGCGTGAGAGAGAAATACTTCCGCTTCCGCGTTTGCGAGATATACCTTTTCCTCCACGTGAGCAATAAATCCCTCTTCCGCGTGAGCGAAAAATACCGTCCCCTCCACGAGAGCGAAAAATCCCTCCTAATCCGTGTCAGCGAGAAATACCTCCGCCTCCGCGTTTGCGAGAAATACCTTCTCCTCGTGAGCGAATATACCTCCTCCTCCTTGTGAGCGAAAAATACCTTCTCCTCCAAGTGGGCTAAAAATGCCTCCTCTTCCGCTTGAGCGAGAAATACCTACGCCTCCCCGTTTGCGAGAATTACCTTTTCCTCAGCGCGAGCGAAAGATACCTCCTCCTCCTTGTGAGCGAAAAATACCTTCTCCTCCACGTGAGCAACAAAACCACCCTCCTCTTTCACGTGTGCGAAAAGTACCTCCTCCTCCGCGTGAGCGAGAAGCACCTCCGCCTCCACGTTTGCGAGAAATCCCTCCTCCTCCGCATGAGCGAAAAATACCTTCTCCTTCACGTGAGCGAAAAATACCTCCTCCTTCGCCTGAGCGACAAATATCTCCGCCTCCGTGTTTGCGAGAAATACCTTCTCCTCCGCGTGAGCGAAAGATACCTCCTCCTCCTTGTGAGCGAAAAGTACCTTCTCCACGTGAGCGAAAAATACCTCCTCCTCCGCGTGAGCGAGAAATACCTCCGCCTCCGCGTTTGCGAAAAATTCCTCCTCCGCGTGAGCGAGAAATACCACCGCGTCCGCGTTTGCGAGAAATACCTTCTCCTTGTGAGCGAAAGATACCTATTCCTCCTTGTGTGCGAAAAATACCTTCTCCACGTGAGCAAAAAATCCCTCCTCCTCCGCATGAGCGAAAAATACCTCCTCCTTCGCCTCAGCGACAAATATCTCTGCCTCCGTGTTTGCGAGAAATACCTTCTCCTCCGCGTGAGCGAAAGATACCTCCTCCTCCTTGTGAGCGAAAAGTACCTTCTACACGTGAGCGAAAGATCCCTCCTCCGCGTGAGCTAGTAATACCTCCGCCTCCGCGTTTGCGAGAAATACTTTCTCCGAGTTAGCGCAAGATACCCTGATCATCCTTGTGAGCGAGAAATTCCTCCGCCTCCACGTGAGATAAAAATTCCTAGTCTACCGCGTGAGCGAGAAATACCTCCGCCTCCTCGTTTTCGAGAAATACCTTCTCCGTGTAAGCGAAAGATACCTCCTCCTCCTTGTGAGCGAAAAATACCGTCTCCTCCACGTGAGCGAAAAATCCCTCCTCCTCCGCGTCAGCGAGAAATACCTCCGGCTCCGCGTTTACGAGAAATACCTCCTCCTCCGCTTGAGCGAATATACCTCCTCCTCCTTGTGAGCGAAAAATACCTTCAATTCTACTTGAGCGAGAAATTACTCTTCCTCCGCGTGAGGGAGAAATGCTTGCGCCTCCGCGTTTGCGAAAAATACTTTCTTCTCCAGGTGAGCGAAAAATTCCTCCTACTCCGCGTGAGCTAAAAATACCTTCTCCACGTGAGCGAAAAATACCTCCTCCTCCGCGTAAGCGAATATACCTCCTCCTCCTTGTGAGCGTAACATACCTCCTCCTCCGCGTGAGCGAGAAATACCTCCGTCTCCACGTCTTCCAGAAATGCCTTCTCCTCCATGTAAGCGAAAGATACTTCCTCCTTGTGAGCGAAAAATACGTTCTCCTACACGTGAGCGAAAAATCCCTCCTCCGCGTGAGCGAAAAATTCCTTCTCCTCCACGTGAGCGAGAAATACCTCCGCCTCCGCGTTTGCGAGAAATACCATCTTCTCCAAGTGAGCGCAAGATACCTCCGCCTCCTTGTAAGCTAAAAATACCTTCTCCTCCACCTGAGCGAGAATCTCTCCTCCTCCTCGTGAACACAAAATACCTTCTCCTCCTAGTGAACAAAAAATACCTCCTCCTCCGCTTGAGCGACAAATACCTCCGCTTCCCCGTTTTCCAGAAATACAGTCTCCTCCGCGTCAGCGAAATATACCTCCTCCTCCGCTTGAGCGAAAAATACCTTCTCCACGGGAGCGCAAAATCCCTCCTCCGCGTGAGAGAGAAATACCTCCGCCTCCGCGTTTGCGAGAAATACCGTCTCCGCTTAAGCGAACGATACCTCCTCCTCTTTATGAGCGAAAATTACCGTCCCCTCCACGTGAGCGAAAAATCCCTGCTCCTCAGCGTAATCGTGAAATACCTCCGCCTCCACGTGAGCGAGAAAAACCTCCTACTCAGCGTGAGCGAGAAATACCTCCGCCTCCCCGTTTGCGAGAAATGCCTTCTCCGCGTGAGCGAAAGATACCTCCTCCTTCGCTTAGGCGAATAAATACCTTCTCCTTGTGAGCGAAAAATCCCTCCTCCGAGTGAGCGAGAAATACCTCCGCCTCCGCGTTTGCGAGTAATACCTTCTACACGTGAGCGAAAGATCCCTCCTCCGCGTGAGCTAGTAATACCTCCGCCTCCGCGTTTGCGAGAAATACTTTCTCCGAGTTAGCGCAAGATACCCTGATCATCCTTGTGAGCGAGAAATTCCTCCGCCTCCACGTGAGATAAAAATTCCTAGTCTACCGCGTGAGCGAGAAATACCTCCGCCTCCTCGTTTTCGAGAAATACCTTCTCCGTGTAAGCGAAAGATACCTCCTCCTCCTTGTGAGCGAAAAATACCGTCTCCTCCACGTGAGCGAAAAATCCCTCCTCCTCCGCGTCAGCGAGAAATACCTCCGGCTCCGCGTTTACGAGAAATACCTCCTCCTCCGCTTGAGCGAATATACCTCCTCCTCCTTGTGAGCGAAAAATACCTTCAATTCTACTTGAGCGAGAAATTACTCTTCCTCCGCGTGAGGGAGAAATGCTTGCGCCTCCGCGTTTGCGAAAAATACTTTCTTCTCCAGGTGAGCGAAAAATTCCTCCTACTCCGCGTGAGCTAAAAATACCTTCTCCACGTGAGCGAAAAATACCTCCTCCTCCGCGTAAGCGAATATACCTCCTCCTCCTTGTGAGCGTAACATACCTCCTCCTCCGCGTGAGCGAGAAATACCTCCGTCTCCACGTCTTCCAGAAATGCCTTCTCCTCCATGTAAGCGAAAGATACTTCCTCCTTGTGAGCGAAAAATACGTTCTCCTACACGTGAGCGAAAAATCCCTCCTCCGCGTGAGCGAAAAATTCCTTCTCCTCCACGTGAGCGAGAAATACCTCCGCCTCCGCGTTTGCGAGAAATACCATCTTCTCCAAGTGAGCGCAAGATACCTCCGCCTCCTTGTAAGCTAAAAATACCTTCTCCTCCACCTGAGCGAGAATCTCTCCTCCTCCTCGTGAACACAAAATACCTTCTCCTCCTAGTGAACAAAAAATACCTCCTCCTCCGCTTGAGCGACAAATACCTTCTCCACGGGAGCGCAAAATCCCTCCTCCGCGTGAGAGAGAAATACCTCCGCTTCCGCGTTTGCGAGATATACCTTTCCCTCCACGTGAGCAAAAAATCCCTCCTCCGCGTGAGCGAGAAATACCTCCGCCTCCGCGTTTGCGAGAAAATCCTCCGCGTGAGCGAAAAATACCGTCCCCTCCACGTGAGCGAAAAATCTCTCCTCCTCCGCGTCAGCGAGAAGTACCTCCGCCTCCGCGTTTACGAGAAATACCTCCTCCTCCGCTTGAGCGTATTTACATCCTCCTCCTCTTGAGCGAAAAATACCTTCTCTTCTACTTGAGCGAGAAATTACTCTTCCTCCGCGTGAGGGAGAAATGCTTGCGCCTCCACGTTTGCGAAAAATACTTTCTTCTCCAGGTGAGCGAAAAATCCCTCCTACTCCGCGTGAGCGAAAAATACCTTCTCCTAGTGAGCGAAAAATACCTCCTCATCCGCGTGAGCAAAAAATACTTTCTCCACGTGAGTGAAAAATACCTCCTCCTCCGCGTGAGCGAGAAATACCTCCGTCCCCGCGTTTGCGAGAAATACATTCTATTCCGTGTAAGCGAAAGATGCCTCCTCCTCGTTGTGAGCGAAAAATACCTTCTTCTCCAGGTGAGCGAAAAATCGCTCCTCCTCCCCGTGCGCGAAAGATACCTTCTCCGTGTGTGCGAAAAATACCTCCTCCTCGGTGTGAGCGACAAATACATCCGTCGCCGCTTTTTCCAGAAGTACCTTCTATTCCGTGTAAGCGAAAGATACCTTCTCCTCCACGGGCGCGAAAAATACCTCCTCCTCCGCTTGAGCGACAAATACCTCCGCCTCCGCGTTTGCGACAAATACCTTCTCCTCCGCTTGAGCGAAAAATACCTCCGCCTCCTTGTGAGCGAAAAATATTTTCTCCTCCGCTTGAGCGAAAGATACCTCCTCCTCCTTGTGAGCGAAAAATACCTTCTCGTCCACGTCAGCGAAAAATCCCTCCTACTCCGCATGAGCGAAAAGTCCCTGCTCCTCCACGCGAGCGAAAAATCCCTCCTCCTCCGCGTGAGCGAAAAATCCCTGCTCCTCCGCGTCAGCAAAAAATACCACCGCCTCCGCGTATACGAGAAATACCTTCTCAGCGGGAGCGACAGATACCTCCGCCTCAACGTGAGCGAGAAATACCTCCTACCCAGCATGAGCGAGAAATACCTCCGCCTCTCCGTTTGCGAGAAATACCTTCTCCTACAAGACATGGAGAATGTTGGAAAATCGTTGCACCCCGTTTGAACTCTGGCATGGAACGCCTATGTTATTCTTTACCATCACTGTTAAACCATTATCTGTCTACTAACTTTGATTTATTTACTTGCTCCGCTGCTAAGCTTCGCTCTATGTTTACTGAGGATGAATAACTGATTTTACTTATCCTGGGATTTCATTTTTCGGACCGCTCTGTTTTGCTTCTGTTCTGCACTGATCAAGTGTTTTCATTTTCTTTTGTTTGACTGTATGAATTGATTGCTGTTGACCAAACGCTGCTCATTAAGTGGGGCGACGGACTCGTCAAGCCGCCTATTGACGGCTTTTTTTCCGTCGTCCTCCATCTGTGTACTGCACATGGTGGAAATAAAGTCTTCTTCTTCTTCTTCCACTGCGTGAGCGAAAGATACCTCCTCCTCCGCGTGAACGAAAAATACCTTCTCGTTAGCGAAAAATCACTCCTCCGCGTGAGCGGGAAATACTTTGTCCGTGTGAGCGAAAGATACCCTGATCCTCCTTGTGAAAGAAAAATACCTTCTCCTCCACGCGAGCGAAAAATTCTTCCTCTTCCGAGTGAGCGAGAAATACCTCTGCCTCCGCGTTTGAGAGAAATACTTTCTGCTCCGCGTCAGCGAAAGATACCTCCTCCTCCTCCTTGTGAGCGAAAAATACCTACTCCTCCACGTGAGCGAAACATCCCTCCTCATCTGCGTGAGCGTAAAACACCTTCTCCACGTGTGAGCGAAAAATACCTCCTCCTCCGCGTTAGCGAGAAATACTTCGCATCCGCGTTTGCGAGAAATACCTTCTCCTCCACGTGAGCGAAAAATCTCTCCTCCTCCGCGTGAGCGAAAATTACATTCTCCTCCACGTGAGCAAAAATCCGTCCTTTGCGTGAGCGAGAAATACGTTCTCCTCCACGTGAGCGAAAAATACCTCCTCCTCCGCGTGAGCGAGAAATACCTCCGCCTCCACGTTTGTGACAAATACCTTCTCCTCCGCATGAGCGAAACATACCTCCTGCTCCTTGTGAGCGAAAAATACCGTCTCTTCCACCTGAGCTGAAAATCTCTCCTCCTCCGCGTGAGCGCAAAATACATTCTCCCCCACGTGAGCGAAATATACCTTCTCCTCCGCGTCAGCGAGAAATACCTCCGCCTACGCGTTTACGAGAAATACCTCCTCCTCCGCTTGAGCGTATATACCTCCTCCTCCTCTTGAGCGAAAAATACCTTCTCTTCTACTTGAGCGAGAAATTACTCTTCCTCCGCGTGAGGGAGAAATGCTTGCGCCTCCACGTTTGCGAAAAAAACTTTCTTCTCCAGGTGAGCGAAAAATCCCTCCTACTCCGCGTGAGCGAAAAATACCTTCCCCTAGTGAGCGGAAAATACCTCCTCCTCCGCGTGAGCAAAAAATACTTTCTCCACGTGAGTGAAAAATACCTCCTCCTCCGCGTGAGCGAGAAATCCCTCCGTCCCCGCGTTTGCGAGAAATACATTCTCCTCCGTGTAAGCGAAAGATGCCTCCTCCTCGTTGTGAGCGAAAAATACCTTCTTCTCCAGGTGAGCGAAAAATCGCTCCTCCTCCCCGTGCGCGAAAGATACCTTCACCGTGTTTGCGAAAAATACCTCCTCCTCCGTGTGAGCGACAAATACATCCGTCGCCGCTTTTTCCAGAAGTACCTTCTATTCCGTGTAAGCGAAAGATACCTCCTCCTCCACGTGAGCGAAAAATACCTCCTCCTCCGCTTGAGCGACAAATACCTCCGCCTCCGCGTTTGCGACAAATACCTTCTCCTCCGCTTGAGCGACAAATACCTCCGCCTCCTTGTGAGCGAAAAATATCTTCTCCTCCGCTTGAGCGAAATATACCTCCTCCTCCTTGTGAGCGAAAAATACCTTCTCGTCCACGTCAGCGAAAAATCCCTCCTACTCCACATGAGCGAAAAGTACCTGCTCTTCCACGCGAGCGAAAAATCCCTCCTCCTCCGCGTGAGCGAAAAATCCCTGCTCCTCCGCGTCAGCAAAAATACCTTCTCCAAGCGAGCGAAATTCCCTCCTCCTCCGCGTGAGCGAGAAATACCACCGCCTCCGCGTATACGAGAAATACCTTCTCAGCGGGAGCGACAGATACCTCCGCCTCAACGTAAGCGAGAAATACCTCCTACCCAGCATGAGCGAGAAATACCTCCGCCTCTCCGTTTGCGAGAAATACCTTCTCCTCTGCGTGAGCGAAAGATACCTCCTCCTCCGCGTGAACGAAAAATACCTTCTCCTCGTGAGCGAAAAATCACTCCTCCGCGTGAGCGGGAAATACCTTCTCCGTGTGAGCGAAAGATACCCTGATCCTCCTTGTGAAAGAAAAATACCTTCTCCTCCACGCGAGCGAAAAATTCTTCCTCTTCCGAGTGAGCGAGAAATACCTCTGCCTCCGCGTTTGCGAGAAATACTTTCTGCTCCGCGTCAGCGAAAGATACCTCCTCGTCCTCCTTGTGAGCGAAAAATACCTACTCCTCCACGTGAGCGAAACATCCCTCCTCATCTGCGTGAGCGTAAAACACCTTCTCCACGTGTGAGCGAAAAATACCTCCTCCTCCGCGTTAGCGAGAAATACTTCGCATCCGCGTTTGCGAGAAATACCTTCTCCTCCACGTGAGCGAAAAATCTCTCCTCCTCCGCGTGAGCGAAAAATACATTCTCCTCCACGTGAGCAAAAAATCCGTCCTTTGCGTGAGCGAGAAATACGTTCCCCTCCACGTGAGCGAAAAATACCTCCTCCTCCGCGTGAGCGAGAAATACCTCCGCCTCCACGTTTGTGACAAATACCTTCTCCTCCGCATGAGCGAAACATACCTCCTGCTCCTTGTGAGCAAAAAATACCGTCTCTTCCACCTGAGCTGAAAATCTCTCCTCCTCCGCGTGCGCGCAAAATACCTTCTCCCCCACGTGAGCGAAATATACCTTCTCCTCCGCGTGAGCGAGAAATACCTCCGCCTCCGGATTTGTGAGAAATACCTTGTCCTCCGCGTGAGCGAAAGATACGTCCTCCTTGTGAGCGAAAAATACCTTCTCGACGCGAGCGAAAAATCCGTCCACATCCGCGTGAGCGAAAAATCGCTCCTCCTCCGCGCGAGCGAAAATTACCTCCTCCTCCACGCGAGCGAGAAATACCCCCGCCTCCGCGTTTGCGAGGTATACCTTCTACACCACGTGAGCGAAAAACCCCTCCACCTGCGCGTGAGCGAGAAATGCCTCCGCCTCCGCGTATGCGAGAAATACCTTCTCCGCGTGAGCGACAGATACCTCATACTCTCCGTTTGCGAGAAATACCTTCTCCTTTGCGTGAGCGAAAGATACCTCCTCCTCCACGTGAACGAAAAATACCTTCTCCTCGTGAGCGAAAATCACTCCTCCGCGTGAGCGGGAACTACCTCCGCATCAACGGTTGCGAGAAATACCTTCTCCGCGTCAGCGAAAGATACCCTGATCCTGCTTGTGAGAGAATAACACCTTCTCCTCCACGCGAGCGAAAAATTCTTCCTCTCCCGAGTGAGCGAGAAATACCTCTTCCTCCGCGTTTGCGAGAATTACCTTCTGCTCCGCGTCAGCGAAAGATACCTCCTCCTCCTCCTTTTGAGCGACAAATACCTACTCCTCCACGTGAGCGAAAAATCCATCCTAATCTGCGTGAGCGTAAAACACCTTCTCCAGTGAGCGATAAATACCTCCTCCTCCGCGTTAGCGAGAAATACTTCGCACCCGCGTTTGCGAGAAATACCTTCTCCTCCGCGTGAGCGAAAGATACCTCCTCCTCCTTGTGAGCGATAAATATCTTCTCGTACACGCGAGCGACTAATACTGCCTCCTCCGCGTGAGCGAGAAGCACCTCCGCCTCTGCTTTTGCGAGAAATACCTTCTCCTTCGCGTGAACGAAAAATGCCTCTTCCTCCGCGTGAGCGAGAAAAACCTCCGCCTCCGCGTATGCGAGAAATGCCTTCACCGCGTGAGCGACAGATACCTCCTCCTCCAAGTGAGCCAGAAATACCTCCGCCTCAAAATATACCTCAGCGAAATATACCTCCTCCTCCGCGTGAGCGAAAAATACCTTCTCCACGTGAGCAAAAAATCCCTCCTCCGCGTGAGAAATACCTCCGCATCCGCGTTTGTGAGATATACATTTTCCTCCACGTGAGCAAAAAAACCCTATTCCGCGTGAGCGAGAAATACCTCCTGCTCCTTGTCAGCGAAAAATACCGTCCCCTCCACGTGAGCGAAAAATCCCTCCTCCTCCGCGTCAGCGAGAAATACCTCCGCCTCCGCGTTTGCGAGAAATACCTTCTCCTCCGCGTGAGCGAATATACCTCCTGCTCCTTGTGAGCGAAAAATGCCTTCTCCTCCAAGTTGGCTAAAAATGCCTCCTGCTCCGCTTGAGCGAGAAATACCTACGCCTCCCCGTTTGCGAGAAATACCTTCTCCTCGGCGTGAGCGAAATATACCTCCTTCACGTGAGCGAGAAATACCTCCACCTCCGCGTTAGTGACAAATACCTTCTCCGCGTGAGCGAAAGATACCTCCTCCTCCGTGTGAGCGAAAAACACCATCTCCACGTGAGCAAAAAATCACTCCTTCACGTGAGCGAAAAATACCTCCTCCGAGTGAGCGAGAAGCACCTCTGCCTCCGCGTATGCAAGAAAAACCTTCTCCGCGTGAGCGACAGATACCTCTGCCTCCACGGGAGTGAGAAATACCTCCTACCCAGCGTGAGCGAGAAATACCTCCGCATCGCCGTTTGCGAGAAATACCTTCTCCTCCGCGTGAGCGAAAGATACCTCTTCCTCCGCGTTTGCGAAAACTACGTTCTCCTCCACGTGAGCGAAAAATTTCTCCTCCGCGTGAGCGAAAAATACCTTCTCCTCCAGTTGAGCAAAAAATACCTCCTCCTCCGTGTGAGCGAGAAATACCTCCGCCTCCGAGTTTGCGAAAAATCCCTCCTCCGCGTGATTCAGAAATACCTCCGCCTCCACGTTTGCGAGAAATACCTTCTCCTCCACCTGAGCGAAAAATCCCTCCTCCACGTGAGCGAGAAATAGCTCCGCCTCCGCGTTTGTGAGAAATACCGTCTCCGCTTAAGCGAATGATACCTCCTCCTCCTTATGAGCGAGAAATACCATCCCCTCCACGTGAGCGAAAAATCCCTGCTCCTCAGCGTAATAGTGAAATACCTCCGCCTCCATGTGAGCGAGAAAAACCTCCTACTCAGCGTGAGCGAGAAATACCTCCGCCTCCACGTTTGCGAGTAATACCTTCTACACGTGAGCGAAAAATCCCTCCTCCGCGTGAGCGAGTAATACCTCCGCCTCCGCGTTTGCGAGAAATACTTTCTCCGAGTAAGCGACAGATACCCTGATCATCCTTGAGAGCGAGAAATACCTCCGCTTCCACGTGAGCGAAATATTCCTCCTCTACCGCGTGAGCGAGAAATACCTCCGCCTCCGCGTTTGCGAGAAATACCTTCTCCGCGTAAGCGAAATATACCTCATCCTCCTTGTGAGCGAAAAATACCGTCTCCTCCACGTGAGCGAAAAATCCCTCCTCCGCGTCAGCGAGAAATACCTCCGCCTCCGCGTTTACGAAAATACCTCCTCCTTCGCTTGAGCGAATATACCTCCTCCTCCTTGTGAGCGAAAAATACCTTCTCTTCTACTTGAGCGAGAAATTACTCTTCCTCCGCGTGAGGGAGAAATGCTTGCGCCTCTGCGTTTGCGAAAAATACTTTCTTCTCCAGGTGGGCGAAAAATCCCTCCTCCTCCGCGTGAGTGAAAAATACCTTCTATACGTGAGTGAAAAATACCTCCTCCTCCGCCTGAGCGAGAAATACCTCCGTCCCCGCGTTTGCGAGAAATACATTCTCCTCCGTGTAAGCGAAAGATACCTCATCCTCGTTGTGAGCGAAAAATACCTTCTTCTCCAGGTGAGCGAAAAATCCCTCCTCCTCCGCGTGCGCGAAAAATACCTTCACCGTGTGTGCGAAAAATACCTCCTCCTCCGTGTGAGCGACAAACACATCCGTCGCCGCGTTTTCCAGATGTACCTTCTCCGCCGTGTAAGCGGAAGATACCTCCTCCTCCTTGTGAGCGAAAAATACGTTCTCCTCCACGTGACCGAAAAATCCCTCCTCCGCGTGAGCGAAAAATACCTTCTCCTCCACGTGAGCGAGAAATACCTCCGCCTCAACGTTTGCGAGAAATACCTTCTCCGCGTGAGCGAAAGATACCCTGATCCTCCTTGTGAGAGAAAAATGCCTTCTCCTCCACGCGAGCGAAAAATTCTTCCACTTGCGAGTGAGCGAGAAATACCTCTGCCTCCGCGTTTGCGAGAAATACCTTCTGCTCCACGTTAGCGAAAGATACCTCCTCCTCCTCCTTGTGAGGGAAAAATACCTACTCCTCCACGTGAGCGAAAAATCCATCCTCATCTGCGTGAGCGTAAAACACCTTCTCCACGTGAGCGAAAAATACCTCGTCCTCCGCGTTAGCGAGAAATACTTCGCACCCGCGTTTGCGAGAAATACCTTCTCCTCCGCGTGAGCGAAAGATACCTCCTCCTCCTTGTGAGCGATAAATATATTCTCGTACACGCGAGCGACTAATACTTCCTCCTCCGCGTGAGCAAGAAGCACCTCCGACTCTGCGTTTGCGAGAAATACCTTCTCCTCCGCGTGAGCGAAAGATACCTTCTCCTCCTTGTGAGCGAAAAATATCTACTCCTCCAAGTGAGCGAATACTTCCTCCGCGTGAGCGAGAAGCACCTCCGCCTCTGCTTTTGAGAAATACCTTCTCCTTCGCGTGAACGAAAAATGCCTCCTCCTCCGCGTGAGCGAGAAAAACCTCCGCCTCCGCGTATTCGAGAAATTCCTTCACCGCGTCAGCGAAATATACCTCCTCCTCCGCGTGAGTGAAAAATACCTTCTCCACGTGAGCGAAAAATCCCTCCTCAGCGTGAGAGAGAAATACCTCCGCTTCCGCGTTTGTGAGATATACATTTTCCTCCACGTGAGCAAAAAAACCCTATTCCGCGTGAGCGAGAAATACCTCCGCCTCCGCGTTTGCGAGAAAAACCTCCGCGTGAGCGAAAAATACCTCCTCCTCCGCGTCAGCGGAAAATACCGTCCCCTCCACGTGAGCGAAAAATCCCTCCTCCTCCGCGTCAGCGAGAAATACCTCCGCCTCCGCGTTTGCGAGAAATACCTTCTCCTCCGCGTGAGCGAATATACCTCCTCCTCCATGTGAGCGAAAAATGCCTTCTCCTCCAAGTGGGCTAAAAATGCCTCCTCATCCGCTTGAACGAGAAATACCTACGCCTCCCCGTTTGCGAGAAATACCTTCTCCTCAGCGTGAGCGAAAGATACCTCCTCCTCCTTGTGAGCGAATAATACCTTCTCCTCCACGTAAGCAACAAAACCACCCTCCTCTTTCACGTGTGCGAAAAGTACCTCCTCCTCCGCGTCAGCGAGAAGCACCTCCTCCAGCACGTTCGCGAGAAATACCTTCTCCTCCGCGTGAGCGAAATATACCTGCTTCACGTGAGCGAAAAATTCCTCCTCCTCCGCTTGAGCCAAAAATACCTTCTCCTTCACATGAGCGAAAAATACCTCCTCCTTCGCGTGAGCGACAAACATCTCCGCCTCCGTGTTTGCGAGAAATACCTTCTCCTCCGCGTGAGCAAAAGATACCTCCTCCTCCTTGTGAGCGAAAAGTACCTTCTCCATGTGAGGGAAAAATACCTCCTCCTCCTCCGCGTGAGCGAGAAATACCTCCGCCTCCGCGTTTGCTAAAAATCCCTCCTCCGCGTGAGCGAGAAATACCACCGCGTCCGCGTTTGCGAGAAATACCTTCTCCGCGTGAGCCAAAGATACCTCCTCCTCCTTGTGAGCGAAAAACACCTTCTCCACGTAAGCAAAAAATCACTCCTTCACGTGAGCGAAAAATACCTCCTACGAGTGAGCGAGAAGCACCTCTGCCTCCGCGTATGCAAGAAAAACCTTCTCCGCGTGAGCGACAGATACCTCCGCCTCCACGGGAGTGAGAAATACCTCCTACCCAGCGTGAGCTAGAAATACCTCCGCATCGCCGTTTGCGAGAAATACTTTCTCCTCCGCGTGAGCGAAAGATACCTCTTCCTCCGCGTTTGCGAAAAATACGTTCTCATCCACGTGACCGAAAAATTTCTCCTCCGCGTGTGCGAAAAATACCTTCTCTTCCAGTTGAGCGAAAAATACCTCCTCCTCCGTGTGAGCGAGAAATACCTCCGCCTCCGAGTTTGCGAAAAATGCCTCCTCCGCGGGATTCAGAAATACCTCCGCATCCACGTTTGCGAGAAATACCTTCTCCTCCACCTGAGCGAAAAATCCCTCCTCCACGTGAGCGAGAAATACCTCCGCCTCTGCGTTTGCGAGAAATACCGTCTCCGCTTAAGCGAATGATACCTCCTCCTCCTTATGAGCGAGAAATATCATCCCCTCCACGTGAGCGAAAAATCCCTGCTCCTCAGCGTAATAGTGAAATACCTCCGCCTCCATGTGAGCGAGAAAAACCTCCTACTCAGCGTGAGCGAGAAATACCTCCGCCTCCCCGTTTGCGAGAAATGCCTTCTCCTCCGCGTGAGCGAAATATACCTCCTCCTTCGCGTAAGCAAAAAATGCCTTCTCCTTTTGAGCGAAAAACCCCTCCTCCGCGTGAGCGAGAAATACCTCCGCCTCCACGTTTGCGAGTAATACCTTCTACACGTGAGCGAAAAATCCCTCCTCCGCGTGAGCGAGTAATACCTCCGCCTCCGCGATTGCGAGAAATACTTTCTCCGAGTAAGCGAAATATACCCTGATCATCCTTGAGAGCGAGAAATACCGTCTCCTCCACGTGAGCGAAAAATCCCTCCTCCGCGTCAGCGAGAAATAGCTCCGCCTCCGCGTTTACGAAAATACCTCCTCCTTCGCTTGAGCGAATATACCTCCTCCTCCTTGTGAGCGAAAAATACCTTCTCTTCTACTTGAGCGAGAAATTACTCTTCCTCCGCGTGAGGGAGAAATGCTTGCGCCTCCGCTTTTGCGAAAAATACTTTCTTCTCCAGGTGAGCAAAAAAATCCCTCCTCCTCCGCGTGAGCAAAAAATACCTTCTATACGTGAGTGAAAAATACCTCCTCCTCCGCCTGAGCGAGAAATACCTCCGTCCCTGCGTTTGCGAGAAATACATTCTCCTCCGTGTAAGCGAAAGATACCTCATCCTCGTTGTGAGCGAAAAATACCTTCTTCTCCAGGTGAGCGAAAAATCCCTCCTCCGCGTGCGCGAAAAATACCTTCACCGTGTGTGCGAAAAATACCTCCTCCTCCGTGTGAGCGACAAACACATCCGTCGCCGCGTTTTCCAGAAGTACCTTCTCCTCCGTGCAAGCGGAAGATACCTCCTCCTCGTTGTGAGCGAAAAATACGTTCTCCTCCACGTGACCGAAAAATCCCTACTCCGCGTGAGCGAAAAATACCTTCTCCTCCACGTGAGCAACAAATACCTCCGTCTCCGCGTTTGCGAGAAATCCCTCCTCCTCCGCATGAGCGAAAAATACCTTCTCCTTTATGTGAGCGAAAAATACCTCCTCCTTCGCGTGAGCGACAAATATCTCCGCCTCCGTGTTTGCGAAAAATCCCTCCTCCGCGTGAGCGAGAAATACCTCCACCTCCGCGTTTGCGAGAAATACCTTCTCCGCGTGAGCGAAAGATACCTCCTCCTCCTTGTGAGCGAAAAATACCTTCTCCACGTGAGCAAAAAAATCACTCCTCCTTCACGTGAGCGAAAAATACCTCCTCCGAGTGAGCGAGAAGCACATCTGCCTCCGCGTATGCAAGAAAAACCTTCTCCGCGTGAGCGACAGATACCTCCGCCTCCACGGGAGCGAGAAATACCTCCTACCCAGCGTGAGCGAGAAATACCTCCGCGTCGCCGTTTGCGAGAAATGCCTTCTCCTCCGCCTGAGCGAAAGATTCCTCATCATCTGCGTGAGCGAGAAATACCGTCTCCTGCACGAGAACGAATAATCCCTCCTCCTCCGTGTCAGCGAGAAATACCTCCGCCACCGCGTATACGAGAAATACCTTCTCCTCCGCTTGAGCGAATATACCTCCTCCTCCTTGTGAGCGAAAAATACCTTCTCCACGTGAGCGAAAAATACCTCCTCCTCCGCGTGAGCGAGAAATACCTCCGCCTCCGCGTTTGCGACAAATACATTCTCCTCCGTGTAATCGAAAGATACCTCCACCTCCGTGTGAGCGAAAAATACCTTCTTCTCCAGGTGAGCGAAAAATACCTTCTCCACGTGAGCGAAAAATCTCTCCTCCTCCGCGTGAGAGAAAAATACCTCCTCCTCCGCGTGAGCGAGAAGCACCTCGGACTCCGCGTTTGCGAGGAATACCTTCTACTTCACTAGAGCGAAATATACCTCCTACTCCTTGTGAGCGAAAAATACCTTCTCCAAGTGAGCGAAAAACCCCTCCTCCTCCGCGTGAGCGAAATATACCTTCTCCACGTAAGCGAAAAATCGCTCCTCCTCCACGTGAGCGAAAAATACCTCCTCCTCCGCGTGAGCGAGAAATACGTCCGCCTCCTTGTTTGCGAGAAATACTTTCTCCGCGTGAGCGAAAAATAACTCCTCCTTGTGAGCGAAGAATATGTTCTCCTCCACGTGAGCGAAAAATCCCTCCTCTTCCGCGTGAGCGAAAAATACTTTCTCTTCCACGTAAGCGAGAAATCCCTCCTCGTTCGCGTGAGCGAGAAACACCTCCTCCTCCCCGTGAGCGAAAAAACCCTCCTCCGCCTCCTCGCAATGTACGCCACTGCCCCAACACAAGGCGCGCTGGGGCAGCGCCTCCTAGTGTTCTTGTATATGCTCCCGCAGGAAGCGTATACAGACGAAAAAGAACGCGCAACAGACGGGAAAACAGACGCGCAACTCATTTCCCTGCGGCATTAGCGCTAGCGCCTCCCGCTCGTTTTGTTCTTGCGCAGTGGGGCCGTGTGGGCACGCAGGAATCACGCGGTGAGCGCCGTACAACGCAGCGCACATCCAAAGCGCGTTCATACGAAGCTTGCGGCTTGCTGCCCGCGAGACAGATGAACGATGTGCGCACACTATTCGACGAACCACATACACGGGAGAAACACAAGTACTAGCGCAACGCTAACAAATATTTTATTCTTCTCACGCCAACGCATATATATACATTTATCCGAAGTTGCGCGAGCTAACAAAAATTCCAGTCATGCAAGATTACTGGCACTGATGCGAGCAAAAGAGACGGCGATTCTGGACAGGAGCAGAAACGAACACGAGCGCCTGGCTCTCGAAGCATTCCATATTAACAAAAAGTCTGAAGGGTGTGTTAGCGATACATCCTTATCACTTTACCCCGCCGAATTGAAGTTTCTGTGCTCGCATCATTGCCAGTAATCTTGCATGACTGAAATTTTTGTTAGCTTTCTCAAGTGTGGATAAATGTATATCTATACTTTGGTGTGAGAAGAATAAAGTAGTTGTTAGTGTTGCCCCAGTCCTTGTGTTTCTCCCGTGTATGTGTTTCGTCGAATAGTTTGCGCACATCGGTCATCTGTATCACCATGCGCCAACTAGGCCGAACAGAAGTGTTATTGCTGCCAGTTCGCTCGGTGCTGAAGCAATGCTGGCGTTCGTTTCATCGGGTTTGTTGAAAACGATGTGCCGACGAACTACGATTGCAACTTGAGTCCCGCTCGTTTCGGCACGGCGCCTAGCAGCGCTTCTACGTGGTTTGCCGCTCCGCGCGTCCGTTTCACCGTACGTAGCAGAGCGATTTGTCTAACGGGCAAGGCGTCGTGCCGAACGGGCGATGGCGTTCCGTGGACTCTCTAGCAGTGCTGCAACATGCTGTCGCGTCCCACTCTTAAAGGCGAAGCTTAAGCGTCCTATAGTTCTTTTTTCCCGTGTACGATCTGTGCCCGGCTTTCATGTGTGATGAGCCGGCGCCGCAGGTGACAACGCTGCCAGCGCTCTTTACCCAACGTATAAACTGGCATCACAAAATTTGGCGCCCATTGGGAAGATCGGCGCGGTGCGGAAGAAAACTCGCCAGCGCGCGCTACAGAAAAATCTTAAACAGCGCAGAAAGAAACCCCGAGAGCACCTACCCATGTGTGTGTTGCTGCCCTCTCCACTTCGGTGGCCGGCGCGGCTCAAAAGGAAACGTCCGCCCACGCCATCGAAGAATCGAGAAGGTTGGAGTAAATTCTAGTATTCTACTAATTGCCGACGGACCCGGTGTAGCCCTAAGCGGCGTGCTGTGTCATGCATCTTCACTTCGCTCGCTCGCGCGCCGGCGGCGGCACATAAAAAAAAAACTAACTCCTGACGGTTTGGCTCGTGACGCCGTCGGAGGAGGACGCTTTTTTGGAGCTCCAGTGTCTTCATTCGAAGCTAAGTGCTTTTTGGTAATTGTTTTTGTTCGTGCTGTAGGAGCGGCAGTTTTAAACCGTGTTAGGGATAGAAAGGCTAGCGGAGGTGTCTGTGCCGTAGGGCTTTGTGTAGAAATTTTTGCCGCCTTTTACGTTACGTATTCGGCCGGACAATGGGTTGGAAAGGTTGGAGAACCAGGGTGGACTGGGATCTAGTGAAGTGCGAGGAGTGCAAGCGCTGGTGCTATTTAGACGAGACCGAATTTGGGAGCTTAGCCGAGGCAGAGGGGGCTAGCTTTTTGTGCGGGCTGTGTAAGCGTTTTGAGGAGGCCATTCGGACGTTCCAAGGCGAATGGGCAGCTCAAAGTGGTCCTGAAGGTGTAACTGGAGGAACGGATTAAGTTTGAAACTCAGGTCGCCGAGTATATTAAGAGGGAGGAGGCTAATGCCGACCTTTTGGAACAATTTGTGGGCGAGCTTGAAGAACAACGTGAAAGAGGGGGCAATTAGAAGAGAAAGTAGAAGCGCTCAAGTTGCGGAGGGCAAGTCAACCCGGCTCGGAGCAGTGTCAGGTGGGGGACGAGGCTTGTAGATCCTACAGTGCTGTAGTGCAGCAGGCTTTGAGTGGGGAAGACAAAGAGGTAAAAACGGGCACGAAGACTCGGGACAGTAGCGTACGGCGGCGGGAGAGACAGCTAGCGCGACCAGGAGGGCAACAGTCGCAGCCAGGAAGTGAACGGTTAGAGCACAGGAGGGTTCTGGTAGTCGGTGACTCGAACGTAGCGAGGGTTGAGGAAGGCGTTTTGACGACAGTGAAGGCGGACTGGCGGGTGAAGATGGAGGCTCAGTCAGGGAAGTGCATGGTAGATGCAATGGTCAAAGCCCAGGAGGTGGTAGGCGGCAATATAGATGGCGAGCACCTTGTCCTTATCCATGCTAGTCTTAACGATGTGCTGAATGGGAGGAGCCAGAATCTCGAGAAGCGATTAGAAGTGGGGATGCGTAGGCTTAAAGAGGCCTCTGGAGAGTGTGCATGTGACCATTTGCACAATTCCAAAGGTCCATAGGCAGTCTGGCTGACCGGAAAGGAGAGTAGTTGAGGCTAATTGAGTAATTAGGTTAATTGAGTCTACGTTATAGGATACAGGGTAATGGAAGTTAACGGGGGCGTGTACGAGATCAACTCCCACCCTTTTGAACAGGATGGCATTCACTACTGCGGTGCCACTGGCAGCATGGTAGAGAGTAGGATAGTTCGCCAGGCAACAGCTTTTTTGGGGGACCCAGAGATCTGAGGCCACCAGTGTAGAAAAGGAAGAACCAAGGTCAAAGAAATGATGGAACCATAGGTGAAGGAACAGAGATAAGCGCCAGGGCTATGTGAGTTGACATATAGGTTACCTTAACATGCAAGGTGGCATAATTAGGCTGAATAGGACGAAATAGAAGAACAGTTAAGGCAGGAGAAATTAATGCTGTATGGTTTAGTGAAAACAACATTTTGGAACCATCCTCTAATCCTGACTACGCGTGGTAATATTGCAATAGAACAGTGGGCAGCAGGAAAACGTGTGAAATTGCGGCATTCTTTCATAAATGTATGCATTTTCAAGGGGTTAAACTGGAATGCAAGGAACATTTATGGCCAGAAAGAAAACTGGCACGGGAGCAAGCACTCATTGGCTTTGTATACCTCTGGACAGGAGTTATTGCTAAAGAGGAAAACAGGCAAATGGTAGAATGTATTGCAAGCGACATTGATGAGCTAGGAGGAGAGGGCGAGATAATTGTATTAGGCGACATGAGTTCACACATAGTAGACCTGGACGGGTACACAGATTCGAAAGCAAGCATGCTGCTGGATATGTGTGACAGGCATGATTTACATATATGTAGCATCATGCTTGCTGTCGAATCTGTGTCCAATCTTTGAATCTGTGTTTGTGTCCAAATTGTACGTGTGTGTGTGGAATATTTGTGAAAGGCATAGTTTAGACAAAGACGTTGTTCGACCTACTGTCGCCTCAGCTCGGTTTCTTTACTTAATTTTGCGTAATTTGCTTAGTTTCATTTCAATATTCTAGTACGGCACCATATGCAAGGCGGTACTGTCCCTATAGGAAGAGTGCGGCTGCTCCGGCGCTGGCAAGCCTAAAGGGGCCACGGTAATCTAAGGAGGCTGGCTCGGAAGAGAGGGCCGTGGCTTTCCAGGCA
Organism: Amblyomma americanum; assembly: GCF_052857255.1. Lineage (NCBI taxonomy): Eukaryota > Metazoa > Arthropoda > Arachnida > Ixodida > Ixodidae > Amblyomma > Amblyomma americanum. The sequence goes on along the minus strand of NC_135498.1, from coordinate 219,747,461 downwards.
GTAGAGCGACCAGAACGTGGAGACGACCACCCGTCCAGTGAGACCTCATCGCTTAGTGGGGATGAGTCAACGATCGTGGACGGTGACGAGTCAGTGGCCAAAATGGCTGACATGGACAACGAGGGCTTCAAGTTGGTGAGTCATTGCAAGCAACGAACGGTCGGGATCTCGGTAGTGGTTGATTTATGACAGAAGAATTCCATCTTACTTTTCGCGGCCATTCAATCACTGCTGGGATCAGCTCCGATTCGTAGTCGGTTCACCACGCACGGGGCTCTTCAGCTGGATGTCTCGACGGAAGAGCAGGTTGACAAGCTCCTGCTGTACTCTCAGATTGGAGACATCAATGTAACGTGCGGTGGTCCCATTTCCACATGTAGAACACCTGTGTTAAGGGTCTACAAAAGTGGTATTCAGAACGCGACCTACTTGATTATTTGAAACCACAAAGTGTTCTGCCCGTGAAACGACTCGTGAGTCGTGTGGTGTGTCCAGAAAAAGAATGGGCTGCGAAATTTACATACTCTATCGTGCTGACATTTGCTGCCAACCAATGCGCCCCGAAAAAATTGATCTGAGATTCACAAAACACGCAGTTGCCGATTTCACTGAAGCTCCTCCACGGTGTTTTAGATGGCAACGGTTTGGGCACGTGGCCAAAGTTTGCACAAAGGATCGACGCTGTAAGCGGTGCAGAGGCGACCACGACTTTAAAAACTGTAAGGCCAATTTTGCTTGCGCCAATTGCGGTGGTGATCATCCAGCGAGCGTCGGTGGCTTCCCCTTCCGTTCGAGCGCTCTGAACCGTCGAATATCCTTTATTGCTGGTCCCAAAACCCAACCGACTGAGACGCCTATCCCAGGATTAGACGAGTTCCAAGTGTTAGAGTCTGATGATGTTACGTTACCCAACAATGTCCCTAAGAGACTTGAATCCAGAAAAACGCCAAGGTCATTTGTGTGCGAGTTGGTTTTTAGACCTCCAGCAAAAAGTGCCCAAGTTCCTAGGCGACCGGATCAAAGCCAGACCCGACGGCAAGGCGGACTCTCATATGCAAAAGTCACTAAAAACCAGCTACTGCGGCCAAGAGTGTGTCCCCGTCGGCGTATTTTGTCGATGTTGTGAGTGAGTGCGTTGCGCAAAATAAGGAGCTCAAAAATCAAGGTTTCTCTCACCTTCTTCATGTTTTGTTTTGAGCCCTGCGTTCACATGTTCCAGCGATTGCGCCTGGTAACCTGAACAACTTCCTAAAGGTCGTGCTTTCATTTGAATTCCTAATTACCGCCTTCGCAGCGAACTTTCTTGCGATCTAATATAGATGGGGTTAAACCTCGTGGATCTAATCTTCACCGAAAAGTGCCCTTATATTGCAATGGAACTGCGCTGGGATTTTATGTCGGTTAGCTGAACTAAAACTGTTCTTGAAAGACTTCTGTTCCAGTATTCGCCCTCTCAGAAGCAGGCCTGACAAGCGGCAGAGATTTGACTGTATGTGTCGCCCATAAAAGCTGCAGCATAAAGTTATTTCCTGCAGGAAGTGCCGTGCTTTACATAAGAAGAGAAACTCTACATGTTTCTCTAAGCGTTGCCAATCTTTGCACGGATAACTTTGAGCTAGCACCTTTCAGAATACAGCTCGGCTTTCGAACCCTTTCTATTGCACCCGTGTACGTGTACTGGTAGCATTGGATTTGTTTCTACAGCAGCTCTGCGACCCCTGCCAAGCTCCTCTAATCATATGCGGTGATGTCAACGCCCATCATGGCGTATGGGGTGACAGGAACACGGATTCCCGTGGACGAAAACTCGTAGACGGTATTGACAGCTTGGACCTGTGTGTTGCCAATGACGGAAGCCCCACTTTCTTCCAGCATCTAGCCTCAGCGACAGCTATAGACCTGACACTGCATTCACCTTACGTCCGCGTGAGATGGTAAACAGCGCCTGAGCGCATGGTAAGTGATCACTATCAGATTTTTGTGTTTGCTTCCGACTTTCTTATGCGTGGTCCCAAAATTAGCAATGTGGTCAACTGGGACAAGTACAGAGAGCACCTATAACGTGTTTCTTGCGATGTTCTTCACAAAATAATTTCTAGTAAGCTGGCAGCAACTACGAGAGCCAAGATACCTGATCATTTTCCGGCCCACGATTGTAAACTCAGCAACCTTTGCGCAGCGATAAGGGCGGAACGCCAACACATGCGGAAGAAGGACGACAGAGAACTTAACACGACCTTCCTTCAATAGGCTGAATTCTGCAATTAGACGGCACGCGAACAAGCTCTACAGGTCGGAATGGGCCTCATTCTGCGCTAGTTTGACTGTGTTCTCACCGATGACGAGAATATGGCGAGTTATTGGCAGGCTTGCTGGAAAATCTCGCCCTTCGAAGCCTTTTGAAGCTCTTGCAATACGCAAGGCAAAATCTATTGCGTGATTGGCAGAGGAATTTCCAGATGCACTCGTACGTGCTAATTCTGGCATGGATATATATACAGGTCTATCATGGACGTCCAGTTCACGCTTCGTGAGCTTCAAACTGCGTCAGTGGCCTGCGGCGCCGCTGTGCACCAGGTTCCGACGGCATCACCAATCAAATGCTGCATAATCTGCCCTTGGAACTCAGGAAGGAGCTCCTCAACTTCATCAATCGAGTTTGGGAGACTGGCGATGTTCCTCCGTCATGGAAGGTGGCAAATGTAGTTCCAGTACTGAAGCCTGGCAAAAACATGACGAGCCTTGCCTCGTATCACCCTGTGTTATTGACCTCCTGTGTAGCTAAGTTGATGGACAAGCTGGTAAATGAACGCTTATCGTCTTGTCTTGAGGACAGCAAGGCACTGCCAACTTTATGACAGGATTCCACCGTTGTCTTAGTGCTCAAGATAGCGTCTTAGACTTGGTGAGTCATATCGAACACCAGAGAGCTTTCGACCTTTCCACCTTAGCCATTTTGTTTTTGTTGACGTTCCAGCGTTGAAGCAGCGGCGTTTTACATTCCTTCTTTGGACTGTAAGTGGTCTGTACGCTTTAATGCTGTCGTATCCTCCAAAACAGCCGAAAGTGCTGCTATTGAGGCGGCTTTAGGTAAGTTAGGGTCTTATCCGGCTTAACCTGTTGTCATCCTGATTCAAAATCTTGCCTTCAGAGGTTGGAGCGCGGATTCCCTACTGATGCCTCGTCTACAAGCTCTCTGCACGTGATGCAGGATCTGCACAGAGGAGGCTTTACTCTATATTTCCAATGGGTGCCCTCTGACATAGCAGTCAGCGGCAATGAGGTGGCAGACAGTCTCGCCCATAAAGGTCTAGCTGTCATAGAATCCACCAAAAAGTGCCTCAAGAAGGAAACACTCTCAACAGCAAAACGATGCTCGATGGTTTCAGTACCCTGTAGAGTGCGCCCCATAACCCATGTGTGACCAAGAGACTGAGAAGGTCCCAGGCGACTCTACGACATCGAATTCGCACGACCTCTTCTCCACTCCTGCCTGGATGCATAAGACGGTGTAAGGCTTCTGGTGACAGCCGGTGGTCTGATTCAGCTGCGTATTCGGCCAGGACACCTGCAACCGGGGTCACTGCACGGCGATAGGCATTTTGGTTCCCACGGCCGGTCCTCGCGAGGTTTATTGGATTCGAGACGGAGGATTCCACTGCCGTTTCTAAACCTTTGTTCGCGGAAGATCGCGCGGCCCGGAGGCAGTTAGCGACCGCCGAACCGAGCAGGGGTGACTCACCCCTTCAACTATGCCTTCTCGCCGGTGCCTCGCCCATTCGGACTTCCCGGAAGACGTGTTCGGCTGGAGCGTGAGAACTGTCGTTCAGACGCGAAGACACCGCTCTCTCTGGTGGGGGCGATTGTCCAGCGGCACCCTCTTTCTCCGGCGAGGCATGTGACGGGGCGCGTCCCTATTTGAAGTGCTGTGTGTGTGTGTGTGTACGACAGCGCAAGTTAGGCCACGCCCAACCTGGCGAAGACATTCTCAGGCCTGGGGAATCCTGGGGACCGGACCCTTTTTAAACCGGACGACAAGTGCCGTGAGAGGAGAATCCTCGATCATCCTCACATCTTCTCAGAAACTCCGACCTTCCCCCATCACCCTCCAATGGGTTCCAAAATCTTGTAATTAATGTAAAATAAACCCCCTGTACAGTTTCCTTCATAACCAAGTCCTACAACGTCATTCGGAGAAGGGACCTGCGGCGCTGAAAGAGTCAGCTCACTCAAGGACCCCTCGTCCCCAACAACTGGTTGGCAGCAGCTGGGATGGACCGTGCGACATCGTGCTTTCTCAACCGGTAAGCGTTTCGGCATTTTGCTATAGGATTCGCCAGGCTTCAGATTTTGAGAGAATAATCTAGAATCACTGGGAAGTGTACGTCAATTGAGAAAGGGTAATCTCACGACATTTTGAAGATAGCATTGCCAAAGCCGAGAAAGCATTGTCATGGACCTTATGAAATTGTCAGTCGGACTTGCTGCTGTTATGCGAGGAACTTTCAATAGAAGTACAGAGAAAAATTACAAAACTTGAAATATGCAAGACAATTCAAAAGCACGTAGATGACGATCAGCTGGTAGATACGTGGAATTTGGTACAGGAAGAAAAAATAAAAAGGGAAGCGGAATGAGAAAAAGAGAAAGAACGCAAAAGTGGGAAGCTGAAAAAGAAGAAAGAAATCTTAAGTGATAGCAGCTTGAAAGCGAAAATCGAAAAAAGGCGACAGCTCGAGAGCCGGGTCTTCTGAAAGAGCAAGCGATGTACAATCATATAGAATGAACAGATTCATGCAGCCCTATGAAAGTGGAAGGGACATAGGATTGTACCTGGGAAACTTTGAGAGAACTTGCGAAAGGGAGAACTTTGCTCGCAGTACATGGCCGCAACGGCTTCTGACACTCTTGCCATGTGAAGTAGCTGAAGTCATAGCGAGACTTAGCACACAAGACGCAGCTGACTACGAAAAAGTCAAAGCCAGCCTGCTAAAAAGGTACCGGCTGTCAGCCGAAGCTTTCCGACAGCGCTTCAGGAACGCAATGAAAAACGATAGCGAGGGCTATCCGTATTTCGCGTATGGACTAAAGACGAATCTGCTAGAGTGGCTAAAAGGAGCAGAGGTTTATGAAAGCCGAGACAAAATAATTGAGTGTTTTTGCCTTGAGCAATTTTACCGAAGCATTCCCCAAGTCGTGAAACTGTGGGTTCAAGACAGGGAAAAAGTCTGCACAGTTGAAAGGGCCGCAGATCTAGCAGAGGAGTGCGTTTCGCGCAGAAGGTTTAACACAGAAGAGGGTGTGTCACATGCTCGAAACACGATGCGAGATAAAGGACCTAGCAGAAAGACGCTAAGTGCTACAATTTCGCAGCAATCGGAGGCAGCGAAGGTAGCGCCAGAAAAACGTGAAGAGCAGGCAAAGAGACGGGGAGCAGACAAAGCCGCGAAAAAAGAGTTTGAGACTAGTAGGCCATTTAGTTGCTACAACTGCAATGGTGTCGGGCACTTTGCAGCCAAGTGTACAAAGCAACGTTTGGTGTTCTCGTGCGTCGAGGATAACGACGAGAACCTAGAGCTCTATAAGCCATACCTGCACGAGCTGCACGTTAACGGGAAACCGTGCGGGGTGCTTCGTGACAGCGCCGCGACGATGGACGTTGTCGATCCATTTTACGTTGCAGCGGACGATTTTACGGGAGAAGTCTCGTGGATAAAACATTCAGTATAAGAACACAGTGTATGCCTTCCAATAGCTAGAGTGATGATTTGTGGACCGTGTGGAGAGCTAAGCACTGAGGCCGCAGTTTCGAAGGCCGTGCCACTTCAATATCCTTACCTCTTCTCGAATCTATCAGACCAATTGCTACGCGAGAGAGGCCAGAAACTCGGAAGCGGGGTGATACAAGCTTTGACAAGATCGAAAACTCGTCAGCTCGCATCTCAACTAAGTCAGATTCCCGAACCTCAGGTAGCCAGAGACGCACCCGCCAGCATATCGTTGCAATCAAATGAGGAGGGAAGTGAACCAACGAGGAATGAAAGCCAGACAGCTGACCGAGCAAATGAGCGACCAGGGACTTCAACCACTAAGTCGGTAGAGGAATCAGAAAACGCTGAAGGATCCGTTTTATCTCCAACATTGCGTAGTTTTGATCGCCTTCTGCAGGTGAACAGGGATTCCCAAACAAAAGAACAGAAGCAGGATCCCACTTTGGAAAGACTGCACCTTACAGCTAAAGAGGGCATCGCGAGACGCAACATAACGATGCATGAGAAGGGAGGCTTACTATACCGACACTACCAGGACAGAAAAGGCAAAACATTTGACCAGCTGGTCGTGCCCGAAAAATACAGAGCGGACATTCTGAGTCTCTGCCACGGAAATGGCTGGGCAGGACATCTGGAAATCAATAAAACAAAGGAGCGCCTATTAATGGAATATTATTGGCCGGGTTGTTTCAAAGAAGCAGAACGCTACGTAAAATCATGCGATGCGTGCCAGCGCGGGGGCAAGCCGGGAGAGACATGGAAGGCTCCACTGAAAATTATTCCATTGATCTCGGAACCTTTCCGCTGGCTTCTAATAGACACAGTAGGCCCTTTGCCTAACACGAAATTAGGCTATAAGTACTTGCTTACTATGCTATGTCCCGCCACAAAATTTCCCGAAGCAATTCCGTTGAAGGACTTGAGCTCCACAGAAATAGTTGATGCCATTTTGTTAGTGTGCGCGAGAATAGGATTTCCGGCCGAAATCCAAGCCGATCAGGCGACGGTCTTTACAAGCGCCTTGACGACCACATTCCTAGAAAGATACGGAATAAAACTGTTGCACAGCTCGGTGTATCATCCGCAGTCCAACAGTGTAGATAAATGGCATTCGGTGCTGAAGCGGGTGCTACGCGCTCTTTGTTATGAGCATAAAGCAGAGTGGGAGGATTGTCTGCCGGCCACACTTTTCGCTTTACGAACAGTCCCCCACGAAGCTACGGGGTTTACGCCAGCAGAACTCGTGTACGGAAGAGCCCTCCGCTCTCCCCTCCGAATGCTGAGAGAAATGTGGGAAGGGACAGGAGAGAACCAGACAGTGGTTGAGTACGTGCTTAAGCTACTGGACCGCCTTAACAACACGAGGGAATTAGTGAATCGAAATATGAAAGCTGCCCAGGAGGCCGCCAAGGTCTATTATGACAAAAACGCTCGCCTTCGAGGTTTCACCGCGGGTGATCGCGTGATGAGCCTCCGGCCATCGAGAAAAAAACAAGCTGGAAGTTCACTGGGATGGTCCAGTAGAAGTGTTGCAAAAACGTTCGGAGACGAATTACGCGCTAAGTGTTCCAGGCAGGGGAAAGCAGGTGAGAATCTATCATTGCAATCTGATGAAGCCGTTCGTGGAACGCAGCGGGATCGTCAATCTGACTCTAAATGAACCAGAAGAGCTGGACAGCGAGAGTCATGGTTGGAAGGGAGGTGCGGACGCTAGTGACAACGTGGAAAACATTCTAGCTCACTCAGTGAATGCAGATTTCCTAAGCGGGACACAGGTCGACACGCTAAAGCAGTTGTTGAGCGAATTCGCTGACCTATTTAGCAGTCGCCCGGGAAAGACACACCTCCTGACACACGAAATCGAGCTCACCTCTGATGAGCCGGTACGGTTGAAACCCTACATGGTATCACCGCAGCAAAGGGAAATAATGAACGCGGAAATTCAGCGCATGTTGGAGTTAGGGGTTGTAGAGCCAGCGGAAAGTGACTATACCTCACCGCTAATTCTTGTTGAGGCCCCAGGGAAAGATCCTCATCCCTGCGTGCATTATAGAAAGCTTAATGCAATTACCAGGGATCAGCTATACCCGATTCCCAACATAGAGGAAAGGATAGAAAGGGTGAGCGGCGCGAAATTCATTTCCACCCTCGATCTCGTACGGGGATATTGGCAAGTTCCCCTCTCAGAAAGCGCGAGCAGGTATGCCGCTTTCATCTCCCCAGCGGGCACCTTTCGACCCTTAATGCTTAGTTTTGGGTTGAAGAATGCCCCCTACAGCTTCTCGAAACTCATGGACATCGTACTGAAGGACATGCAGTGCTTTGCACTCCCTTATTTAGACGATGTGGCAATTTTTTCGGAAACCTGGCAAGAGCATCTAGAACACCTAAAGACCGTGTTTTCCAGTTTACGACAGGCTGGACTGACACTGAAGGCAGAAAAGTGTAGATTTGGTTGCGCACAGGTGACGTACTTGGGCCACGTTGTAGGCCAGGGAACTAAGAGCCCATCCGTGTTAAAGATTGCCCCGATCGCAGCATTTCCGCAACCACGGACGAAAACGCCCATTCCCTCATTTTTGGGATTAGTTGGGTACTACCAGCGATATATTCCTAACTACTCACAGCGGGCTAGTCCCTTAACTGACGCCTTGCGAAAGGGAGCACCTACTAACGTAAGTTGGGATAACCAAAAAGAAAACGCCTTCAAAAGCCTGAAGGAAGCACTCGTGTCCCGACCCTTGCTCAGGACCTCTGACTATGGGAAAGAGTTCATAGTCCAGTGTGATGCCAGTGATAGAGGGCTGGGTGCTGTCTTAAGCCAAGTTGGCTACGACCATGAAGAACACCCAGTTCTGTACATCAGCCGCAAACTGACCAGTAGAGAGGAAGCGTACAGCGCTTCCGAAAAAGAGTGCACGTGTTTAGTTTGGGCAGCGCAGAAGTTGTGTTACCTGTTTGTATTTGAGACTGACCATTGTCCATTAACGTGGCTGCGACAGATGTCCCCCAAAAATGGTCGCTTGCTCAGATGGAGTCTGGCTCTCCAACAGTACAATTTCTCGGTGCGTTATAAGAAGGGGAAACTGCACGGAAATGCTGATGGCTTGAGCAGACTGATGTAAGCGGGAGAACTAAGAGGAATCTCCTCCTGTGTGAGTGTTTTTTTTTAATTTGTTCCGAGTAATCCGGCTGTGGCAGTTTCAAAAGGAGATGTTTCGCGCACAGTCGGCACAACATTAACCCAAATTTGAACACAATTTTTTAAAAATGTATTGTCAATTGAAGAAGCCTGGTGATCCTTTGGCGAAGTCCGAGCGCTTGCGGGTGGGGCAGTGCTTTGCTGTTTCGAACGTCCCACCTGCGCTTTCCTTTGTTGGCGGTGCTTTGGGTTCTGCCTTGGGGGCGATGATATTGCAATCCAGGGGCCAACACGGACGCCGTCTCATCTCTTCCTGCCCAGCAGTCGTAAACGCTGGACATTCGAGATTTTTCGGGCCGCGGAGGAGCTGTAAGGTTTCTGGTGACAGCCGGTGGTCTGATTCAGCTGCGTATTCGGCCAGGACACCTGCAACCGGGGTCACTGCACGGCGATAGGCATTTTGGTTCCCACGGCCGGTCCTCGCGAGGTTTATTGGATTCGAGACGGAGGATTCCACTGCCGTTTGTAAACCTTGTTCGCGGAAGATCGTGCGGCCCGGAGGCAGTTAGCGACCGCCGAACCGAGCAGGGGTGACTCACCCCTTCAACTGTGCCTTCTCGCCGGTGCCTCGCCCATTCGGACTTCCCGGAAGACGTGTTCGGCTGGAGCGTGAGAACTGTCGTTCGGACGCGAAGACACCGCTCTCTCTGGTGGGGGCGATTGTCCAGCGGCACCCTCTTTCTCCGGTGAGGCATGTGACGGGGCGCGTCCCTATGTGAAGTGCTGTGTGTGTGTGTGTGTGTGTGTGTGTGTGTGTGTGTGTGTGTGTGTGTGTGTGTGTGTGTGTGTGTGTGTGTGTGTGTGTGTGTGTGTGCGTGCGTGCGTGCGTGTGTGTGTGTGTGTGTGTGTGTGTGTGTGTGTGTGTGTGTGCGTGCGTGCGTGCGTGCGTGCGTGCGTGTGTGTGTGTGTGTGTGTGTGTGTGTGTGTGTGTGTGTGTGTGTGTGTGTGTGTGTGTGTGTGTGTGTGTGTGTGTGTGTGTGTGTGTGTGTGTGTGTGTGTGTGTGTGTGTGTGTGTGTGTGTGTGTGTGTGTGTGTGTACGACAGCGCAAGTTAGGCCACGCCCAACCTGGCGAAGACATTCTCGGACCTGGGGAATCCTGGGGACCGGACCATTTTTAAACCGGACGACGAGTGCCGTGAGAGGAGAATCCTCGATCATCCTCAGATCTTCTCAGATCCTCCGACCTTCCCCCATCACCCTCCCATGGGTTCCAAAATCTTGTAATTAATGTAAAATAAACCCCCTGTACAGTTTCCTTCATTACCAAGTCCTACAACGTCATTCGGAGAAGGGACCTGCGGCGCTGAAAGAGTCAGCTCACTCAAGGACCCCTCGTCTCTAACAACGGGCATGGCATCGTCTTCGCTATGTTCCTTATGTGGTGTGTGCTGGGATATCGAACAATATGTTATGTATTACCCAGAGTACAACATGGAAAGGTATGTGATGTTCGCTTCCTTCAAGAAGACAGGAATTTTTCACAGTACAGTTCAGGACATTGTCTACCCGAGTAGAAACCAGACATGCAGAAGGGAGGCTGCACGCCTTCTGTTAACATTTCTGCAGGACACGGATCTCGTTTCTAAATGGTGACAGCAGGAACGGACAATAGTCTACTGTGACTGAATGTGTGCGTAGATGGTGTCTTCTGGAGATGACTATGTTATAATGTGAGTCAATGTATGTATGGATTGTGGCACTGCAATGGACCATGTTCTACTGTGACTGAATATGTGCATAGATGGTGACTCCTGGAGTGGACTTTGATGTGGATTGTGTGGAGTGATTGTGTGCATAGATGGTGACTTTGGGAGTGGAATGTGTGGTATCATAAGAAACTGTGCGCAGATAGGGATAGATACGACAGGTTTTAGGACAATATTTGCTTAGAAGTGACGCTTCGGTGGAGCAATTTCCGGCAGAATAAGCAAGGCTAATCCCACCTCTAGCATTCAACACCTTTACTCCACTCAACTCGGGCATGACTTAGTTGTATGCAATGTACCGATAATTGTGAAGGGCTCATTACATGGGAGGCAGGGAGTCTGCACTCGAAGATAGATTATTCACTTATGTCACATATGTTGTATAATAGATTGGTGGTAATGAGCATAGATGAACATAGTTCCAAAAATCTAGGTATTGACTATTTATTTTATTTATTTTATACACAGAATACTGCAGACCGAATCGGTTCAAGCAGGAGAGGGTACATACATTTGTTAGTATGCCTTAGGATCAACAACAATGGTGAAGTTACAATTTAAAACAAGAAAATGTAATAGCAAAAATAAACAAGGTTCGAGAGCACATTCACTGTTAATAAATTATAATTTGTAGCCATACTGTCAGAAGTATAGGCTCTCTAAAAGTTGAAGAAAGGAGAGGTGAATCATGAGGCAGGGAATTCTAGTCAGATATTGTTTTCGGGAAAAATGAAAATTTGTAGAAGTTCGTGCGGGCAAATATTGGCTTGATGCTATGACTACGTTTTTGTCGTGAACGTCTGGTTGTGTCCTTTTCGAGGTGGTCCTGTGGCAGAATGCCTAGTTTTTGAAAATACAAAGAGTAAAAAAAGCAGGCGTGCGGCCTTTCTTCTTCAAGCTAATGGCTCAAGGGCTGCCTGATGTAACACGGCGGACGGAGAGTACCTTCGCTTATATCTGTTATATATAAACCTTACTGCTATCATCTGGATTTTTTCTCATTTTTCAATGTTGGCTGTGGTGTGTGGGTCCCATACTATGCTGGCGTATTCAAGAGCAGGTCTAACAATTGATTTGTATGCTTGAAGTCTAAGTGCGGTTGAAGAATTGCCTAATTAATGTTTTAAGAAGTCTAGCTGTTTTCTTGCAGAGGAGCAGATGTTGGAGATATGGCATGACAATATAAGATCGGATGTTAAAGTCACGCCCAGGTATCTGTATTCTTCCACTTGACTAATTGTGTTGTCTCCAATGCGATACGTAAATTTCATTTTGTTGATCCTATTCGTAGCACTTAAATAAACAGTTTTGTCATAATTAATTGTCATATCCCACTTTTTACACCATTCTGCAGGAACCTGCAAGTTAGAATTTAGGACAAGTTGATCGGGTTCAGAATGAATGCTTTTGAGAATAATGCATTCATCGGCGAATAACCTGGACGACGTGTTCAGTTCCAGAACACCTAACAGGGCCTTTAAGTAACTATTAAATAAAACAGTCCCCAAGACTGAGCCCTGAGGAACACGTGAATGAACATCTAGGAAGCGGGAGCAGCAGCCATCAATTTCCACATATTGTTTTCTGTAACCCAAGCGATGGTATGGGAAGGGATACCTATTACTTTCATTCTATTTATTATTTTGAGTGAGAAGCACTATCAAACGCCTTGGAGAAATACATAAAAATTATATCTGCTTGACCGCCACTGTCGAGAGTTTTTGTTAGATTATGTACCATATCAATTAGTTGAGCAGGAGTGGAAAAACGCTGCCGGGAGCCATGTTGCCTGTTCCTAATTATTTCATTCCTGTCTAAAAAACTGTTGTAGTATTTAAGTATAATATGCTCGATTAATTTGCAAGGAATAGAGGTGAGAGATTTTGGACGATAATTATTGATTTCTGATGGATTTTCTTTCTTCAATACGGGTACAACAAGCGTAACACGCCCGTCATGGTTACGACGCCTGACTGTACAGATTTTTAAAAGATTGCGACAAAATCTACCCAAAACTTCTGCTTACCTTTAAAGAATACTGCAGTAATATTTTTTTGGCTGATTTCTTTTTGATCCAATTGCAATAGAAGTTCAGTAACAGCTTCCAAAGAGAAGGTTTTGCTTGTGCCATCGCTGACTTACGTGTTATCAATCCTCGGATCACGTCTGGAAAATATGCTTTGAAAATAGAGGTTGAACCTGTCTTAAATTCCTTTTTTCCCGAGACAACTTCCCCGTCAACCATTACTTGCTCTAGGTTTTTATTGGCTTTATTCGACAGGTACTGCCAGAATTTTCTAGGTTTTTCAATTGCAAAACGACCAACTCTCGGAAAAATACCAGTCTTTTGCTTTTTGCACCCATGCTAGAGGGAGGCGCATAATTCTGTAATTAGTGACGCGTTTTTATTCTTTTCTTGCGGCTCAGCTTGATTTTCCGTTTTAATCGTATTAGTTCACGGGTTAGCCAAGGGTCTTTTCTACCTAGATTCTTTATTTTTTCCGGTAGAAAGTTTCTTACGGAGTATTTTCAGAGGTATTTAAGCCTCGCCCACAACGCATTTACTTTGTACACACAAAACGATGAGAGGGAATCTTCCAGAAAATGCATATACGTGGGTTGTCTGCGGCGTGAAAAAGCCGCAGAGTTTATAATTTTGGCATGAAGGTTCCCAGTTGGCGTGGCAGCATGCATGTAAAATAGACTAGTTTGTGATCAGAAATGCCCTGTTGAACTCCAGTAATGCAATTTTTTATGCCTGTGGAACATAAATTGAGGTCCAGAATTGAAGAAGCTGAACTGGTTACACGTGTAGGAGAGTGGAAAGTCTGGACTAGATTGTACGCCAGGAATATATCAATACGTCCGAACTACGCGCATCGGGGGTACTAAACTTCCTGGTGCCCCAATCAATGTGGGGAACACGAAATTCACCTGCAATTATTATATTCTGATTTGAATATTTTCTACGTAATCATATAATTCCAGTAGATAATCTGGTTCCACCCCAGGAGGCCTATAGATTCCAACAATGTTCATTTAGTTGCCTGAGAACTTCAGCCTGCACGAAACGCTTTCATGCGAAGTGGAAACGTCTGGCAAAAAGATAAAAGAAAATTCAGCTCTCTCGAGAATAGCAATTCGGCTGCCCCTCGTGGCACGGTCTCTTCTGTAGCATGTGTATGAGAGCTGTACGGCACAGCTATCAGGAATGTCGGCATAAACCCAAGTTTCCGATATAATTGCCACGTGTGGATCATAGGAGAGTAAAAAGTGTTCGAGACAGTCTTGCTTGCTGCACAAACTTTGCGCATTCAAACATGTTAGTCGAAGTGATTTGCCTGCAACGTTTATGGTGGTACCTCATCGTCAATCTTGGGACATGTGGGATACTTAGTGCAGCATTATCCGGCAGTTGTTCTGCTCGTCCCACGCATAAATGATACCATTTAAATCCACTTTGTTGTATACAAGCTTTTTTTTGCCACCGCGGCGTTTTTCGCTCTCATAGGATTGTCAAAGCAGTTTCCTTATGTTTAAAGTTGCCTGCGAGTAGACGTCCAATATTTACACTGCGGAATCTTTCAGTTTGTTGTCCAATCGTAAGTACAGCTATTTTTTTGGTATAGTTGTAGCACCGAAGAATAAGAAGCCTTGGTTGATTATCGCGTTTTTTTGCCAATTCTGTGTATACGTTCCAGAGAATCAATATCCACTCCCGGTTTGTTCTTGCAAACGTCTTGAAGAAATTTTTTTTCAAGATCAGACCGACTTTCTCCAGCACCTTCCTTTATTTCCAACACTACTAAGTTATTCCTACGACTGCGGTAATCAAAATCTATCAGTTGTTTTTCCTGTGCAGCCAGAACATTCTGTAAGCGCTGTACTGTTTCCTCAAGCTTTAATATATTTTCATCGTTTGCCTTGGATATCGTGAGCAATTCGTCGATTAGACAGTTTTTTTTAATATCTGCAAGGGTATCGTCGCGCTTTGAATCAACAATTTTCAGACCCTTCAATTCTGCCAAATATTTCCTCATTGTTGGCTCATTATCAGTGTAAGTACCGGGATTCGTTTCCGCATCACCACATAATAGAAGTAAGAACACAGACCAACAATCAGCAAGAATGCTTATGCACGTCCGAGGCCACGGCAGCATCACTTGACTTTAGCAACTGGTACGTCAGCAATGGTATTCATTGTGAAAACTGACCTGCACAACGAGCCATGAGAAATGTGACATGTTCCGATGAACGCTCCCGTGCCCTCTGAGCCCATGAAGGTTGCTTGCAGCCTTTATAGGGGGATCCGATGACGTGACTGAAATGTGGTTCCAGTTCAGTGAGACGATGATTGTCTTGTCGTAGTCAAGACAACCGTCAGAAGAAGTTGCAGTTTCCCAGGCATTTCTCGATGGAAGGTTCCGCGGTGCCTGCTCTGTGGAAGCCGGTTGCGCAGAACATGGCAGAGTACTGAAAAGGAGCCCCCGCACATCGAGCCATACGAAATGTGACATGTTCCGATGAACGCTGCCGTGCCCTCTGAGCCCGTGGTGGTTGCTTGCAGCCTTTATAGGGGATCCAATGACGTCACTGAACTGTGGTTCCAGTGCAGTGAGACGATGATTGTCTTGTCTTAGTCCAGACAACCGTCAGAAGTTGCATTTTCCCAAGCCTTTCTTGATCGAAGGTTCCGCGGTGCCTGCTCTATGGAATCCGGGTGGGCAGAACATGGCAGCGGCCGCAAAAGGAGCACCTGCACAACGATCCATACAAAATGTGACATGTTCCGATGAACGTGAGCAAAAAATCTCTCCTCCTCCGCGTGAGCGAGAAATACCTCCACCACCGCGTTTTCGAGAAATACCTTCTCCTCCGCGTGAGCGAAAGATACCACCCCCTCCTTGTGAGCGAAATATACATCCTCCTCCGCGTGAGAAAAAGATTCCTCCTCCTCCAGGTGAGCGAAAAATACCTTCTCAACCACATGAACGAAAAATCCCTCCTCCTCCGCGTGAGCGAGAAATACCTCCGCCTCCGCGTTTCCGAGAAATACCTTCTCCTCCACGTGAGTAAAAAATCTCTCCTCCTCCGCGTGAGCGAAAAATACCTTCTCCACGTCAGCGAAAAATACCTCCTCCTCCGCGTGAGCGAAAAATACATCCGCCTCCGCGTTTGCGAAAAATACCTTCTCCTCCGCGTGAGCAAAAGATACCTCCTCCTCCTTGTGAGCGAAAAATAGCTACTCCTCCCCGTGAGCGAAAAAAACCCTCCTCCTCCGCGTGAGCGAGAAATACCTCCGCCTTCGCGTTCTCGAGAAATACCTTCTCCTCCGCGTGAAAGATACATCCCCCTCCTTGTGAGCGAACTATACCTTCTCCACCACGTGAGAGAAAGATTCCTCCTCCTCCAGGTGAGCGAAAAATACCTTCTCATCCACGTGAGCGAAAAATCCCTCCTCCTCCGCGTGAGCGAAAAATACCTCCGCCTCCGTGTTTAGGAGAAATACCTTCTCCTCCGCGTGAGCGAAAGATGCCTCCTCCTCCTTCTGAGCGAAAAATACCTTCTCCTCCACGTGAGCGAAAAATCTCTCCTCCTCTGCGTGAGCGAAAAATAACTTCTCCACGTGAGCGAAAAATACCTCCTCCTCCGCGTTTGCGAAAAATGCCTTCTCCTCCGCAAGAGCAAAAGGTACCTCCTCCTCCTTGTGAGCAAAAAATACCTACTCCTCCACCTGAGCGAAAAATCCCTCCTCCTCCGCGTGAGCGAAAAATACCTTCTCCTCCACGTGAGCGAAATATTCCTCCTCCTCCGCGTGAGCGAAAAATACCTTCTCCTCCACGCCAGCGATAAATACCTCCTCCTCCACGTTTGCGAGAAATACCTTCTCCTCCGCGTGAGCAAAAGATACCTCCTCCTCCTTGTGAGCAAAAATTACCTTCTATTCCACGTAAGCGAAAAATACCTCCTCCTTCGCGTGAGCGAAGAATACCTTCTCCTCCACGTGAGCGGAAAATACCTCCTCCTCCGCGTGAGCGAGAAGCACCTCCGCCTCGGCGTTTGCAAGAAACCTTCTCCTCCACGTGAGCGCAAGATACCTTCTCCTCCAAGTGAGCGAAAAATCCATCCTTCTCCGCGTGAGCGAAACATATCTTCTCCACGTGAGCGAAAAATTCCTCCTTCGCGTGAGCGAAAGATACGCTCTGGTCCTTGTGAGCGAAAAATACCTTATCCTTCACGTGAGGGAAAAATCTCTCCTCCGCGTGAGCGAAATATACCTCCTCCTCCGCGTGAGCGAAAAATACCTCTGCCTCCGCATTCGCGAGAAATGCCTTCTCCTCCGCGTGAGCGAAAGATACCTCCTCCTCCTTGTGAGCGAAATATACCTTCTCCTCCACGTTAGCGAAAAATTCCTCTTCCTCCGCGTGATCGAGAAATACCTCCGCCTCCGCGTTTACGAGAAATACCTTCTCCTCCGCGTGAGCGAAAGATACGTCCTCCTCCTTGTGATCGAAATGTACCTTCTCCTTAACGTGAGCGGAAAATTCCTCCTCCTGCGCGTGAGCGAGAAATACCTCAGTCTCCGCGTTTGCGGGAAACACCTTCTCCTCCGCGTGAGCGCAAGATACCTCCTCCTCCTTGTGAGCGAAGCATACGTTCTCCTCCACGTGAGCGAAAAATCCCTCCTCCTCCGCGTGAGCGAAAAATACCTTCTCTTCCACGTAAGCGAGAAATCCCTCCTCCTCCGCGTGAGCGAGAAACACCTCTTCCTCCCCGTGAGCGAAGAAACCCTCCTCCGCCTCCTCGCAATGTACGCCACTGCCCCAACACATGGCGCGCTGGGGCAGCGCCTCCTAGTGTTCTTGCATATGCTCCCGCAAGAAGCATATAAAGACGATAACAAACGCGCAACAGGCGGGAAAACAGACGCGCGACTCTGTTCCCTGCAGCATTAGCGCTAGCGCCTCCCACTTGTCTTGTTCTTGCGTAATGGGGCCGTGTGGACACGCAGGAATCACGCGGTGAGCGGCGTACAACGCAGCGCACATCCAAAGCGCGTTCACCACGAAGCTTGCGGCTTGCTGCCCGTGAGACAGATGAACGATGTGCGCAAACTATTCGACGAACCACATAAACGGCAGAAACACAAGTACTAGCGCAACGCTAACAACTATTTAATTCTTCTCACGCCAACGCATAGCTATACATTGATCCAAACTTGCGCGAGCTACCAACAATTCCAGTCATGCAAGATTACTGGCAATGATGCGAGCACAAGAGACGGCGATTCTGGACAGGAGCAGAAAAATACACGCGCGGCTGGTTCTCGAAGTATTCCATATTAATAAAAAGTCTCAAGGTTGTGATAGCGATACATCCTTATCACTTTACTCCACCGAATTGAAGTTTTTGTTCTCGCATCTTTGCCAGTAATCTTGCATGACTTAAATTTTTGTTAGCTTTCGCAAGAGTGGATAAATGTATATCTATGCTTTGGTGTGAGAAGAATAAAATAGTCGTTAGTGTTGCGCCAGTCCTTGTGTTTCTCCCGTGTATGTGGTTCGTCGAATAGATTGCGCACATCGGTCATCTGTATCACCTTGCACCAACTGGGCCCAACAGAAGTGTTTTTGCTGCCCGTTCGCTCGGTGCGGAAGCTATGCTGGCGTTCGTGGCATCGGGTTTCTCGAGAACGATGTGCCGACGAACTACGACTGCAACTTGAGTGCCGCGCGTCTCGGCACGGCGCCTGGCAGCGCTTCTACGTGGTTTGCCGCTCCGCGCTTTTGTTTCACCGTACGTAGCAGAGCGATTTGTCTAACAGGCAAGGCGTGGCGCCGAACGGGCGATGGCATTCCGTGGACTCCCTGGCAGTGCTGCAACATGCTGTCACGTCCCACTCTTAAAGGCGAAGCTTAAGCGTCCTCTAATTCTTTTTTCCCGTGTGCGAACTGTGCCCGGCTTTCCTGTCCGATGAGCCGGCGCCGGAGGTGACACCGCTGCCGGCGCTCTTCACGCAACGTATAAACTGGCATCACAAAATTTGGCGCACATTCGGAATACCGACGCAGCGCGGAAGAAAACTCGCCAGCGCGCGCCACAGAGAAATCTTAAACAGCGGAGAAAGAAACCCCGAAAGCGCCTACCCATGTGTGTGTTGCTGCCCTCTCCACTTCGCTTGCCGGCGCGGCTCAAAAGGAAACGTCCGCGCACGCCGTCGAAGAATCGAGAAGGTTGGAGTAAATTCTAGTATTCTACTAATTGCCGACGGACCCCGTGTTGCCCTAAGCGTGCTGTGTCATGTATCTTCACTTCGCTCGCTCGCGCGCCGGCGGCGGCACATCAAAAGAAATAACTCCTGACGGTTTGGCTCGTGACGCCGTCGGAGGAAGCTTTTTTGGAGCTCCAGTGACTTCATCCGAAGCTAAGTGCTTTTTAGTATTTGTTTTTACGTGCTATAGGAGTGGTAGTTTTAAACCGTGTTAGGGATAGAAAGGGTAGCGGAGGTGTATGTGCCGTAGGGCTTTGTGTAGGGATTTTGGCGGGCTTTTACGTTACGTAGTCGGCCGGACAATGGGTTGAAAAGGTTGGAAAGCCAGGGTGGACTGGGAGCTAGTGCAGTGCGAGGAGTGCATGCGCTGGTGCTATTTAGACGAGACCGAATTCGGGAGCTTAGCCGAGGCAGAGGGGGCTAGCTTTTTGTGCGGGCTGTGTAAGCGTTTTGAGGAGGCCGTTCGGACGTTGCAAGGGGAATGGGCAGCTCAAAGGGGTCCTGAAGGTGTAACTAGTGGAACGCATCAAGTTAGAAACTCGGGTCGCCGAGAAGCTCAAGGGGGAGGAGGCTAATGCCGACCTTTTGGAACGAATTGTGGGCGAGATGAAAGAACAGCGTGAAAGCGGGCCAAGCTAGAAGAGAAAGATGAAGCGCTCAAGTCGCGGCCGGCAAGTCAACCCGGTTCGGAGCAGTGTCAGGTGGGGGACGAGGCTCGTAGTTCCTACAGTGCTGTAGCGCAGCAGGTTTTGAGTGGGGAAGACAAAGAGGTAAGAACGGGCACGGAGACTCGCGACAGTAGCGTACGGCAGCGGGAGACACAGCGAGCGCGATCCGGAGGGCAACAGTCGCGGTCAGGAAGTGAACGGTTAGAACACAGAAGGGTTCTGGTAGTCGCTGACTCAAACGTAGCGAGGGTTGAGGAAGGCGGACGGGCGGGTGAAGGTGGAGGCCCAGTCAGGGAAGTGCATGTTAGATGCAATGGCCAAAGCCCAGAAGGTGGTAGGGGGCAATATGGATGGCGAGCACCTTATCCTTATCCATGCTGGTCTTAACGATGTGCTGAATGGGAGTAGCCAGAATTTCGAGAAGCGGTTAGAAGTGGGGATGCGTAGGCTTAAAGAGGCCTCTGGAGAGTGTGCATGTGACCATTGGCACAATTAGAGAGGTCCAGAGGCAGTCTGGCTGACAGGAAAGGAGTGTAGTTGAGGCTAACCGTGTAATTAGGTTAATTGAGTCTACAACTAGGATACAAGGTAATGGAATAACAGGGATGTGTACGAGATCAACTCCCACCCTTTTCAACAGGATGGCATTCACTACTGCGGTGCCACTATCAGGACGGTAGAGAGTAGGATAGTTCGCCAGGCAACAGCTTTTCTGGGGGACCCAGAGATCTTAGGCGACCAGTGTAGACAAGGAAGAACCAAGGTCAAAGAAACGATGGAACCATAGGAGAAGAGATATACATAAGCGCCAGGGCCATGTGAATTGACATATAGGTTACCTTAACATGCAAGGTGGCATAATTTGGCTGAATCGGACGAAATATAAGAACAGTTAAAACAGGAGAAATTAATGGTATATGGCTTAGTGGAAACACCTTTTTTGGAACTGTCCTTTAACCCTTACTACGCGTGGTAATGTGGCAAAAAACAGTGGGCAGAAGAAAAACGGGTGGAATTGCGGCATTCATTCATAAAGGTATGAATTTTCAAGGGGT